>NC_047155.1:22773789-23373789 GCF_009819705.1 Hippoglossus hippoglossus | reverse complement strand
ACTTTAATATAAGATAAACATGCAGGAAAATAATTCAGCCATCTGCCCACTTGCCTCTCATCTGTCACTCTGAGGAGAGCTCATGGAGCTGTTTGCAATCACGAGGAGCAGCAGCACTTTCTGTTTTATGGTGTGAAGCAGTCACATGCAGCACATTTCCCACTATCTAAGGCCCACAGCGTTTTAATGCATGAAGCTGGTAGCTCATCTGTTTACAGGACTGAAAAACAATCATAAATAATGGTTGTAATTCCTGATTTTGCAGTAAAGAAACTTGTGCCAGCTTACACCAAGGCATGGTGGATTTAAATGTCTACATTTATCATATATATATAAAATCTTATTTTATAGACGTGTTATTGTAATAAAAAAAATGCCTATTTAACCGTCAACAAGATTTTCTGTCACGCCACAGTCACAGATTGTTACCAGGAAAGATCTGATCAACAGTTTATCACCTAAAATCAGTGAACAAGGTGCGTAAAGTAACCATAGCAACAGTACCTCTGTTGGCTCCTGCACGTTCTAGGCACCAGATTTTAACTCTCAAAGAAACACTGTTTAGAAATAATGAATCTGTGGAATGGAACACGGTGACCTAGCACTTTACATTTAGTGGGCAGGCTCATTCACAAATACCAAGGCTGCTGACGATCTGTTTAGTAACTTTGGTGACACCTCACAGAGGATACATCCTGATACTGTGTAGAAACATCACCCGTTTAGCCTAAATTTACATCGTACTATTCCATATGTTAAAGAAACTGTAAACCTACAACCTTACTTCAAACAAATCAAAATAGAAATGTTGTCTCCATTATTTTGGGAGCCTCTGATCTGCCACTCCACTCGGATGATGTCCTGTTGGCCTTATAGTGGGCCAAATATAATGGGACAATCCACTGAAGAGCAGTGTCTGCCTGAATCTGACAAAAGCTCAAACCACCACCACACCACTGTCTCACAAACAAAACACTTTATAGTTATACATTCAAACAATAGGCCACTGAGATCAGCATGTGTTACTGCATCCAGACAAACAGGTATTTAAATCAAATGTACCAAACCCGAAACCTGCCCTACTACATGACTCACCTCTGCAGAATTTTTTTTTAAATGATTGAGTGATTCATCTTCCTGATTGAGAATCTTTGTTTTTCCTGACTGTACACGACCACAGATACTTGCAACGTCTGAATCCAGTCAGGACAAAGTGAGAAGAAGTGAAAATCCATGTATCTCTAATACTGGAGGGTCTGTAGTAGTTATATACGCATTACAACTATGATAATGTTATATTGATGTAATATACAGGATATTGTACCACTTCCTGTTACTCATAATGTAAACTTAATTTCTAAATCGGCTATATGAGTATATTTTTTTAAGTAGACATAATGTGTCCATATATCCCATGCATGGCTTTAGGATAACCTTAGCTTAAGTAATTTCTGTATTACTATTACAATCATTTTTGTCGATATATTTGCTTAATATCTTTGAAAAACATATATTGCTATAGTTAATCCTTTATTATTATTATATTACCCTTTTTATGTTAGTCCCTCTTTCTAAAGATGTCTAATTTGAGCCTTTTCCCTGTGCGCTTTTACGCACAGAAGGCCAACAAGGTCATGAGGGTCACAGCCCTAAAACACACTTTACACCTATATAATTAAAACCGAAATAAAACATTGTTATGCGATCCAAGGAATGAGTATTTTATGTTCAAACGTTAAAAATGAACATGAACATCTAGGCTACATTTACAGCACATCTGCGTAAATTGGTCTTTGCACCGTTACGCGTGTGCGTAAAAGTCTATTTTAAACCGGTGTGCTTAAAGGCCTGTGCTTTAAACGACAATTCCCACAACGATTAATATTCATAGTAGCCCATCAAGTTTCTTTTCTTTTTTTGTCAGAAGACAGCAGCCATCTATATTGAGAAAGACATGTGACCTAATTAAGAGGACCTTTTGGGTGATGAAGCTCAGTGAAACAGCAGATCACTGAACTGTCAAATCTACACACAATGCAGTCCATGCGCGCATCAGGCTGCTCCCGGCGCCATTGTAACTATGTATAACCCAATGTGCCTTAAACCCCTATAACGACATACCCAAATGTGCACTGGGCTCAGTATACGTACCCTCCTCCTCCTCCCCTTTACACACACGCACATACACACATTCATCTCATCCCCGCCCCTCTCCAAAATTTTAGATGAAAGGGCTTTTGGATTTTGGATGACGCTCCGAATCACGTGTTCATAGGAAATACACTCGCTTTAATTTTTTTTTTTTTTTTTTTGGAGCTGCCTCGTCCTGCGCCGCCGACCATAGTTGTTTTTGCCGTCTCCATACAGTGTGGCTGAGGGGTTGGAAAGGTAATGTAATGTAATGTACCTTGCCGTGGTCACTGACGGGTTCACGCCAGTTCACCGGGTTCACTTGAGGAGAGCTCCCACCCCCTGCTCGCCTCCTCTTCTTCTCAAAGCGCAACGATCGGAGCTTAATCCAATATTATTCATTTATATATTAATGTCGGATTCCATTTTTCCCCGCCGTGTGCTGAGGTAAGGACACATCTACTCTTCACAAAAAAAAAAATATTTGACGCGCACACACGCCTCGTTATTCGCGTTGGTGCGATCTCTGTAAAGTTGCTTGAAATTACGCGTCGCTATTGAATATTGAATTTTCATGTGGTGCTGCTGTAGTCAAGGCAGTTTACATGAAGTCGCCAATGTATAAAATGGCGACAGTAGGTGGAGGAGGGGGGTGGAGGATTTTTTTTGGGAATATTCATAAGGTTATATAGAGTGCCAGATCGCCTTTGGCACGTCGGCTCCGAGGCGGTGTGTTGCCCCACAGCCGTGTGAATGGAGGGAGACGGGTTAACTCGTCAGTTTGTCACAGTTAACAGCGGATCCTCCGTCTGGCTGCGTCCTGCGCTGCTCTCTCGCCCTATACAATGTGGCGTATCTGCTTTATTTTATTGCACAACGCGCCGCGGTTGTTCGCCGCGAGTCTGAGCGCTTTTTTTAGTTGTGTAAGACTTCTGAACGCAGAGCTTATACAGCAGCCTCGTCGACAGATGTGAAAGAAAGTCCACAGATGTTCAAACTGCACAGAGAACTATCAGTTTTCCCCTATCGATCACTCTCTCTCTCCCTCTACACATTTCTTCCCCTTTGCCAGAGCAGAAAAAAAGGTAGGCCCGTGTCTCTGTGCACTGGACTTTTTCTTTCATTTCCTCCTCTTCCTCCTACCAACATGTGCCGCTGCCCTACTCTTACACAAACACAAACACACACACACACACACACACACACACACACACACACACACACACACACACACACACACCGAGGCATATACAGTACAGTCAGGAGAGCTGCTCATATCACAGGAACGCAGATATTTTGAAAACTTTGGATTATCAGTCAGCATTGTATTAGAAAATATCAATTCCTCTGCAGTCAGATTTGATATCTTTGCATAAATATTGGCCAAGCTTTGAATGCCAAGTGTCTCCTCTGCCTTTATAGGGGAGGGTCCTCTGTGCTGACTAATGTTGCCTCAGTGGATCATGTGTGGCTCCAGTGTCCACAACACCCCAAAATTATTCAAGCAGGCGGCAGGACGAGGATGAATCATTGGCAATTTAAGGAAATGTATTTTAATTATTGAACCACATAAGCTTGTTACATATAATGTAGGTCATGTGCAGCACTCCTGAAATTTAGCTTTTTCTTGCAGGAGTAGGTGGACAGTGTCTCCAAGTGTGGAGTGCAGTCCACTCTCCAGTGGGCAATTTCTTCTCTCCCATAGTTAATTTGCAGGCGTGTGTGATGACCGGCAAAACAAAGGTAAATGAGCTCTCGCTGTGCAGCTCCGGCAGACTGAGTTCAGCTTGGCCCAGTGAGTTCAGCGTGTGTGGAGGTTTTCACTCCAGCAGGACGCTTACACTTGGGGAATGTCAATTCTCTTTGTGGATCCCTGGGAACGCTCTTCCATCTCCCTTCTCGGAACTGCTCTAATGAGGCCAGGCATATTGCCTTTCATCCCTCACTCCCTGCAATTAGGCACAGCTCACAGTTTTCGTTATGGCCACAGCGGAGTGTTTGTATACACAGGCACAATGTAGTGGGCCAAGACTGCCCACTCCCCTCTGCAGAGAAGAGTCTCTGCACATGCCGCCCCTCACAAACCTGCTGTACTGTACTTTTCAGGATTTGGTGCTCCGGTTTCTAACTGCAGCCGTTGTGGATGTTATGTTTGTGTGTGCTTCCCTCAGCTCAAAATGAATCCCTTGCCAGAGAATACCGAGGAAGGTCATATGGGCATGATTTGCAGATTTAGCTGACATGGAGTGTACAACATTCCTTGAGTTGAGAGAAGAAAATTGACGATCATGCCAACAAGATCTATTTTACAGACGTTTTTTGTAAAAACAAGCATTCATGATAGCAGCATACCTCATGGTCCTCACAGAAAATTCCCCGGAACACAATGCTGAGCCCCATTTTCTCCAGCAAAAGGACGGCGGGCTATACAGGTTCACTTTTATTTGGGTCTTTCACCCTTTTTGGTATCGCTTTTGTCATTTGACCAATGCCGTATTGAAGCCCAGACCGCTCAAAAGACCCACTAAAGCAGCATGTTTGCACAGTTCCAACCAAAAGAAACGCCTGTGCACTGATGGGGGGGGGGGGGGGGGGGGACCTTGAGGCTAGTGGGGAAAGAGCCCCTGCCACTTTCTCTGTCCCATGCAAGAAAGATTTGGTCAGCAGGAGCTGGCATTTGCCAGGCTTTGGCAGTTAGAGGAGGCTGTGATGTCAGCCATTTTAGGATGGACACTACAATGTGCAGTAAGCCGCCATCTTTCTTTCTTTACGCATTAAGTTGCCAAATGAATGCCTGTAGTCTTGGCTACAGAACTGAAGAAGTTATTCATCAAAAGTGATGTAAAAGGATGCATGACTCAGAGTTTTTTTCTCTGCGCACCATGGTTTATTTGTCTGTCATTCATCTGTGGCACAGATAGAAGCGTTCGGAGAACAATGTAAGATTTCAGCAGTAAACGCTCACTAACACAAAACAGGACCATGCAACAAAGATGCTCAGACAGACAGTAGAGTGCAGTGGGTATGCACTGTACAGCATCGGTCTTCAGGCCTCGGCGCTGATTTAACAAGACAATAACAGAGACGGGAGGTCATTTATAGCGTGTACAGCTGCGACACTTCTTTGATCAACTGCTGTAAAACACATCAGAACAGTGGAGCAGGGATTATAGCGTCGCTACAAACTGCTCACGAGACAAAACGGCCAAGTTATTGTTGCGGACCTCACCCAAAGTTAGCTGAAAGAGACTTGAACCATGAATGGACTTTTCAAAGATGGCTGGCAGGGCATGTGGATTAAGTTTGTCCTGCACCGGATGCAGTCTAAGGAATTCAGTGTGTGTATATGTGTATATGCGCGTGTGTGTCTAGAGGTTAGTGGGTGTGGGCGAGTGACTCTGCTGTGTGTGTGGCGAGGTGGGCAAGGGGAAGAAGGGGTTGCCATGGCAATGTTAACACATGAGTGGCACCACAGACCAGTCTCCCAGTGGACAAGACTGCAGTCACGGAGGTAAGGTGTGTGTGTGTGTGTGTGTGTGTGTGTGTGTGTGTGTGTGTGTGTGTGTGTGTGTGTGTGTGTGTGTGTGTGTGTGTGTGTGTGGGGAGGAGGAGGAGGAGGAGGAGGATGAGATGGCTGACAACACCTGCATCTCAGACATTCAGACACTAATACGCACACAAACACACCCATGTAGGAAAAAAAAACACAAGCCGGCAGCCAAGACAGAGCCTACACACTGAAGTCTCTGCACGCTGGACGGGTGGAGAATGCAGTGTAGACTGGTACAGGGCTTCGTGCTAATGACCCTTATGACTCTGAATTGTTTTTCTGCACACGTAACATTGGAGCATGAAACTTATTAATGTACAGTGCCGTTCACACACAAAGATGTCCACCCTACAGTCAAACGAACACATCTCTCATTAGTCCACTCTGGCAGCATGATGGACACAGGAGACATGCAGGAAAGAGAACAATCGCAATTAGACAGTCAGCCGTCTGAAGGCTCCCAGCACTGGATCACGTTTCTCTTATAAATGAGGCGCCATTGTTCTCAATCTCTTTTCTGTGCAAGACAGTAATTGCTCTCAGTCTCTGGCTTATATTTGGGTGTCCAGCTGATCCACTCACATGACGTTAATCTATTTAATGGACATTTGGCAGAAAATGTTCCTGCTAAACAGATTTTCAGATTTTTTTTTTGGGTCATTCAAATGTATCTGTCAGGAGTCCCCCCCCCCCCCCCGCTGTCTCAGCAACAACTCCCAGTGGACACCAATTTCTTTAGAAGGGCTGGGGGCTGACTTTTGAAGCAAGACAGCCGCGGATCACTGTCAAAGCAAATTACACGCAAAATAAATATTGTTATAAGTGAAAGAATTCGTGCCTCTTTTTTTTTAGCTCTTCTGCGACTGTCGCATCAAGAGACTCCTCGTCAGTTATTCAGTTCAAAGAAAGATTTTCAGAACGGTGCAGGTGCTAAATGTTGCAGAGGTGAGGAGGGAGTGTGTGAGGACGCCGTGTGTGTGGAGACGTGTGCCTACGAGGTGTCAGCGGGGAGGAATATTGAAACAGCACAGCCTGTCATCATCATCAGTCATCCTCTCACTTCATTCCCAGATGTCTGAGTTTTGTCTTCCTTTGTCCTTCCTCCTCTAGCCTTCACATTTTCATTCATGTGACAGGCGGCACAACAAAAAGCACCAATCTCTGTTTGTTAATGTCAACTGTAGGTGACCCAACGATCTGGGAGTGTCTGAATCACTGGACTGTTTTGAATAAAATTTTAATGTCGAGCAACCTTTTTCGCAGCCTCGCCTCTCTTCCCGCTGGTAGCAGCTCGTTGTAGATTGGGCATGTTTTTCCTATTGTAATATTGTAATTACTGCAGCAGTTTATGAGGTGATGAAAGAGGATACATGCTGCTTTTTTTCAATTGGTTTCTGGAGATGGGAGCAGCCCACTCAGCTGTTTGCCATTTTAAAGTATAGAGAATTCAATTAAATACATATTAATGAGATGTAAATATAATATTGTTATGGAAATGACAGTGTGAGAGCGCGTGAGGGAGGCCCTCCTGTATAACTTAAAGCTGCTATTAAATCAGGCAGAACGTATAAAGCGCCATCAGAATTGAAACCTAGCCTAATCCCATTTGTTTTGAAACGCTTGTTTTCAAGAAGTTGAATGGTTCCAATGCGGGTTTTAGTTTGCAGAACAGGGCCCCTCCGCATACGCTGAGCGTGGGTGTTCGGAAAGCACTTCTGAGAGCTCTGCCACTTTCCCTCACTTCAGATACAACTCCCCTGGTCCGCCGAGATGAAAAGACTCCCCCCCTCCCCCCCCAGTGCCAGTGCAAGAACATACGACGCACCGGGGACAGTGATCGTCTGAGTGTTGTCTAACTCGCCGTTGAAACACAAGGCCCGGCTTTTCAGAGGGAACCATTCACTGGCTCCCTGTCTGGGAAGCCCTTGTCTTGTGTCTGATCGCACGTCTCACTGGCCAGATAAAGCAGCCCATTCTTTTGATAGGTGACCTGATTCTTTACGTAACCTTTCTCAACTTTTGGCTTGTCTTGGGTTTTCTCATGCAGGAAGTGGAATGTGTGTTCTTTCGGGGAGGGGAGCTTCTGTACTAGGCCAGCGTCTGTCTGGTCGCAGACCGCCGTCCCCTCTGGGTGCTGCTACACCAGTCACAGTCAAATTACCTTCTCCATCACTTAATTTTGTAAAACGTCTTGGCATCCAGTGTGCTGTTTGTGGGACAAACAAAATTAACCACTTCACCGCAGTGAAAGCGAGCCTGCCCAGATTTTTGTTTTCCACAAAGTTCTATAACATTGTGACTTCTCTCACACAGATGTTTGAGATGTGCATGACTACATCCCTCTGTTGCATGAAAGCTGACTGTCTAAATCCCTGGTTCAGTGGAACAAACTCAATGAACGCAGTGTCCTCACCAGGGGTTAATCGAGTGTGCCGTCAGAGGATATCATGACCTCTCTGGCGGCAGAACATACAGCACATGCCCACGTCTGGATGCAGTGAACCGGGATTACTGCATAAGATGCTGGTGACCTAGTTTTTTTGCTGTTTGTTTTGTTTTGTTTGAGTTCTTTCTGTCAGAAAAGCAGGAGAAATGAAAAAACTGGTATAGTTAAGAGGAGGATGTCACAGTCTGGGATCAGTGCTGTTGGGGCAGTAGTTTGAAGGTTTTAATTCTGGAACAGGTTCATCTTTTATTTACCGTCCAGCCGGCCGTGGTGAACACACGTGGAAGCAGTAAAATGAAAGTCTGTCAAAGTGCTTTTCGGTATGTGCAAACGTAGCACAACAAAAAAAAACATGTTGAAAGTATTTGAAACCGTTTTCTTTGTAATCAACCAACGGCAGTAGGTGATGTCAAGGTATGCTGGATTTCAACAGAGGGCTGGGTTTGGATGATATGGTGTGTTTTATTTTTCCCAAGAGCATAAGTTTGCATGAGAAGGTAACGAGTGATGTGGACAAGACCAGTTTTCAGCAGCATGTCACACATCCATGTTTCTCTAGTCTCAGATGTGATATACAGAAGCTGTGTGTGTGTGTGCGTGTGCATGGGGGTGAGGTGGGTGTCACACAAGTTCATGCAGAGGGCAGAGGGTCCAGTCCACTTCTTTTTTTTTTCATCATTTGTTTTACATGTTCTGTACTTTTCAGTGTTAAAATAGCGATTCAAAGCAGCTGCATAGCTAATGTAACACTGATGGGAGTGTATCCTTTGTCTTTTCTCACACTCTGTTAAATATTTGTGGCTTTGTGAGGGAGCAGAGCCATGTTTCTTTTCTCTTTACATAACGCAGAGAGGAAGAAGGAGACATGTTGAAGTCTGCAAATACAATCCATCCTTATGAAGGCAGTGTTATAGGATGGGAGAAGCCTTTGGATGTGGTTTGCTAATGGATTTGAGCACCCAGTGATCTGTGTACTGTGATTATTTGCACGCATGTGACATCATGCTGCTTTGTTGAGCAAATGTAGAATGAGGCGGTTTGAGTCGGCAGCTTGTAAGTGGCTTCAGATGTGTTTGTAGTTACCCTCCCTGACCTCGTGGGGATGTTTCAGGTCCTTAAAGGTACATGAAGATACACTGTAATGTTCAATGTAAAACATATGGCTCAAAACCAAGTGGTAGTAAAGTAGTTATTCACTGGCAAAAATGACAAAAAACATTTAAAGTTTATTTTTTTATTTACCTTTTCCCCCTGTAAAAAACACATATCCTTTAAAATAATATTATCTACACTTACAAGCACAAGGACAACATTTTTGCACGCAAACCCAAACCTGCGTGGACATTTTTGCATATTTGTGGTCGGTATTACAATGTGAAACAGCTGCTAAGGTTATCCAGCTCACTATCAGTGTGGAGAGGTGAAGTGCATCCCACTCAAAATCTCTCAAAAAAGCTATAGTAGTCTGTGAATAATATTTATTTAGTGGTTATTCCTGTAGGGAGGCAAGTGGTATCTGCCAAAAAGATCCTATCCCTGATTCATATTCGGCACATCACATTCACTGTACACACTATCACATTAGCTTTAATATAAGTGCTTCTTACACGTTACATTTTTTTAGGCATCTTGAGGCTTTGCTAAAAATAATTCAGTGGATGCATGCCATCAGTAATTAGAGGAGCCAAACCTATGGCAGCAGTGAAGGAAAAGAACAAATATTGTCGAGATTAGACGGTCGTTTCTGGCTCTGTGGATTATTATGCTCCTTTTTCTCTGAATTCATAAAAAGTGACAGCTAGACACCAGTCTGTAAATCCTAGTAAATAACAAGAACACAGACAGCCTGCATTGATTTGAAGGTGTGTGTGTGTGTGTGTGTGTGTGTGTGTGTGTGTGTGTGTGTGTGTGTGTGTGTGTGTGTGTGTGTGTGTGTGTGTGTGTGTGAGAGAGAGAGAAAAAGCGGAAGCCAATTAAAAGCCTTTTTCTTTGCTCTCCTTTTTATATATTTCATGGCGGCGGGGGGTTTCGGTATCAGCCCAATGTAATTTTAAAATATTGATAATAACCTTCTTGATGAACTCTTTATTTATTAAAATAATATGTCAAGACTGAGATTTGCCGCCTCTTTCTATGCAGTAATTTTATGTAACCTTCATTTTGAAGGTTACATAAAGCATAGTTCGTATGGCTCTTTGAAAAGAAAAAGCCCTGGACTCCTACTTCAGCGCTGTAATTACTGATAAATACCACCTACACTGATTACACTGAATTCCCACCTACACTTATTACTCTGTGTGGGTCTATTTGCTTCCTCTGCATCCTGCTGCTGGATTATCTATAAATATTTCAAGGTTTAAAATAGAAAAACACAATTTGAATATACTTTCCATGTGTAGGATTCTGTCTATCAATCGCATGGTGTTCAAGATCTTTTTTTCCAATTTGTATCCCTATGTTTTCCATGTTCTTACTGTGTTGTACTCTCATTTCTTTTTGACTAAATTAAATATGGGCTGAGAGAGTCACATCTCTTTTTTGTACTCTTTCCTCACAGGTTCCCTGGGAGCTGTTAAACTCGTCCATGTGACAGGAGTCCTGAAGTGGCAGAAGGCATGAAGCAACACTGTGATCTCATAGTGGCTGGTCCATGACACTAAACTCCATTCAACCCTCTCCACTATCCACCCACCCTCTGTTATCATACCGGACAACCAATCACCACTCACTCTTCCATCGACACAACGCTGCACGATGGCCAGCAAGAGGAAATCCACTGTACCCTGCATGATACCATCCAAATCCAAACATGTGCGTGAGGAAATCATACTGGGCTCGCTACCAGAACTCCTACCAACAATCCCAGAGGACAGCATACTCAGCATCTCTGGAGAAGAGTCTGGCCATTTTTCTCACAGCTCCTCCAAATCAGAGAGTGGCAGCGAGATGCAAAAAGGAGGCACGTACAGCTGCTCGACTTGCCGTTTTGAATCCAGAGATCTAAACTACTTTTTGGATCACATGCACAACTGCCACTCAGACTTCAGGGCACAGCCCACCTTCTACTGCCTGAACTGTGGGGTGTCAGTCGTCCGCTTCGAGGGTCTGGCTCTGCATAACGCCACTGCCCACCCTAAGATAATGGAGGGCTTGGTCACTGCCTCCCTAAATGTCAACAAGAGGGACGGAGTAACAACTGTGGAACAAAGTCTGTTCACGGAAAGTGGAGAAGACTACAGAGAATCTGGGATCTCCCTCACCAAAACACCTATTGCAAAGATGATGAAAGCCAAGGGGGAGCACAAAAGGATTGTGGTTTCTCACACCGTGGAGGTACGGAAGATCGACCCTGGAAAGGATGTAGACCCCAGCATGCTGACAAATGTGCCTGAACTCCAAAATGGGGCTCTAAGTGTTTCTCGCGCCCCAGCTATGCCGAGGACATCTGTCGCTCACGTTATTACGAAGACAGTGTCCAACCAAGTCTTTCACCAGCACACTCCCTCCCTTTACTCCCCCCCTTCCACTAAAGACCTTCCAAAGGTGATGATCCCACTCAGCAGCATCCCCACCTACGATGCTGCTATGGACACCAGCAGCTTTCTCAAGACATCCTTTGGCAAGTTCCCTTACCCGACCAAAGCCGAGCTCTGCTACCTGACGGTGGTCTCGGAGTTCCCAGAGGAGCAGATCAAACTGTGGTTTACTGCCCAGAGGCTTAAGCAAGGCATAAGCTGGTCTCCTGAAGAGATCGAGGAGGCCAGGAGGAAGATGTTCAACACCGTGTTCCAAGGTGGAGCGCCTCAGAAGCAGCCAACTGTGCAACGGCACGTCAATCACATTGTAACTCATCACACTGTCCATGCCCAGCCAGGCTCAAAAGGACCAAACTATCAGATGGCCAAAGTTCCCTATGGCAGTATAAAAACAAGGCCTCTCGGAGTCCTAGCCACACAGGCCAGCATGTCAACCAACCCCAATGTCACCAGGGTCTCGTATTCTACTCCAATCATCCCCCCAAAGTTTCCACCCGTAGTCAGAACAACACAGGTACTGACCAAGAATACCCAACCCACTGTGGAGACAGTCAAGAGCAATGGCGTCAGCCTGGACATGGCTGGAAACGGTGGTTTTGTGAGTAGCACCAGCAGCAGTCGAAGCAGCAGTAGCAGCAGTAGTTGCAGTAGTAGCAGCAGCATCAGCAGCTATTCTAGCAGTAGTAATGGTGTTGAGACTGTCCCCAGGAAACCGGTGCATAACAGCAGCCCCACAAACAGCATCAACAGCATTGCCACTTGCTCTGCCAACATTAGCAATAATGATGAGCACCGTGTTGCTGACACAAACGGCAAACCAAATCTCAAAAGCAACTGTTTACCAATTCGATCGGAAGCTTCAAACAGCACCGAGAGTCACGCAATCATCACCAACACCAGCAAATCCAGCGTCACCAGTAACAGTCACAGCAGCGGCGTCATCAGTCCACAGGAGCCGGCTCACACCACAAAGCACGACGACAAACCCAACAACAACATCCACAAGTCTAACAACAGTATTTGCAGTGAATATCCCAGTACCACCAGTAATGACAGTGTACCTAACCTAAACCATGCCAGCAAATCCCCAACTGAAAGCACCAGCACCACTGTCTTTACAAAAAGCATGTCATCCATTTTAGATGAGGGCAAATGCAACAAGGACTTTCCAATAAAAGGCATGTCAATCTTAAAGCAGCTCATTAAGGATGAGGATCCGTTTGCTGTGGAACGAGGCTGCCCAGGGCTGAAAGTCGACCCCATCAAGATCAACTTTAAGAGGCTGAAGATGAACGAATCCGAGACCACATCTGAGATTGTACATCGAGAACACAATTCCGAGGCAGCCGAAGTGTCCGCCTCTCAGCCGCCCTTCTCCCCACCCTGGGGCAACAAGACCCCCCAGCAGCTGAATATCCTCCGAGGTGTTTTCTCCAACACCCGCTGGCCCGGTAGTCAGCAGTATGAGGAATTAAGCATCCAGACGGGCCTTCCCAAATCAGAGGTGGTGCGCTGGTTCAGCGACTGTAGGTACAGCCACAAGAATGGGCAGCTGAAGTGGCTGGAGACCTATCAGCGACTTCCAGGGGAGTCAGAGGAGGGGGCAAGGGCCCACGGAGACGGCAAAGCTGAATCACCGAAGGACCCCCAAGCAGCCAAAAAGAAATTTATTGAGAAAGACACGAACAAGCACCTTGAAGGAGAAGCAGGACTGAACTCAGGGCAGCAGGTTGTGTGGCAGGATTCATACTCACCGCTGCTCGGGCTGATGGGGTCGGAGGGGGGCGGAGAGCAAGGCCAAGCTGAGGAGTCGGCGCCGCCAGAAGTCCTACAGGATCCCTGGTCAGAGAGAGCAGTCGACCACCAGCAGCCAGTGGCCAGTCAGTCACTCATCGAACAACAGACTGATGGCAATCAGGCCAGGTACAGTCACTGTGCTCGAATTACAAAGTGAGATAAAAGCCTCTGAAGTAAGATACACTTCTCATTCAAGTGTCTTATGATATTGTACAAGCTTAGGGCTGTTTATCAATCAAAGAAACTGTGAAAGCCAGGTGGAGTGATGAAAGCGTGACAGCTTGTTTGTAGTGGCTGCTGCGTGATGTACAGTAAAAAGGAGGCAGGAGAAGTGCGTACAGGTACTAACGCTGAGTAGCTTATTTGGGCAATCAAAGGTCCGTGTTTAAGATGCTATTTTTAGATTAAGTCGAAGTCTGAAGTGTTGAATTATAGATTGAGAGCGCATGCTAATATATGTGAATAAATCATGACAATTGTCTTTGGTGAGATAGATTTCCGAGAGGCAAGTCAACCCATACGCAGGCGTCTTTTTACAGTGCTGCCTCTCTCTTGTGTGTGTGTGTGTGTTTGCTGATCAGGGATCGTCTGAGGATGGAGCTGCTGGAGGTGTGATGATGCCGGGGCCCAGAGTTCGCCAGAGGAACACAATGTTTTAAAGGTTGGCTCGCTCCCCTGGCCGTGGTGTAAAAAAAAAGAAAATAGAGTGTTCATAATGACAGCAGATGTGATTGTAGCTGGACCGTTGGACTCTGACTGTAACTGTGAATACCCCCCCTCCTCCTCCTACGCCTTCTCTTCCATCTGCCATCACTTCCTGCTATCGTCAAAAAGAAAGAACTTCTCACCTTTTGAGTTCTGTGATGTTTAAGCCTTTCATGCTTCTTTGTGGTTGTGTGGGGAGGGTGCACAATGAGGTCAGTACGAGGGATCAAAGAAAACGAGCGAGAGAAGACGCACACTGACTGGAAAACTGACTTGAATGAGCAAAGATAGGATAGGATAGGGCCGAATGATATTTTGGGTCAGAGGGGGAAAATATATATATATGATTGAAACTGCACTATACGAGAGGGTTTGTACTGACTGGACAAACTAAAGATGTGTCGAGGAAATGTTATTGTTGGCTTTGTGATATTTTTTACTTTTTTAGCAACCAGTACTTCAGCACTGCCTTGAATTTTACTTTTTCCGTTATCTGTTTTTTTCAATTCTATTACTCTTCTATAGTCACTGTAAGTCCAGATGCAATCAAACATGTTTTATTTAGATCTGTATTAATGTCGGTGTCACGTTGCAGTTCAGCTACACGCAAGAGACTATATACTGTACAATGCACTAATGAAGACAGCAATGCTAGAAAAATCACACTGCCCCACATTAAAAGGTATTGACGGCTTTGTCGAGATCAATACACTACACTGCCCTGCAAACTGAACAGAGAGAAGCCTGTCACGCTAACGTTGCCTTACTCAGCTCTGTCCATGTGTTTATATGACCTGTCTGTCCATCACCTTGCTTTCCAGCTACTGTGCTGTCCTGAAAAAAAAACAAAAAGAAAGAAAAAAAAAAAACATGCCAGTGCATCGATGGTCACTGTTGGTCTATATCTGTGAAAAAAAAAATCTTGTGCTGCTTTCTGTACACTTGGAGATGTTTAACTTTAAGCTGTAATTGTATCAAATATTGTTACTGGCAAAAATGTTTAATGCAAAATTATCAATTTGATCCCTAGACAATGACAGAGTGAGATATTGTGCTAGCTAGAGAGCCAAATGAGGAGATCTTTGCTCTCCTCTGAATTTTCTTGTGTTTATATAAACATACAGTCACTACATGAATCCTATTAAGCTGCATCTTTGTCAAGCTGCTAATAGCTAATGAACGGTGCTATACCATCCAAAGTGAAATTGGAGGTTGATCTCCTACCAGCAGTGTATGCACTTGTGTCGAATGTTACAAATTTATTTTGGTTTGAGATAAATGGAATCTGGACTTACGGTGTTATGATCACTTAAAAAGAAACTTTTATGAAATAGTCTGATCATAAAGCACTGTTGTATCATCCTTTCTACACTTCTGAATCTTTACAGAATAAACTGAATACTCACCAAGCACTGACGCCTCATTATTTGATGAGCACCTTGCACCAGGAGAGAACTTGCATTGTTCCATGTATGCCATTCAAACTACTCAGTGTGATGAATGAGGGACTAACATGCACTGGAGAAATGCATACAGCATCACCTGCTGGTGAGAAGCAGGCAGTACAAGTAGCACTGACCCCGGGAGGAACATTTGTCAGTCAATTTCCATGGCAGGCAATCCTTCCAGAATTTATTTTGTCTTCATGATGTATGGCGAGTTACTTGGTCTCGAGCATAAATACAGATGGTGGCTAACTTCAGCATTCCATGAAAAACGTACGTTATGGGCACCACCAATCGCACCAGATTATTTTTCAATGGAGGACAGAAAAAAAAAATTCTTTCGAGGTTTGTTTAATTTAAAAGATTTAACTCTTCAAATTGTTTGTTTTTAATATTGGTAAAGCCTGAACGTGATGTGCCAAAAGGCTGAGGAGTTTCAGAGAAAGCTTCAGCTCTTCTTGTGATAAGTGATCAAATTTGTTTGATGAAACAAATATTAGGACGCTGCAACTCTGGCAGGACCATCCACCACAGCTGCTGGTCCAAAACCAACAGGCTGCTGTGCTACATGGGGCCTCTGGTCGGGGAGAGGGGCCACAGAATTAACACTGAGCAAAACACTAGAATAATAAGGCAGAAACACACAGGGACCTAATGGTATGAATGAGAAAAACACTTGCAAATACACCGTATGTTTACCTGTAGGATTTTATTCATTTTTAAACCTACAATGAGAATAAAACTCAAACATGATCAAAGGCTATGACAATAAAAGTATAACAGGAATAGGCTGTTGACTTTACAGCTACTTACATCAACTTTCCTATCATAAGTGGAGCAGAGTGGAATAAAATGAACTGATAATTCACATTAAATGTTACATTACCTTATCCTCGACCTTTACATAATTAAAAAAGATGTCTAAAATTGTAACAGATGGAGAATTTTTTTTTTTGGCAAAGTTTGTCCCTCACTTACCCTTCCTGAAGAAAAACACTTGATTTACCAACTTTAAATACATTATCTTCAAGTAACAAATGCATGTTTTTTTTCCTTGGAACAATTGTTAAATTAAGTTAAAACCAGATGTAGACAGGGCTAGGCAGAGATTCAGAGGATGCTTGCAACTCAAAAGGATACAAATGATTGGTTCACATTTACACTGAAAAAGAAGTCCCTGATAGAGGATGTAAAACAAAATATTCACATTCTGTTTGCTTAAGTAAATATTGACATGGTTGCAGTATTCCCCCTTCGCCTGCCCATACATCCTCTTTCATGTTGAACAATTCAACATAGTCCAGTTTAAAATAGTCACCGAAACAGACAGCTTCCATGGTCGAGTCCCTCATACACACATGCACGCACACACCTCAAAAGTCAAGCTCACATCTCCTCGAAAGGCGCGTGGGGTGTATTTAAGGAATTCATTTGATTTAACTTTGTCTATCAAAATATAGAATTCATTAATAATACATGGAAGGGCTAAAATACAGAGCAAGTGAACAAAGAAAATAATGATACAAAGCATTTTTTCTTTTTGCTTAATACAGTAGCTATAGGACCACACCGTTCAAAGTTCAAGCATTGACAAAGGTAAAAGGGTCTTCAGATTACTGAGACTATGCCTGTGCCTTTGCTCAGCTGTGGTTATAGTTCAGCCTTGTAGCCTGATCTCAGATCAGATGTTTAGAGTACCCACAACACCCTCCTGCCAATTTCATTATGGCCTCATCTTCTCGTCTTACCATGTCGCCGTTGTTTTTTCTGCTCAGACTTTCTGAAATTCTTTGCCAGGTCTGGCCAGTGAGCAAAATTCAGTTAAGCTAAAAAAAATAAAACAAGTATCCGATTAAAAACAAAATAAAAAGTGTATCAGTTAAAACCACAAACTGGATTTAAAATTCAAAGTCATCTTCTGCCATGTCGATGGCCCAGGCAAACTTCTCCCGCTGGGTTTTGTTGTAGATTTTCTCGATGGGAATGCTCCATTTCTTACACCTAGGAGACAAAAGCAGACAGAAATTTATTACATGTGCATCGCTGTCCCCAACAAAATCATTGGAAGAGAGAGTGATGCTTCGATAACCAAATAATTTGTGAAATATTATGTAAAGACATAAATAAATATCTTACCAAGCCACAGAGATGCGAGGGTCCAGATAGTTGAGCTTGGATGTGCCGAGGGCGATCTGCTTGTTCTCTTCACGATCCGTCGCCTGCACCTCCAGCTTCATCAGCTGCTCCTCTATCCTCTCAACCGCCTTCTTCTTTGTCTCCACACTCCTACAGATGGACGAGAAGCACATGCGTTTTAACACATGGCTGACCAGAGGTAAACTATCAATCTGAACAAAGCCTTCCATACTCACTTTTTGGATTTTTCGTCTCTCCGTACTTTGGCATCAGCCTTGGCACTTTTCAGTTCTCTCCTAGCGTCACAAAGCTGGTCCCTTTTAGCATCAATCTACGAAGAAACCAAAATTGATAGTTGATAACAATAATAATCTATTTTAACCATTCTTGTGTGACATATGTGTGAAAATTGGAGGACTCATTAAAACATCAATGTAAATATCCACCAAGCTCTTGCAAGTGAACCATCTGATTTCCCATAACGATTACGTGAACTGTACGGTGATGAAATACACTGTATTTGCAATCTTGTCTGTAACAGTTACTGGGAAAATAATTGTTTGCAAAAGCTGACCTGCAGTATTCAAACACCACTTCCTCACCTTAGTCTGCAGGTTCTGCATGGACTTCTCAAAGGTCTTCGGTGGAGCTCTTTGATGGTTACACAGGATGGCCACAGCCCTGTTGGCCCTGTTGTAGGACAGGATCTTGGCTGGAACGTTCTCATCCGCTAGAGTCAGAATAGAATCGGTTGTCAGTTAATGATGTTTGCAATATGACCGAAATAGGCTTTTTATCCAAGTACTGTCTCGACTGATAATGAGAAAAATGGTTGTAGATCTGTAGGTAGACACATACCATTTGTGAGCTGCTTCAACTGCTGCTGCAGGGTGATTGAAGCGTTGTAGGTACGGAAAACTTTGGCTGTCAGACCATCCATCAGCTCCTGAAGGTGCTTGTTCAGAATAGAAGTCTGAAGACAAACCATGAGAGCAATCATTGTACAATAAAACTGGTGTTACAGCTGGTATAGGTCAATCCTGTATTTGGAATGTTTGCGACAGTGAAGGTGTTGTTTTGCTTACGTTCAGGCGATCAAACAGGTCATCATCAGGCTCCTTGTTCTCCATAAACAACTGAAGGTTCTTAAATACCTATAAGAGGCAGAACAAACATGAATACATAGGCAAAGTTGGCACACTTAAATTGAGAGCACTGCTTTAGGGTCCTTACCCTTTTCTCCACAGGGACTTTGTTGTAGTAGCGGATGGAGTCTTTACCCAGGAAGTCAAACTCCACAACAAACTCCTGACCATCATTCTCTGGGTAGAGTTTGATGTGTTCGACTCTCAGGGAACAGCAGCCCACAGTGTCGGCCGTCTCTCCTTCCTCCTTCTCATTTCCTGCTCTCAGGGCCAGCTAGAGCACATCAGGACAGATGGATTAAAGCCGGCTTATAAAGACATTACCCTGACTGCAGCCAGTGTTTAAGCACTCTAAACCCCACTTGCTGGTAACAGTCATTGTTAAAAAGTAATTACACTACATTAACTACCTCCAGCTACACACACTCTCAGGACAATGTCAGTAGCAATCCGCCTCACCTTGTCGATGAAGTAGAGAGCTACAGCCCTTTGTCTGATCCTCATCTCCTTGGACTTCCAGTCTTCACGGTACTGGTTCCTGATGCGGTCCACGATTTTCTTCAGCCGACGGGCTGTTTCATACTTCTGCCAATCCTTCTCTCCCTGCAGGCAGACGGCACAATGGACAAGACACAAAGAAACTAATAATTATATGGGGCCATGTTGTGCCATGTGTGTCAAAGTCATAGGGAACGCCAATGGAATTAGTAGGTTGTGACCCAGGACAGAGTGTTCCCTGCTCAGTAACCTACTGCAAGTAGCCATTTTCCCTTTAACACTGTGAAATGAGAAAAATTACATGCGCTCAGTTTTTACAATCCAGATGAGAAAAAAAACTTTCAGAATATTAATGTCTTGAAAAGATCCAACATCACACTATGAGACAAACTCTATATAGATGATGCTGATAGAAAAAGATGCTGTTCTATCAATGTTTGACCCAAACTGAAGAATTGAGCCAAGACTCACTTTAACCCATTAAGACCTGATGCGACATATGTTTAAATATACACACACAAACTATAAGACCAGGTTTGACCATATCATCGTTTAAGACATGTGACTGATGAAATTCATAGTGATTTGCTGAAATACGTGTCGCAAAGGCGAAACGCGTTAAGGGGAATGTACCTCGTCTTACAGCGCTCTTAGATGTAAAAAGTTTTTAAAGTATTGTTTCAGACAATGGCTGACAATCTAAGCAAGGGGAGCGATATTGCAACAGAGTTCCTGCTGACCAGGGCTCAGTCTGCAAGAAATGAGTTCGATAAGGAGGAGGAAAGTAGAATCGTAGCAAGTTTGACAGAGTTGTTTCTTTTTTTATGTTATACCTAGATTAGGGCAACAGCAACTATTGACAAGGAAAGTCAAACATTTAGGCGATCAAAAGTTACCCTCAGGTTGTAAGTGGCAATTTAAAAATAAAAATAAACACTTTCATGCCCTAAGGTCTTAATGGGTTAAACCAGGTCCAGACCTTCTTGTAAGACAATTCAGCCTACCTTGATCCTAGAGCTGGGGTTTAGCATGATGTACTTGATCGAGCCTTGAATGTTTTCCGTCCACGACACCAGCCATGTCACCTTGTTGTCATGACGAACCTCTTTCCACCTTTTGCCCGAGGGAGGCTCAGGGTGCTTGGAGTCCCTGTGAGGAGCACATTTAACATTTAAATCATTATGCTCCCTTAACATCAATTCATCAGCACTGACAAACCAAACCTTCGCTCACTTGCTGCAATTGACAATGATGTCTTGAGGCCTGATGCGACGTTTGAGCATGCCCATCTTTGGATGGTCTCCACGACCACGAAACAGGCCCGGGGGCTCAATGCGAAAGTTAGCAATACGTTCTCTGTGGTTGTCCATGATGCAGAAGCCGTACTCCTGAAGGAGGCGTTCGTTCTCCAACTTTATTTTCTACAAGGAGAAAAACAAAGCATCAGAATCTTTCCTTAATGGGATCAACATGAAGAGTTGAACATGAATGTCTATGAAGAGACAGAAAAACCTAATGCATCTGGTAAAAAATGTGTGGAAAGCTCACAGGTACAGTAATTAAAGTGCCCATATTTTGGCAATTTAGTTTCTGAATTTTTATTTGGGCATCTAAAAGAAAAGGTTTGCCTGCCCTAAAAAAAAAAAAAAAAAAAAAAAAAAACTTATAATTTTCCTCAGAACACCCATTGCTACAGCATTTCTTGGAGATGTTTTTTGAGGCCCTGTTGCAAGTTGTGTTATAAGCTTATAGGACTGCCTCGCTCTTGGTATGCCCCATATACCACGGTGTGTAGAAACTGTCCCACTTCTTTAGAGCATCAACGTTTCCTGCAGGTTTCCATGTAAAAGAGGAGGTAGCCGAGAAAAAAAAAAAAATGTACACAGCATTTTCTACAAAATTTGCAGTTGAATATTTAACCATTTACCCTGGATCAAGTTCATTAAGGAAACAATAAAGTTTAGTAACTGACCAGTTTCTCATCCTTCGTCTTGGCCTTTCTGGCTTCAGACTGTGCCTTGAAGTATTCGCTCATCTCACTGAAGCCGCACTTTTTCAGGTCTGTGATCTTACTCTTTTCCTCTGAGTTCATTTCCTGTAATCACACTACACTCAGTCACAACAATCTTTGAAAAATCTTTCACAAGGCATCTAGAAGTTTATCAAGAAAAGTCTATTTTCCTACCTTCCTCCAATCTTTGAAGAAGTTTTTGCGGAAAATATCCTTCGTTGTGTATTCATGGTCGAGCATTTTTGCAAAGAATGTGGCCACCTCTTCTGCTTCTGGACTGAGCTTCATGACTTTACCTAAAATATACAAAAACAAAGTTTTACAACTGCCATCATGTAGATATACTGAACAGTCTTTAAGTGATTTAAAAGTAGAGTTCTAGTGAGAAACCCACTCTTACCATCATAATGAAATTTGACGTTGCTAGGAAGAGGGTCATATGGTGGAGCAAAGACCGGCCCTTTGTGTTCCAGAAACCTCCACTTGACACCATCTGTGTATCTCTCCTCTTCCCACCTGGAATCAACCAAATAAAGGAGTTTGAATTTACTAGAGAAACAAAATATTTCACAGGCCAACAATAACACATAATATATCCACAGACGACCCACCACCACCGATAACTATCATGTAAGCATTGTTCAGCTGGCCAACTCACCATTTCCACTTCTCCTCTGGCTCTTTCTTTGCTTTCTTTTTCCCATCGGCCACTTCTCCTTTTTTGTTTTTTATCTTTTTGGACTTGATGTCCTAAGAAGGGAATAGAAACCAAGTGAGTTCTCTCAGGGAAAATATCTTTATCAACACAGACTCAAGTCTCTCCAATTCTTCAGGTTAATTGTGCCTTTCAAAATATACTGCAGAAAACTGCCAAAGAGCTTTTTTCTTTGTTTACAGAAAGTCTACATCAAACAGCAGGTTTGTACGATGTTGTGGCCTTTGCTTACCTCAACTGGTTTTCTTTTCTTGGCCTTCTTGTCATTTTCGGTCTTTATTTTCTTGGGCTTGAATTCAGCGCTGAAAAATAACATCCCATATTTCGAATCTGATAGATCAAATTTAGGTCACAGAAAACTACATTGATTCCCTAACGATATGAAATAGATGTTAAAGACAAGTAAGAAGTCGAATGGCATTGGCTACTTACTCGTTATCATCATCCCGTTCTCTTTTTAGAGACTTAGGAGAGTTGTAAAAGTTATCTTCGGGCTCAGACTTCACATGTGGAGGGCTGCAAAAGAAAAAGCACTCAAAATGAGAAATGGTATCATGTGAAACGTATCTGCTGATAGCCTACATGTGACACTTCAGAGTAAAGACTTACCTGGCAAAGCCATTCTCTTTTTCCTTTTTTATTTTACCATCAAGGGACTTCATCTGAAAGGGGTTTACACACAGTTGTCAATGAAATAAAACTTGAATGCGAAAAAGTAACAAGAGATCATAAACAACTTTGTCAACAGAAAAGATTGACAGTTCAATCGTTACTAAATGGTAAATCATCAATGCTAGTTCTTAAAGCCATGTGCTTAATTTTGCTTGCAGGCCTAAACATACTTGGTTTGGATGGAAAGAATTAGAGCATCTTTGTTACTCCCATCCCTGCCCTAAAGATTCACCTTATTTGAAGACAATTTCCCCTAAGTTTAGCAAGAGCAATGCCAAAACAATTCTTCTAAAATACAAGCACATCTGTCTAGCTGCTGGAAACCTCCTGAAATTATGGAGAGTTCCCGTGAACATTTAATGTCATGATTCATGGCACATATTAGCAAATTGTAACAGAATAAGAAAACTAAGACAATTTACAGATTTTGGTCGTGTTTTTAAATAGGTCAGGGGCCATGAAGTGCCTGATTTGACAGAGAAATACAAAAATCATAATTGTGAGCCCAAAAAAAGTCACTAGATGTTCACCCACAAATAATTTTGCATAGTAATTCACCTTATCCTCCTTCCTCTTCTCCTTGTGCTTGTCCTTGTATTTGTCTGTGCTGCCATCTTTGTGCTTCATCTTTTCCTTGTCTCTGTGTTTCTTGTCAGAGGGGTCCTTGTAGTCGCTATAATTTAAAGAAACACATGACACAGGATGTTTCAGCTTCTACCATCTACAACCAAAAATCCTACAATAATCAAGTGGTACGTCTTGTCCACACTAAGCAGACACCAACACAACAGTCTGGAAGGACACGCGTCATACCCGTTGCCATGCTTTGCCTTCTCCCGCTCCTTATCCTTCTTGTGGTCCTTATGTTTGTGTTCCTTCTCTTTGTACTTGTCTTTATGCTTGTGAGAGTCTGAGAAGAGAACAGGGTTACATTCTTCAAAAGCACACGAAGCATTACATGAATTTATCCAACAGAGGAGTAAATGGTGCTGGGATTACAATACATGTGTCTACATTAGCACCAAGAAGTACTTAATGGCCCAAGTATGAGCAGTATGAATCAATATGCAAGTGTCTGGGGCGAACAAAGTGCACCACAATTTGAATGTCATACAGCATGTAAACAGAAAATGTATTCAGGGTAGCACAGCACCTCCTACTGCCTGTATGAGCCTCATTGTTTGAGACAATATGAAACAACTGACAGGTTGAAACATGCGTGTGAACAAGGCTTTTTTTCTCTTTAATTTGTGAGTCACAGCAGAATGTTTATGGAAAATAAAAAAGCAATTGCAAAAATGAAGAGTCAACACCAAAACTTTACCACTGAACATAGTGATAAACTAACAGGTCCTTAAAAACAAGATGCCCATATGCCTCTGGCAGTGAAACACAAATATCGCCCACATGTCCATGGCATCACCGTAAAAGTAGCCATCTTTGCTGACCAATTATTACAAGAAGACGATTTGACTTCTGTGGTTCCCTAAGATCTCTACACCAAGTTGTGACGTGATACATTTCAATACAGCGAGACGCTGTTGAACTCTGTCACATAACTGATAAACTGTAAAACATATCTGACAGACGTTTGACTAAAGCTCCACCCTACTGTCAGCTTTCGGGGTGATACAAATTCAGAATACACCTCTGCAATACAACAATTGTTAGTTAATGTATGCACAAGTACAACATGTACCTTTAAAATGGATGAGCATATTGAATTCTAGCAAGGTCATCTTCATAGTGGTGACAAAGTAAATGATAGACCCACAATTCGGTTAAGGCCAAGCTGTTTTACTCCAGTCTAAAGGAAACAAAACTGACATCATAAAAGTGGTGGCAAGGCTCTATGATCCTCAGACAAGTGTCCCATAGCTTCAGGATGAAAACCAAAAAATAGCCTGTTATGGTTGTCTAGATGATTTTTGCATTAAGGGTGCAGAGAAAAGCCAAGCTTGTATCCATAAATCCACCATGCTTGGTTGCTGGATAATCTTATACTGATGTAAAATATCTGGTCTCAAAGCACCGAAGAGTTTGTTCTGTCTGACAGCCAGGAGGAAAAAATGGTCCTGAAGCTGATTTTTTTTTTAAAAACGTTCTCCCTATATGTCTACCAGTGGTGTTTAGCATGTCTAGATTCAGGTCAGACAGGTTATAATTGTGATGAAAAAAAAACTAGAAAACTCACTTTTAACTTTAAATGTTGTCAAGATCATCCAATACACAATTTAATGCAATGTGATGATGGCTACTGAAACGTGGATTCAACTTTAAAACGCTGTACTTTCCCCTACCATGGGAGTGCTAGGTTTCTATTGGCAAAATAAAACAAAAATAACATTAGATCGCCTTTATAAAAATCTATTCTCTCATGGGCCACCACATGGGAAACCAATGAAGCCCTGTGCCTTCGCATTGCTCCTCCACACACAGCCATCTGCACTTCCCAGCCTGGGTTCAGCTCGCAGCACAGTCAGGCCGCTACACCGAAAAAGAAAATGGCGCAGAGACTAAGTCCTCAACCCCCAAACCCTCACTTTCAGGTGGGAAATGCGGTGTTAAAAGCGGACCAACAAGACCATCTGAGGCGATAAACTGATAAAACACCTCAACGTGTGTGGCATTATTGACTCCAATCGAGAAAATTGTTTGCGGAAAAGCTCCAACAACACCTCCCTTTTGAACAATAGGCGCTTGTGAGTGAGACAGAGGACTTAGTCTCTGGACGCCATTTCTGTCCTCTGCTGAGAACTATCGTAACGTTGCATTAGAACAGTAAAAACAAGTCGGACCGGGAGGAAAACAGTCATTTTAATCTGTTATCTGACACTAATGAACTTACCATTGACTCGAGAGCCACAGTCAATCTGAAAAACAAAAACACAGATGAATGTTACATTCCGTAGTAGCTAACTAGCCGGCTAACTAACTTTGAACTTGCGGAGCAGCAAAGCGACAGTTTGCTATGTAGCCCGCTAGCTCGGCTAACGTGCTACTCTGGATGGGAATATGGCTGAGCGGCTAACACCGGAGCCGCTACGGCTAGCATTAGCTGCAGCTAACACCAGTTCACATGCAGCGTTAACCCACTTTTCCTTCGCCAACGACACTAAACTGGAGGCTAACTAGATCGCAGCTATCCGCGTCATCACAAAGAAAAAAATGGGGACACTTGTCAAGTCGCTGTTGACAACAAGATGTGCGCTAGGAGATACTATTCACAGTTAGCAAGTTACCCTGTCAAAACCAAACAAATTCAACGGTGGCCAGGGACCGAGTCCGAGAAGCAGCAGCGATGACACCGCAAAACCCACTCCACGTTACCTGGTCCTCGTTGTGGTAATGGTCCCCACTCATTTCCAACGAGTTGTCTGGTGGAGAAATTAAAAAAGAGAAACGTGGAGCCACAGCACACACCGGCGAGTGAAGCAGGCAGAATGAAGAAAAGACCCAGTTGTGTAAGAGTAAGTCTGAAATATACACTAGTGCGCATGCGCCTCAGTTTAAATGGTAGAGAGCAGCGTGGCTCCTCCTCTCGACAAAACGTGTTGCTGCTGCTCAGGCCCTGACACTCACACACTCTCACACACACACATACACACTGTGCTGACTGAGGCAGGGTACACATGGAGCACGAGAACACTGTGATCCAGGCTCACTCCTCCACTTGATTATCAGTTTGTTGTTTCTGTCTGTGAAATCCAATGGCTTATGTGCAATCCATTAGCTATGTTCACTCTGTACATATTATGTTAACACTGTATATATTAGTTTTTATTCCATTTCTATTGTTGTATATCTCCCTTCAGTTACAAGTATTGCATGCTACTTATGATTACTTTACTGATTTTTGACTTGCTGCTGTAACGTTGCACATTTACCCACTGTAGGACTAATAAAGGATTATCTTATCTTATCTTATCTTATCTTATGAAGAAGTAGCTTTGTGTACTTTAATTATTAATAATATCAAATATCAACAATCAGTATCATCATCATGTTGGAGATTTGTCTTTTCTGTTACATGTTTCTTTGACCTCACTCATTCTTTTGTGATTTAGTGATTTTGCATATCAATGTTAACTTCATAGGTTATCAAATGGCAAAGCTGAAAACAAATTACAGACATAATTAGTAAATATTCACATATATGTCAAGTTAAGTTAGAATAACGCTCATTTCTCCAGTATTAGCTTCGCTACACTGGCTTCCGGTTAAATCTAGAATAGAATTTAAAATTCTCCTTATACCTTAAAGAGCTGTTAGTACCTTATCAACCCACTAGAGCACTGCGCTCCCAGAATTCAGGCTTACTTGTCGTCCCTAAAGTCTCTAAAAGTAGAGTAGGAGCCAGAGCTTTCAGCTATCAAGCTCCTCTCCTGTGGAATCATCTCCCACTTTCAATTCGGGAGGCAGACACCATCTGTACGTTTAAGAGTAGGCTTAAAACCTTCCTTTTTGATAAAGCTTATAGTTAGAGCTGGTACAGGCTTGTCTTAGACCTGCTCTTAGTTATGCTGCTATAGGTCTAGAAGGTCGGGGGACACACGGAGCTTCTCTTTCCAGCTTCTCCTTCCTCTTCTCAACCGTTATCACATCAAAGTAATTCATATCCCATCAATACATGTTACTGACTTGACTTCTTCCCCGGAGTCCCTTTGCCTTATCGTCCGCAGATCCAGGGCCGCGGCTGTGGCCACATCATGGATTAGGATCTGTGGATCACGTATCAGAGGTCGTAATGGTGGATCCAGTATGGCGGATTCTGTATCGTGCTGGCTGATCATGATAATAAAGGCGGATCCTTTATCGTGTTGGCATCTGATAATGGTGGTGGACCACGACCGAGGTGGCAGCTGATGATGGATCCTAATGGCGGCAGTGGACAATGACTGTGGACTATAGTGGCATCCGATCTTGATGGTGGATCATGATCTTGCTGGCTGCTGACCATAGACTATGATTGCAGCAGGACTGCTTGATATATAGTATTTCTCCTCAGACACTTGACCATTAATGACATTAATCCACCAAGTCACTGACCTTCAGTTATACTTCAAAATGTTTACCCTTATCAATGCTGCTAAAACCTTTATCTTGATGTTCTCCTTTACACTTGACATCTATTGCACTTGTGTCCGTCCTGGGAGAGGGATCCGTCACATGTGGCTCTCTCTGAGGTTTCTATGTTCTTTTTACCCTGTTAAAAGGGTTTTTTAGTAGTTTTTCCTTACTCTTGTTGAGGGTTAAGGGCAGAGGATGTCACACCATGTTAAAGCCCTATGAGACAAATTGTGATTTGTGAATATGGGCTATACAAATAAAATTTGATTGATTGATTGATGTACAGTCTGAGCTGCCTTCAAGGCCTTGGAATGTTGTCACTTTTTATGATTCAAAAATCATGTGAATGGTCTGTATTTATATAAAGCTTTTCTGGTGTTGATGACTTAAAGCACTTTACAGGACCATTCACCCCTTCACACACACACATTCATAGAGTGCATCCGTGTGCAGCACTTTCCTTGATCACACATCAATCATACACTCTCGGCTGTCAGAGGGAATATTGGGTTCAGTATCTTGTGTCACAAACTTAAAGGGAAGACAGACTGGATAAAGTGTGTAATGACTGGTTTATTGCAAATAAAAAAACACAAGTATTTACCAAACATGGGCTGTGGAGAGAAGACGTATTAGCAGTGAGTGTCATGTATGTGTGAGGGAAAAGTGTATGTGTGTGGTTTTACTAGGAACCACAGAATAAACAACACATCAACAAAATGATCACCATCTCCATAGTTTGCCACGCAATACATTAACCATAATCCACTGGTTTTACTGTCTTCCTTCGGAGCTGCATCCTCCAGCACACCCCTCCCTCTCCCGAACCTCAGCTACCCTCAGGAACAGCTAAAGAGGATGAGATGAGTAGAGGAGAGCTTGTGAAGTTTGGGGTCGGTTGAGTTGTGGAGCCGAACAACAATACACAGAACAACAACTATGACCGGAAAGAAACCAGAGGCCCAGTTAGATGAACAAGGCTCAGCAATGTTGTTGTCCAGCATATATTGAACCCTGGCCTCCAACTGTTTCCTCTTCTCCTCTCACACATGATAAAACACTTAACCGGCTCAGCAACTGGGATCAAACCGTGGACCTTCTAGTTGGTGAGACCCTCCTGAGCCACAGCTAGGATGTGTGATTCATGAGACAAAAGTCTGCACTGTCCTCCACAACCTTGACACACGTAACTTAATTAATACATACAGATTATTGCAGCTTTATTTCTGAAACACCATTCACAGACCATGTTGATGAATGGTGTTCGAGGAACACTCCAACACTAGATGGCGGTGTAGTCCATTATATTACCTATTACAACTGCCCCAGCCTGTCAGAGCCTCAAATCACTACTTCCTGTTTAGATTAGACCTTTTTCTCCCATACAGGTTATGTATTATTCTATGCTACAAAAGGTTGCTTACATACAGGGTAATACTCTATCATGTATATCTGCATTCCGTGGTCTACTTAAAACTCAAGTTAGAATGCCTGGAATTTTAATCTAATACACAAAAAATATTTTATACTAGAATGGGCCCTTTATATTGAAATATTTTATATTGACATCAGTTTTACAGTAACCCAGACTGGACAAACTAAACACCTTTTCAGTTTTATGACACCTGAAGTCTACCACAGGTTCTCTCGTGTTTGGAAGGGAAGGGGGAGGTGAGGGGTATCCAACTGCAACATGCAACATGCAACTTCACCACTAGATGTCCCCAAAGTCTAAACACTGAGTGAGTGTTTAGGTCACAACTGACGATCTAGTGTTTAAATGATAGAAGCATCAAATAAACATGGCACCAAGTGGTTGAATGAACTTTAATGTACCAAGTAACAGACAAAAATACAAGAATATAGACAACAAAAAATAATGAATGCTACAATTTACTTTAAAAGAAACCTCAAAGTATAAATAACGAAAACCAATCGCAAGAGACACAGGGCAATGATGATGAGAAGAGTGCAAAGTGTTATGTATTCACTGCTCATTCGTTCTCTCTTTACAGAATCAACATCAACTGACAAAGATCAAGCAAAGTCCATGTTATTTTTCTCTTCAAAATTATTGTCTCTTTCCATTTTGTTCAAAACATCCATGTCAGTTCCTGCTATTTGGACGTAATAACCAACAGAACATCTTGCTGATTAGGCGGAGGTGCAAGGTTATTAGGGCACTGTTGTGAGAACAGCCTGTCTTCATCCTCAAGGACGTTTCAGGCTCCTGATGGTTTGGTGTTCAAAGTGGCGTGGCTGGGCTCTGGTATAAAAACATGTAGGAGTCACACAGAAGCCTACGCGTCAGCTCAGGAGTCTGGGAGGGGTTGGCCCGAGCCAGCTCCTCCTCCGGCCGGGACAGGAAGTCGCCCAGCTCCGGACAAGCTCGGATCTCTGGAATGTTGAAGCCACTTTGATCGTCACCTGTAAGAAAAGAGTGGCCTCTAGATTAGACGTCGTCTCGAGAAGAGATAAAGAGCAGTCACATGCGTCAGAGTGCGCCCTTATCTAATAATGCCAAGGCAGCATTATCAGAAAATAAAGCAGTCATGTGTAACCACTTCACAGAATAAAACAAAACAAGTCAGCGTTTGCACGAACATCAGGATAAAATAAAACAAGGCCAAGAAATTACCCATTAACAAAAGTAAATGAAACCAACTGAGACCCATCTTACCGCATCTGTCTGCCATGCTGTCAAAGAAGAGCCAGGAGCGAGGGTCAGGGCCATATTTGACAAAAGACACGTAGTGGCTGGTTTGAATGCAGAGCACAGCAAACAGCTGCATCATGTGCCTGGGCACAGGAGTGTCAGGGGAGACATTTGCTGGAACCTGTAGAGGTTTGGGGGAGTGACCCTGCCGTGTGTGATGACTGTGCACCTGTTATACAGAAAGAAAAGTCACACTAAAATCATCTTCTCGTTACATCCACCAAGGAGGTTGTGTTTTCATTGCAGTTTGTCTGCATTTTTTACATTTTCACCAATTTTACATTTTCATCAATTTTGATTAATGGATCTTGATGAAAAATCAAACACATTTAGGGGACTGATATTTAGAGCCGTTTTTAAACACATGAACTCCAGAGAATGTCCGCTGAATTGGGTAAGGACTTTCTCCAGAGTTGCCTTTCTCCACATTAACAACGCAGCAGAAGATTCTCTGCTCAGATTTGTTCATAACAACACAGAAATCTCCAGAGCGTGTTTTTGTTTATGGAACATTAACACTGGCGTCAGTCCTCATCACCAAAAGCTTTCTTGATATCATCATCTTTGTCTTCCACGTGTATGGCACCACTTTTTGAGCGTTTGAAATTTGGTGCAGGTTGATTGAATATAAGTGGACGGTTAGCCCTTGTTGAAGGTATGCTGTTTACTAAGTAATATTGTAGTTTACCTGTGTGTTGCAGGTAGTGCAGTACTGTTTGATTCTTCCTGGCTGTAGTTTGCGATCTGGTAGACACTGAAGACACTCATACTCGGCCAAATGTCCACAGACAAAGCATTCTCTTGGAGCTGTTGGGAAAAGTAGGTGATACACAAGCATCTTAAAAAACACTGAGTTAAAGATGGTTCTCCTTTCTCATGCTAAGATATGAATCGGTGCAAATTGTACCAGCTCCTCACAGTTGTATAGAAGATCTGTGATATCCAGCTCAGTGGAGGGAATGATGTGAGAAAACATCTTGTACTTGTTTCCAAACCGTGGCATCTGAACAATGAGACAGTGTGGTGCCTGAGGGACAAAAGGCAGTATTATGGTTACATGACTGTATAGAAGGAAACTTGATAAACCCATGAGGTCATCTTTGTCAAGCAAGAGCAGCACTAACCTCATCAAACTTGATGTCACCTGACAGGCAGGACGTGTCCAGCAGCTGTTGGACGGTGGGCATCTGTCCCATCTGCTCTTTTTCTAGAAAGATCTGCAAGGTGTAGGCACCCTGACATGTTTCTCGCCTCGATCTAAGAAGAAACAGCTTTTGAGTAACTCAGTCTAACGCAGCTAAATAGAACATGACATTCAATACTGAACAGCCCAGAGCGATTTCATACCTGAGCTTGAGAAGTGGCTCTGTGCTGAACACCTTCTGAAAGAGGACTGTGATGAACTCCTCTGGGTCTGCAATGAAGTGTGAAGCAACACAATTCTAAATGTATAAAAGTGCAAAAGCAGGCATTACATGTTGTGTTGCAATGACTTAGCAAAAACCTATAAAAAAAACACATTTGAAATCAATGCATGTTCGACAATGGTGCATACCCTTTTCCTCTGTTTGAAATGTGTCGCAGCCAAGCTGTTTGCGGAAATTCATGACGCTCTCAGTTGGCACAAATCCTTGTCTGCAATAAAACACATCAAACACAAGAGCTCACACTGGAACAGCTGCACACACCAAAACAACAAAGAGTAAACACAAAGCCACTCCCACTAATGTAAGCAAGGCTCAACCTTGTGTACCTTCAGTCTCAGATAGTGAATACGGAATACCCATAATACTAAGACAGAGAGTACTTGTTTACCATTTGAGATTATGGACAATGTCATCATGTTCTTTTGCAAACTGGCTGAGAGCGAGAGAAAAGAAAAGACAAAAAAAACAACTTTCTTGAAGAAAGTGTTCATACCTGCGTAAACGGTTGACTATTTTCCTCAGAGTGCCGGTTATGGGCTGCTCTGTGTCAGCAGGCTTCCTGCAGATGTGATCCAGGGTCACAGACGTGCTGAACAAACTGAGGAGAGAATCACGGTCTTTTTAAAACTCAATGCAGATCTGAATACAGGTCACTGTGCTCATTTCACTTTTATATGATCTCCAAATAAAATTAATAAAGATAAATGGTGGAATTAATTAAATATGAGCCAAGTTCGCAACAATGTGGCACTTGAGAATGAAACGCCCTAAGGTGTGATGAACTGGTTTTACCTGAAGAGTGTGGCATCAAGATAACAGGAGTTGATATGACCCTGAATCCCCTTCATTCTTCCCTCTAACAAAGACAAGGCCTCGGACTCCGGGATAGGTGGTGCATCCTCCTCAGGGTCCTCAAATGGAGGAACTTGATAAAAAGCAAACAAACACATGTTGAAAGCTATTAAATGAGGTTTTAACACAGATCATTTCAGGGGTAGCTTTAGATTTGGGAAATGTAGCATTCTGCAGAGGTTTCTGACCAGGTTTAAACACAGCCAAACTGGACACTGCAAGTTCACAGGACTTTCAGACATGTTCAAAATGAAACATGTTCAACTGATAAAAAAAAAAAAACAGTGCTTCAAACCAGGAAGTGCATTACGTGCCATCGACTTTATTTGTCTTTACTAAATCCTGCCAAGGGTGTGAACGTTAAGCCAGTTAACCAGATTAGAAAGCATGATTTGTGACTGTATATTTCAAGTGTGCACAGCCCAGGTGTTCCTGAGCCCTGATTCTGTGAGGTTTTGTACAATTATAAAAAGGAATGACAAACATCTGCAAAACGTCCTGCATGACATTGATTTTGCGCAGCGTACTACACAGCATACCACAGGCAATTTCTGAAGTACCTCTTTCGAGGTGCAGGATTGCACAAACTCCATGGGACAAACTTTATTGTAAATTGGTGGAATGATGTGGTATGGGTCAGAGAAGAACCCATTGACTTGTGGAGCAGATTCCATTGAGGGGCCAGATCCAGGATTTTTGTTTTAACTTTCTTTAACATGGCGAGGGAGGGTGTTACCCTTGGCAGATGTATGCACTCTCCAAGTGGCCTTCTAGTTCAGTTCTATTTTTATCAGAAACATTTCACACAGAGCCTTCAGAATAAATGCTTCCAATAACATCAGCATGATTCATTTGTAAATTGCATGCTTGTGTGCATGTCCCACCAAACTAAGACAAATGTCTAACCTGGAGGTATTTCAGTGGGCTTTGAGGTCCCACTTCCTGTAGAGGAGTAGACAAATCTGCCATCAGGGCTGCACTTTGTGACAGGAACAAACAAAGCTCGGCCCCCTTTGCATGTGAAATATCTCTGGCCTCCATATATCCCATCAGAGCAGCCGTTCACCTCATAGTCCTGAAACAAGAAAAAAAATCTGATATAAAAAGGTGTCTTAGATGCATGACGCCAACTGTACTTGACAACAGATTATTTTAGTGCCTCACCAGTTCGATCCCAGCCCATTCACCAGTCTTTCCTGCAGGGACTCCCAACCACTGGACAACTCCGTACACTGTGATCCTGGAGTTGGACACCACCTCCACCATGGATCCCACCTCCAGAGGCACAGGAGACGTGCTCGGGCTTTGGTTCTGAATGACACTGTGCTCCGTATGGCCCTCTCTCCCTTGGCGTGCACGGGAACTTATGTGTGGCATGGAGTTGATGCGCGTCACCGCTTTCGTGTTTAGACCTGCACAGAGGTATGGAAGGTGGGGAGAGGATGAGGGTAAGGAAGTCATATGACATTTTCTGAGTTGTCACATGCCTCCTCATCAGATTGACCTCCGGCTGACAGGTCTACATATGAGGTATGCAGACAGCTAACAGTGCCCAATGTGCAAACACGCCAGACCATGTGACGAATGTAGTGTTCTGCATTTCAACCCAACAAAACCAGTTTTTCCAGTTGTGTACTAGGACTGCTTCTTCCATGTCCTCTATGTAGCCCCAGGCATTTGGTCAAAACTTTCAATTACAGGATTTAATTTGCCAATTGTAGGGGAGTGGGGCAAGGATTTTGTTTCACAAAATCAAGCACACCAACACAAAGTTATTTGGTGGTTCAGATATAGCCTTCCACATGTGGACTTTGAAGGTAGCTGACGAGCGGGGACTTTGACATTACTCAAACTTACATTGTCCGTCTTTCCAGTGCAGTCCGAGGGGGACCGAGTTAGACGGGACCACCTGAATGATGTCTGCAGCACTGAACAAGGGCAGGGGAGTGGGTTTCTTGGATGACAGGTTGTGATCACTGTCCTACAGGGAAGAATAAAATCTAACAGTCAATAAAAAGCAGTCATTAAGTACAGAGCCCAGGTAAATTCTCAGAAGCATGTGAACAATTTGCAATAATGACATTGCGAGATGCATATCTCTCTGACAATCTTTTGACTGATTAGCGACAGATGACTGGAGATTGCATGGCTGCAGCGCATCTTCTTGAGTCATACTAGTGTGCAAGTGCAATTACTACCTTAGGACAGATCACATGCTTCAGCTGCTTTATTCAAGATGCCCAAACTTTGAGGTTATCAACTTTACTCACCACAAATTCCACCTCAAAGCCGAGCATGTAGAGGTCATCTTTGTTCTCCTTCCTCCCAATCTGCATCAGGTTCTTCACCAGGCCGGGCAGGTGTCCCTTCTTGTGCTTCACCACCACCAGGTCGTCCTGAGTCAGCTCGCAGATGGCTGAGAACAGCTGGGGGTTGCACAGCAGCTCCACACGCTTGCTGAAAGAGGAGACGAAGAGCAGAAGCTGGGCCTGGTGTCGGGTCAGAGGGTACGTGTCCTCCCTCCGCACCACACCGCCGCTCTTGGGGCTCCCGACGTTGCTGCCACCAGAGTACAGGAGTCCCATCAGCTCCCCACACTGCGTCTCTGCCTCCACACGGCCGATACATCCCCGGCAGAAGCCTTTCCTCGACTTCCCTCGTGTCACGATGAAATACTTCTCCTTCACGACAGTTTTGGGCTCCATGTTTACACCCTTTATTTCCACTGATAAACAGTTCTGAAGCAGGTCACCTGTAGAAATACGTTGTACTGTTACATTGTATCCTCACAGCTTCAATCTCACACTATTTAATGACAATGTTAGGAGCAAACATGGGTCCTGTTACATTGTAGCTTCTCACTGTTTCAATCTCCGACTATTTAATGACAATGTTAGGAGAAAACATGAGTCCTGTTACATTGTAGCTTCTCACTGCTTTAATCTCTGACTTTTTAATGACAATGTTAGGAGAAAATAAACAACCCATCATGTCATAGACAATATAAACACAATGATATAACATTGACTAGTGAAAAAGACCACTTATTTTAGGGCTGTAGGACACACACACACACACACACACACACACACACACACACACACACACACACACACACACACACACACACACACACACACACACACACACACACACACACACACACACACACACACACACACACACACACACACACACACACACACACACACACACACACACACACACACACGATTAATTAAACATACATTTGAGGGGAAACAAGGTTTCTACAAATACATCCCCACAAACATTTATTTCATATTACACTAGTATATGCATTCAAAACAACTCGTGTAAGTAACCTAATTGTCCCAGCTATAGATTTTGCTTATACGATCAATAGGCTGTTTATGCAAACAAGCTGAGCGGATACTTCAACACAACTGGGGAATATGTTCGTTAACATTAAACTTAACTCAGCACGAGTAACATGAGATGCTACAAAAGCTTTGTTTTACTCACCGCTTTATTGTGTAAAGAGTAATTCTCCTCCACAGTCCGCACATGAATGAAAGCACATTGAAACACACAGGTGTCTGCAGGACTGACAGAGCTCTTCCTCCTCACTGAAGAGGAGGGTCCATGTGCGTGGATTTAAATAGTGACCGACGACGCCCACATTCAGCCCCGCCCTCACCACTGTGTCTGTCAGCGAGAGTTTCCCTGTTGGTTTATGTGCAACATTAATGTGATCACAAAGTGTTGAGATCTCCTTTTAATCTTGTATTCTGCTTGAAATTTGTTTTGATCCGTGTTTTCACATTTTAAATAGTTTTATTAAATAGTTTATCTTCAGGAAAACACAGATGGCCAGGGCCGTCACATGATGTCCAATGGAATGTCTGAAGTATTTGTTTTTGTGTACAGGGCAAAAAGAGGAAGAGGATTAGGAGGAAGGCTCCAGCCACGACTGATTGAAGGTTATTAATTCTATTGATCAGTGTGTTTTCATGTGAAATGTGATGAAAAATACAACATGAGACCAAGTGGGACACATTTAACTTTTAACATGAAGTTCCATAAATTGAAATATGAATAATTGTATATTTAACTACTTTACAAATGAAACACACAGAACAATGAGATTCAAAACCTCCTTTAATCTCAAATTAAATGTCAGAACTTGTAAGAAACAACAGAAAATAATTTGTTCTGATATTATTTGGTCTTAGTATTACAAATATTACACAATACAATTTTAAGAAGCAGCATCTAGTTGTTAAAGTATTTTCATAAAGTGTGAGTGACCTTCCACACTGCACTGCGAGAAGTCCACTTTCTACAGAGCAGTGTGAGCCCTCCTCCCCTCACTGCACATCTTCAGCTGGGCTCCTCTCCACTTTTACTTATGCTTTTATATTTTTATCTTCTAAAAAAAATGTTTAATGCCTGCACATGTTTTTTCACAATAATAAAATGAAACGATTCCCCCAGTCACATCCTGGTCCCAGTCACTATTACAAAGAGTTAATGTAGAAATTGATAGCGTTCAAATTAGTAGTGTTTAGTATGAACCTTTGTGAGTGTGACTCTCAGGGTGAGTCTTCAAAGTGTGGTTGCAGACCAGAGCCCAACTCATTAAAAGCATCTCATGACCGAGACAATCACAGTTCCATTGTAACTGAAGAAGACTGGGAAACGAGGCCCCGTCTAGTTTCATCTTTACTGCAGTAAAAGTACCAATAGAGCAATGTCACAAGTACTCCATTATATCAGTAAAGGTAAAAGCACATAATATTAGAAGATAAAGCATTGCAGTTAAATTAGTGGTTTGGTTCCTCCAACAGATCTATTATTATTATTATATGTGACACTCTTAGATGATTGAGGCCTCAGAGTGTGAGTGGCATGTTACCCTTTTATCCTAAAAGAAACGCTAAAAAACACAATTACACAAACACAAAATATATAAAATATTTTAAATTAAATTAAATAGTTAACATATTAGTGAAGTTGACAAACTGATGAACATTCCCTTGTTTAGAAGTGGCTGCACTACAGCAGCACACTACTCACAAAGACAATTTAAAGGAGGAAGAAAACTTTTCTTTGTCTTAAGAATCGGGCAGATGAGGGTCATAGTTACCTGACAAACCTGTGACAAGTAAAAACCTGTGACAAGTAAACATGCATTTCTCAAACACCACAAGTTCACAACTCAACTCTCACTCAAGGAAAGAATACTTGAGAAATGGAGGACACTGGCTCCATGACTGTAACCGATACCTGGAGTGCAATGTTTTGAGTGACATGTTTGTGTTCCTGCAGAATCAACTCGTGATATGTTCGAGCCTTTGACACAGTCTGTATTAACGTCTGACAGTATCTTGAGCGTACATCAGGTTTATGCAACCATCCTCATTTTCCCCAGCATAGTCACAGTGTTCATGTTTCCTCAACCTGCATCAGCACTCATGTGTGGTGCTTTTAAAAAAAAACACTGATAACAACATCAGTCTGGAGCTCACATATTTTACTGTTCTTTCATTACTTGTAAGACAATAGATATGAATAGACTATTGCGTCTGGTCAGTACTACCAGATAAGTTAATGAGATCTATTATGATAATTTGTCCGATAATTGGGGTATTGATATGTTTGTCTTCACTCCGAGAGCTGCACGACTCTTTTGATCAAAGACCTGCACACCCTCTGCTGGAAACTCCGCTGATGAGTGAGGATTTGAAAAACAGGAAATTACTTATATAAAAAAGTTACCAGCATAATAGGCAAATTTCAACTTCTACTTTGTCTCACACTTACAGTCAACAAGAGCTCTGTGTGGCGGGTGGAGTCTTTTCAGGGAGAGGCTGACATTCTTCTCTTTATGGTTGTACAGTGCATGTATCAACACCTAAAACACACAGAGCGACTGAGTGGTAAATGTTTTTATATTAAAAATCAAATCAGAATCCAAACCTTAATAATGTAATAAAACGGCCGGCTTAAAAGGAACTATGAGGTGGCAAAGACAAGAGATGAGATAAAATAATGTCGGTGCACACAGCAGTGCATTTCGCACATATTCTCCTGGTGTGATCATGTATGTCAGATTGTAGGTATTAACACATTCACCTTGCCACTGACACCATGATGTCATCTGGTCCCATGACTACGACTTGTCCGGCCTGCAGCTCAGGCTGGAGGGAGTTGACTGTGAAGTCATGCAGAGTCCGATGAGAGTCACTGATATTGTGGCGAAGTAACTCAGCATGACTGTTACTGTTACTGAATGTTACTAAATCAAAAGCAGAGAAGATGAACAGGAAGTTCACTGACACGTCGGATGTAGTGATTAGCTGATTTGGTGTTGTGCAGTCAGTTAGAACACAAAATGGCACAAAAAAATGGAAAGTTAGCAATTATAGGCAAGATGTTTAAGCATGTAAAACACGATTTATGATTGTTTGAGCTGAATAAGAGGTGATCGATTGAATAGTTGATGAACAACAAACTAATTATTATCACCTATTAATCATTTACTCATTTTTGAGGGGGAAAAGCCACATATTCTTGGTTTTACCTCTTCCAATGTGAAGATTTAATACTTATGACTTTTTATAAAGAAAGCCATCACATAATAATTATTATAAGCTCAATCAGAGGTAAAAATCATCTTTAGTTAGAGTTTCTATTTTGATTAAATGTGTAGTTTACCTCAGCATGTCAGAGAGCAGCTCAGTCACTGAAGAGTTGTGTTTAGGGTCAACCAAACCACTGGCCACAGCTAAAGCTCCAATCAGAACCTATGTTTAGAGAAAAAAATTGAATTACAATGAGATATTAGAACTACAATCATAACCAGTTTATATTATACATTATACAATGGGGAGGAGGAACTTGGATTATAAACTCCAAGACGAAAGTAACACAATATTGATCAACGTATCAAGAATACATACACGTCATGAGTAGAACTAAATTCAGTCTATACCCTCATATAGGCCTTTAACCGGTTGTTCAACTTTGTCACTGTAGTTACAGACGTCCTCTCTGCTCAAGACCCCTCCATTTGTTTGCACCTTGGTATGAAACCCCAGAGAAGACTTCTGAATGGTTGTCTCTGCTAATATTCTATGAAAGTTTCACAACTGTTTTTTTTAAACATCTGGAATTCTGGAAATGAATGACTATCTCTTGTGAGAAGTTCCCATCGTAACAGTTTGACAGATCAGCCTCTAGGGCTCCTGCCAGATTGAAAAACCTAAGAAAAGAACCAGGACGCAGAGCTTGGCCCCGAGGGAAGAGCATGTCCCTGAAACGCTTTGGTAACTTCTCAGCTTTTACCTTCAATATGGCCTCAGCTGTAAGACGATGACACATCTACAATTGCATCCTGGTATCATCATCATCAGATCAAACTGTGACAACAAAATCTAAACTGCGATTGTTTGACTCACCGAGATCGAAAGACACATTGAAACCTCCTCTGGCAACAGCGGCTGCTCTGGCGACCACATCCTCCCACAATAGACTGCAGGGATTTTGTGGTAAGACATGTGGGACTTTGAAAACTAAATACGGGCAGAAAAAAACACTGTATCCACATATACTTACCTTCCATAAAGGGAGTGAGCATGATGTAACCCTCTGAGCATACCTGGCACTCCTACTTGTACACCTGCCTGAAAATAGATTTTATCTTGACAAGCTAAATAGTGAAATCAACAACATGCAATCCTGGCCCCCTCCCCACCTTACATCACCTCACGCTCTGACACATTTTGCAGCATCTCCTCATGTTCATGTGATGAGCCATAGTTGTGAATATTATTTGTACAGCAACCACCAGTCAGTCACTAACACCTGACACGTGTGGATGCACCACACCCAAACACAGGGCGGCAGCGATGGCTGCATCCACACTCGACCCATGATCCTGAAGGACTTTTTGGCCAAGTGCAGTGCAGAGCTCTTGATCTGACACCAGCACACCTTTAACAATCACCTGAGGAGCAACGATGATGATAACTAATGCAGCAGCGATTTGACTTGGATATATTATACCGCATGACATACCAAACTATCCCCCAGATAAATGTGCAGGAGCAAAATTATGGTCAATCCAAAGGCAAAGATGATAGATCCAGCCTACAGAGGCAGAAGGCTGTCCTGACTGGAGCCGTCTCTGTCTGTCTCTTTGAGGTTGGACAGGTTTAGGCGGAACAGCTCTGGACTACCAGACACAAACTGTATCAGAGGGTTCTCTTCTGTGAGATGGTGGAGATCTGTGGTGGCAGCAGTAAGGAAACATGTCAATATTTAGCAGCGTGGAAATGTGGTGATTTCAGCCCAGTTTCCTCAGGAGCCAGAGATGCTGCTCTTTATTTTCCATTGTCATCTAATCAGGAGATTTGCATGTGAAGGGGTGTAAATTTGCATCATGGGAGAGAAACCAAACAGCATCTTGTTTGCTGAAAACTGTAAACCATCCCTTTGTACACTGTACCTGTATCCTCTCACCATGGTTTTTACTAGAGTCACAGGTGGAGTCTCGTGATGATGAGTCATCAGCCGACTGACATGACCAGCAAAACTACTCTAACTACTTGTTATCTGCTTGTTGAGTTTGGTTTCAGGAGAAACATCCATCTTCACTTTAGATGAACAGAAACCCTCCTGTAATACAATAATATACCCACAGACAGAACTCTTCTCCCCCAGCTGGACATGTAATCAAGCACAGCAGGTACAACTACCTCCAAACCAATGAGACCTCAACATTTGCACCAGTCAAACTGTGAGCAGTTCACTGTCAATCAGACATCATGGTTTTACTAATAAAGCACAAGCTGCAAAGTCAAATTTTTTATTGCTCCATTTTTAAACTTCATGTGGGTAAATGCAGGTTAATACACAAATCACATTAATTTGTCAAAATGTTTGAAGATACATTTTGCAAAGGCTGCACTTGTCTCATCCACGTGTATAATAAAATCAAATGCACAAGAAAACAAAGTGTGTCTCATTTCATGAGGTAAACGTGTTCCTTTTAAATTCATACACAGTACAGGTTATATTGTAGCTGCCTTTCACCTGGTAACAGATGTCATGGGCTACATCGGGATTAGAGGTATAGCTTATCTGTAAAATCAAAGAATGAGTAAAATCACAAAAGCCTCAGCTCTGAGCTGTGTGTGTACGTGTTATACCGTGTTTTTAATGTGAATGATTTACACTCTAAGATTATTTCCTGGTTTACAACCACAGCTTCAGTGGCTGAGGTTGCGATGCCCTGGCTGTTGGAGGTTGAAGGAGTGGTGTTGGACTCCTTGGTGAACACGGTTCTGGCGCTGGATGGCGTTACGGGACATGTGGTGTCGCTCTGTCCAGGCTTTAGCCTTCTGGACGCAGGTTAACTGTGTCACCTCTGCCAGGACTTTTGACTGAGAAAAAGAGCCAGAGACGACTCCACTGCTGCTGCTGCTCTGAACTGTGGGCTCTGTATCCGACACACTGGAGAGAAACACGTGACATTAAGGGTGAATCAACCTTGAGAGTTAATCTGTTAGGCCAGTGGAAATTGAATTTAAAAATAAGTTTCTGAAGTTAAACTCGACATATGAACAGGTCCACATATAACATGATTTATTAACCTTGTATCAGTTTCCATCTTTGTAACTGTGTCTCCATGAGGAGGAGAGTTTACTGGTTGGCTGTCCGTCAGCTCTGCATCCTGGTTCTCTGCTGATCTTGTCTCTGTGGGGATACAAGTTTATGTTTGTCATAACTGTACACTTCAATATACAATTCCTCTCCATAACATAAGGCTGCACAGTGCTCTAGATAAACATCAGGTAGAATACTTTAAAATCTAAAGGCAAATGAGGCAAAACAGACTTTTTAAGATGACATTCAAAATATTTATGTGTCTGTTTCAATCCTTTTTGGTTTGAGAATGTATCAGTCAATCAAGTTTTATTTGTATAGCCCATATTCACAAGTCACAATTTGCTTCATAGGACTAACAAGGTGCGGCTTCCTCTGCAGTTCACCCTCAACAAGAGTGAGGAAAAACTACCCAACGAAAAACCGTTCAGCAGAGAAGAAAACTGTAGACACCTCAGAGAGTCACATGTGAGGAATCCCTCTACAGGAACGGACAGAAGTGCAACAGATGTCACGTGTAACAGAGCACGTCAACAAAATAACAAGAATTAGTCCTCAATCATGTCATCAAATGTGACATCACCTTATGGTTCAATACATTTACATGTAAAATGTGAGTTGGGATTACTTTGATATGATTTCAACTGTACTTCTCTGCCCTTCACTGCCAGAGATAATCTCTAACACGTCTGTTTACAGCATTAACACTGTATATTTGTACATAGTGGTATTACAGATATTCTAAGTTATAAATTAACATCATTATTAATGATTTTCTTGGAGAAACTAAAGATGCTACATGACTGACCGTGATGATTGACAACAAGCCATCCTTCTTCCACCACTTCTCCAGACTTGACTTCTTTAGGGGTCTCCTCCTCTCCCCCAAAAAACAGACGGGTGATGGTTCTGAACATATCTCTTTGTCTTCTATTAAAGTCTTCCCTGTTTCCCCTTCTTTCTTTGTTCAAGCAGGAAACTGTTTAAGACAAGAAGAAACACCAGCTCATGAGTCATGTGTACGTTCATTCAGCATCACTGCTTCCCTCAGTGACGCTAACGCTAATCCATCTTTGACTGTTTGGGAGTGGGTGATGCCACCAGACCACCTTTCATTCATAACCATTCTTTAAAAATTCATGCAATGTTTGGTCAGCTGACTGGGGCGTCCAATGAAATTTCTTCTGATTCAGGGGTTTGAATAATGATGCCCACTCTCCCAGAATTTCATTGTTAGGGTCCATCTGTTTCTGTGTATATATGGGGGAGGGGCTCTCTTTACCAAGCATCTTGTCAGGATGAAGCTTGGTCTGCACCTTTAATGGGCTCAGATGGATCTATGCAGGGCCACTGCTCTACATTTAAAACTGACGCTGGGTTATTTTCTGCAGGTCACACTCACTGCGATGGACCTTTAATGCTATTGTGTTGTCTTCAATGTCATGCACTTCAGCACACATAACAGAAACCATGGGAGAAATACGCAAGTAATACACAACACATTACATAGCAAGAGATATGTTGTGTGTAATTCTACGATCGTATAATAACAGTGATGCTGCTCGCCTCTTGTTCTATCGTCCACCGCACTGGTGAATGTATTCCAGTGAATTGTCTGCAGCTCTGCAGTGTGCACTTACCTCCGTGGGACGTTAGCGTGTCTCAGTTTGACGCGCAGGTCATTGTGAGAGTCAGCCTGTGTGTGTTCTCTGTGCAGATTCTCAGTCTGTATCTCGAACAGCAGCTGAACGAGCCTCTTGTTTTGTTGCTGTTTCAAATATTCAACCGATCCCTGCCAGCGGAAGCCCCGCCCACGTCCCCGCCCCGATCGGAAGTGATTCACCAATCAGAGGTCGCGGAGGCAGTCCCGTGGTTTGATTTGATTCTGGCCAAAGAGCAACCTGTGCAGTCAAGATAAATCCCTGTTTAGTTCACATGTTCTTCGCACGTCTGCCCAACTGTCTGCTCTGAAATACAGGAACTGTACCGTGTTATTATTCTATAGCCTCTGCTAGTGTTATCTGTAGATCTCTGTTTATGAAAAGTAAAGTATCCTGAATCAGATTAGTCCATTTTAGTTTGCCTGAAACTCACAATGCACATTTCAACTTTCTCTCACTGCTGCTCTTAAAATAAAATATGTGATCGATTTCTTTAATCACTTCCGGTCTTTTTCATACATGGTATGTTGTAGTTTTTGTTATTTCATCTATTTTTATCAGATTTTACATGTGATCCATACAAATGTCAATACTATGTTGTTTTTCATTTTTTGTAGTTTTTAAAATCACTGGTACCTACAGTTCTCTATCAGTAATGTAACCAGGAAACAACCTGTTCATGTGACGATCCCATTTCCTTTCAACGTGTCTGGTATGGGTTACATTTCTCTACTACTCTAATGTTATCAAATTCATAACAAAGGGGTGGTTGGCTCAGGAGGCAGAGCGGGTCATCTATAAAGCCAGAAAGTCGGCTGTTCGATCCCAGTCTCCCCCATTCTATATGCCGAAGTGGATAAAGTGCTTTGAGTGGTCATCAAGACTGGAAAAGGGTTGTATACATTATCAAAATGTTTTCATAAATTTATACCCTGAAAAAGTGGCTACACAAACTCTTAATCATTTTGTGCAGCTACTTTATCATATGCTTCTCAGCTATAGTACACAAAGCTGACATAGCTGTGCATCACACCCCTGGTCACATCTGGCTCAAAGTGTAGCAAGAGAAACCTTACAGTTCAAGAATTAAAGAGAAAACAACTTATAAGCACATATCTATGGGTTTCTGGTGATCGGCAAAGTGCTGATGAAGAAAGAGATAGCCATCCAAGGTGGAACCTGCAGCAGTCTTAACCTTTCCCCCTTCAGTGGGCAACATGAAGGTACAACTGCACCAACTTACTACCTGCAGGAGGAGACAAACACAACTGGACAGAACACACGTTAGGAGCTATAAGAAGGGTCAGTGTGGGCCGTAACACGCTATCAGTCTGAAGCATTTATATAGAATTTAGAAGTGTGTATCCTCAAATACACTGCCACACATCTCAGTTTCTAAAATTGTGTTGGGCCTTGACAGAGGTTTTCAAAAAGTAAACAGTGCAATTACAAGCACTGTCCCTCATGTTATAATGAAGCAGGTCACCACTGATTTTGAATCTGTGCGTATATAAAAATATACTGTTTTTGGTAATAAAGCCATAAAAATAGTTTAATACATCTAAACTGTATTTTAGAGTTGGTGAAGTTGACTAATGACCTGGGGAGAGAAAAGCCTGTTGTTGTTTTTACTTGTATCCATCATTTGACACAACTTTGGGCCCTGCTCTTGTTGTGAACATGTGGTATACAGCGCCACCTCGTGTTCCTTGGCATGTCTCTCCTTATTCCAGCAGATGGCGCAGTTACTCCACTGAAGCAGTTCCATTAAAGCTGTGAATGCCAAGTGCATCAGCGTGGAGTTTTAGTAAGTGCAGTGTGGCAGGTGGCTGACTGATGACACCCTGACTCCCATCAGATTAACATAGTTTCCATATCAAATCACGGGCCCGCCTCAGAGCATCAACTTTAATCAAATCAGACTCACATTGTCGTTTTATATTCAGATTGATGAAAGTTACAGTTACGTGCTTTTCGTCCAGATTCCCTCAGTGGCAGAAACACTTGGTGACCGCATGAGATCAGAGTGAGGGGACACAGATCACAGACATGCAGATGAGAGTGTGCGGAGCCTCTGGATGAGCCCTGAGCACAGTGTGTTTGAATAGCTGTGAATGTGGCTGCGCGTCTTCCTGCGCACTTGGAGCAGAGATAGGAGGTGGGGAGGGCCCTCGGGGCGAGCACACCCCTACCGCCTGTGTCAGAGTATTTCAGAACAGTGGCCAGCATTTAGTCATTCTCCGTGAATGCTGCACACACACACTTGTCTGCTTTTTAAAAAAAGAAGTCCACTCTGACTTGCGGACCACTGGAGGATACATATCTGTGTTTTACGCACGGAGCCGAGGACCACGGGTTGATTCCTGCTGACTTTTATTGTTCCGTGAAACTTTTTGCGTCGTGACCGCAGGATACTTTTACGCACAGTTATTAAACTCTGAAAAGCAGGACGATGCCTCGATCTTTCTTGGTCAAAAAGTACTTCGCCAGACAGAAGCCAAACTACAGTGAGCTGGAATGTCAGAATGGTGAGTGAACAAAGTTGTTTTATTCCTTGGCTGAATTATGAACGCATCCTTACATAAGAGCGCAAACTAGAATAAAAAAAACTTAAACTTTCTTAAGTGTATCTTAGTAGTTTAGTTAAATGAAACTTCATTTTCAAAATCTACTGTATAAGTTTCTGGTTCAACTACAAACCAAACTACGCCTCGTTCAAGTTGGGGCCCGTTAGATGCACTTTCCCCCCCTTTCTGCAACCAGACAGAGCACCATTCATGTTACAAGCCCTTGTGAATACGTGGGAGGAAACGGCCCATGGAAGCTTCCCATGACTCCAGCCTTAAAATCATACATGTTCAGAAAAACAAAAATGTACAACCAAGATAAGAGCAAACAAAGTGTGTGTGTGTAGTTGGTGAAAGTCTATGAAATATAGTTGAAATGGTAAATATGATGTTTATTGTCTCTAATTCAACATCATTTTGGCCTTGTTTTCTAACCACCCTCTTCCTTTTCTTTTCAGACACTTCCCTGGAGAGGTATCCTTTTGCTGAGTTCTCATCAGGAGACATCACCTCTGCTGCCACCTGTTTCACCACAGGTCTGGTGTGGGACCTCAGTGTCCTGCCCACCCTCTACCTGCCCACCTCCCAAACAGAGCCCTCTGCCGCCACAGGCCCCCTTGACCTCAGCTCCCCGTCCAGCCTGAGCAGCAGTGCCAGCAGCAGTGGAGAGGAGGATGAAGGACGCACATCAGATCCCCCCAGTCCAGAACCCGTCCACACGTATGCCCCTCGCCAGCGGATGAAATGCACCGGCGTCATTGCTCACGTCAGTCCCCCAGAGGAGGAAGAGGAGCGAGAAGCCCCCGTCACAGCAGCCAGGCCGGCCTTCCTCTGCAAACACTGCCCCAAGGAGTACACCAGCCTTGGGGCCCTGAAGATGCACATCCGCTCACACACCCTTCCCTGTGTGTGCACCACCTGTGGAAAGGCTTTCTCCAGGCCGTGGCTGCTGCGCGGCCACATCCGCACACACACAGGTAAGATCCGTGTTTAATAACAGTACGCAACCTGCTCAGTTCCACTTGATTCACAAGTGAAGAAATCTGAGTGTGTATAGCAGTAAAGCTGATTAACATATGAGTTGATGTCATTGTGAGTCACCAGGTCACTCCCTCATGATTCGCTCTATGAAGTTAGGGAGAGGGATATCCATGGAAATCAGTTTGACGAGCTTAACACTTGATCAGCAGACACAGTCACATAGGGAAGTCTTCTGTAGACCCTGCACTCATTGATCACTCATTGTGTTTAATGTCCCAGCAACAATGGCTCGTTGGTTAATTATCTTATCGCGGCTGCTGGGGAGGACAACAACACAGGGACACATGAGTGACAAAAGACTTTAAAGAGGGCCTGAAGGCTCTGCACTATCAACGATCACTTAGTACCTGCAGCAACTTGTCAGCATGCTAATCTCATTTGGCTCTTATTGAGTCATGCTAATTCAGTCAGGCTGTGACCCCACCAGTCTATCATGCGCTTCTACATTATCTTCAGAATGTGTGTGTGTGTGCGTGTGTTAATGAAAAGCTCTCCAGAGACATCTGACTGTTGTCACTCTATGGCGGGGGGGTAATTAGAGCCACATATAAAAGGCGTTTATATAAAACGTTTTTTCTTTCCCCTCTTTTCTGTCCAGGTGAGCGTCCGTTCTCCTGCCCCCACTGCAACCGGGCCTTCGCCGACCGCTCCAACCTGCGGGCTCATCTGCAGACCCACGCCGAGGTGAAGAAGTACCAGTGCGGCGTCTGCTCTCGCACCTTCAGCCGCATGTCGTTGCTGCAGAAGCACAGCTCCTCAGGGTGCTGCTCCCCCACGGCATGAGACGTAACGGAGGAGAGAGACAGAGGGACCCACTCAGAGTTCAGGGCGGTGGACACAGAGAGGTGGTCTGTACGAGCCCAGCTGGCCTGTTGATGACCTACGAGGCCACAAAGAGCGTGAAATGGCCTGCTTTAAGAGACCTGGAGGGAATCAAGCCTCATTATGGATATGACTTTACAGCCTCTTAGCTTCCTTGTTCCATGACAAAAAAAAAGCTGAGGAGCAGATTTTTCTTCTTCCACTCTAGACGGAAGTCTCGAGGCTGGACCAAATCTGAACTGAGCAATGCCGACACCCACTTGGTATCAGCCCCTTTGTTGCTATTGTGCCCATTCCAAAGACCAAATATGTAGCGGTCATTCACTCATTGGGGTGAGAGGTGTCCTTTCCTGTCTCTGTCCTGGTGCCGGCCGACTCAGGATCACGGCCTAGACACAGCTGCTGAGAGGTAGGGGTGCGTGGGTGGAATAAATCTCTCAGCGTGCCTCAAAACACACACCCACCCACATACACACACATAAGCAAATGCACACACAGCTGTCCCTGGTACTGTGGTGTAGATAGACGAGGTGCTAACAGGTGCTTCAGCCATGACCTTCGCCGGTTAATAGCAGGTGACTTCCACTGCCCTTGGTTTGCTTAAGAAGAAAAAAAGAGGAAGCATGTCATCACAAAAGAATGGCATCAGTTAGTCTTTTCAGCAGTGGGGATCCTTGTTAAGCCTCTATTTTGACTACATCCAAACCTCCTCTTTAATCTGATGAGTTTCAGAGATAGGAAAAAAGCCGTTCTGTCTGTTATTATCCAAAGAAGCTTCGTTTTGCAGCTCCGCAGAAATGTGGATGGCAAAGCCGTCCGTGCACTCAAGGTTACAACAGTGTTAATGCCAGCCAAAGCCATATTTTGTAACTTAAATGAGTTTGTGCCTTCAAATTGTATGGAACCAAAAATGTGCCTTTTATTTTTTACCTCAGTTAGTGTTGGTGGCTTTTGAAAAACAATGATTGCAGTATTAGTAGAAATTAGCACCAAACAGTTTGAAAATGCAATAAGGCTGGGACCAAAGATTTTTTTTAAAGTTTACACCATGAACCCATGGTTGCCTAATATGTGATCATTATCCTATGAATGGACAGTACAAAGATGAATTTTTAACTTTCCTTTACATTTTATGGCAGTGTTTTTATAGTGCAATGTGCAGATGATGTGTTATTACAAATTTGTACCATGCTTGTGTGTTCACTTCTTTTTCTTGTATGTTGTAACTGATACATTTTCATTCAATAAAGTAATTTATGTTTATTAAAACTTGTCACTCCACCAGTTGCATTACTGTTAATTACTCTTTGATACAATGTGGAAATAAGGGCCCTGGATACGTTAGTAATAAAAAAATGTGTTTGATTATTAACCAGGATGTTTCAGCTTCTCAATGCTAGGCGTGGCAACTGAGCTGACAGTTTGAGTTGAAGCTGATTTGCAGATGTGCAGGTGAACGCACTTTGTGATGGACGGGAACAAATGAGTGCACCTGCTTCCAGTTTCCACCTGCCATCTACTTCTCCTTGTCACTGTGCAAACACTGCTTTAAATGTGAACGTGAGCGAGTTTGTCTTTGCATGTAAAGTTAAAAGACAAGTCGAGTGAGAGTCAGCATCTGTTTTCGATCAATCCCGAGGTTCAACATGGATCCGTACGTGCTTCGCTGCAGCTCTTGAAATGATCCTAAAGTGGAATTCTAGTAAGCTATATGGGTGATTGCAGTGTGTATATGTGTTTTTCCTCCTCAGGGAGAGTGTAACATTCTCCTCTTCCTCTGCCTAGACGGTGACTCAGAGTCTGCTCCGCCTGGAGCTTTAGGTTCCCATGGCTCCTGTGTTCTGAGTCGAGCCACTAGTCAGTCTGTCTGTCGGTTGGTTAGCTGGTGTGCGTGGGCTGAAGCCTACTCGGGCCAGCACAGAGTGAGGTAAGCTGTTCCACGGCACAGTTCCTTATTTCCTTCTGAGTCAGGGAAATGTGCTTGCTGCTACCAGCCAGGACGACCATGTAGCGTGTAGCAGTGACTCACCTCACACACTCTGCTTATACTGCTCTAAAACATCTGTGCGCCAACACTAACCAGGCCTAATGTGGAACTAATATCAGAGGCCTCGACTGTGGTTCCTGTCAGGCCTTATATTCTCATGTCTTTTACTGGGGATGCTCTTGGATGGATAAAGGGGCTATTAAAATCTCAGCTGGTGGAGGTTAGCTCAGGACTATTTTGATGATGTCAGCTGGTATGTCCTGAGGTGAGGGTGTTAGCTCTGCTAGCACGGACAATTGAATCAAGTCCCTCATTCAGACTTTTTTCTTGAGTATTCTAAAGTTTGCTTGTTGTTTGTGTCCGTGCACTCTCTCATAATTTCATTATTGATGAGGTGCTGCCCCTACTTAGCAGGGGAGGGTTTAAAAAACATTTCTTCTCATCGAGCCTTTGTCTTTCTAGTCTTAAGAAGTCAATGCTGCACCGCCTCATTTGGCCAAGTACAAACTACATTTCAAGTCTTTGCTGTATCACACTGCTGTGCTTATTTCTGCCTTTTTATAGAGAAATGAAAACACAACATGCTCCCTTTCTTGTTCCTCGGGGAGAGTGGAGGAGCCTGGATCTGAAATCTGAGAGCGTTTTCCTGCTGTGTGCTTTACAGTGCCAGAGCACTCACTGTAATTTACCAAAAGTGGCTGCTATTTATGCCATAAAGCATGTGTTTAACATTCCTGAACCCCACTGTGTTTGTGTATTCCTCGCTCTCTCACTCGCTCGCTCGCTCTCTCTCCCACTCACTCTCTGCCCGCCTCTACGGCTGTATTTCTATTTATGTGTGAGTGAGTGTGTGTGTGTGTGTGTGTGTGTGTGTGTGTGTGTGTGTGTGTGTGTGTGTGTGTGTGTGTGTGTGTGAGAAACGGTCACTACAGAGCAGCAGCCCTTTCCCTCTTCACAGAGGGATCATCTCTCCCCCTCTGAGACAAGGCCAACAGGAAGTGGGAGTTTACATTGGCCTACTTTACCCAAAAAAATCTGTGCTGGGTTCGAGGCTCACAGCTCAAGTGTTGTTTCTGCCGCTGCACTTTGCCGCTGCCATCGTCATGTCCCATCCCCCCCATCAGCTGTCCCACCCATGGCTGCTGTTCTGTTTTAGCTAAGTTTTCGGGGTGGAGCTGGGTGGCCAGGAGCTGAAGATCAGCAGCAGCAGTTTGGACTCATGGCCTGGGAGACAGGAAGGAGCTGTCAGCATCTCATAAACAGGACCCATCCTGCACTCATGACACACAGGACCTGGAGAGAACTCTCAGAGGACAAAAACCTTTTCAGCTCCAGACGGTGTGGTTCAGTGTGGTGCTTGTCAGTGACCTGCTCAAGATGAACCATAACACAGACACTGAAGTCATGCAGGCTGACTTTCACACTTGTGACTGCCACCTGAAAGTTAGTCGCCATTGTACCGACAAGTTACAGTCACATGTTCTGAAAAGCGTGATCCCCCCAGCGCCATGAAACAGAGCCATCCTCACACTGTCAGAATAGAAAGAGAGTTGTGCAGCTTTGATAGCACTGGAGCCATCGTCTTCTCCTCAGCTGTACTCCCCAAGCACCTATCACCTCATGTATTACTCCCTTGGACTCCTGCACTGAGATTAGCACCTCTCTATGTGTGTCACCCAGCTCGAGAGCAGTCCATTACTCTCCAATGTTTTGGTGTTAATTACTTTCCCTGTCTAGTTTGGTGGGAGTAATTTTTCCCTGGAAAATCTTCTGCAGTGCTCCTCTCTCTTTCTGACACAGTTAAGTGCAGAGCCCTGATGTAAATGTTCGGATCCAGAGCTAATTCTTCTCCCCCGAGCTGCAAACAGGCCAGAGACACGGCCGCTGCATGTGGTGAATAAGGAGGCCAACAGCAGTAACACCACAAGTATGCCTAATGATGGATTTGATCAGGCTGTGGAGTTGCCCCAAGGCTGGATTGGAGAAGTGGTTGGGTGGGTTAAGGGATGGGGGTAGGGGTGCATATTAAAGAGTAATGAATCACACACTCAGTCACAGGGTCGCCGACTATGAATGTGCTCTCTGTTGGTTTTCCTGGAGCCTGGAGTTTACTAACTGATGACGCAGGCTGGACTTGATCAGAGACATGTGTTGCTCAGGACTCGATGCCAATGAGAAGCATAGCGAGAGAGAGAGAGAGAGAGAGAGAGAGAGAGGAGAAGGGGGAGAGGTAGAAGGATGGATGGCGCCTGAGTTCTCTGCTTTTCCTCTGTGTCTCCTAATGGGCACTGCCTCACACCAGGGAATCATGGGATGTGAAGGGAGAAGCAGGGAGAAACTAAACCCGACTTTTACCCTGGGACAGGAAGCAAGAGATTCTTGGGGAGTATCCTGACCCAGCTCTCGTAACCATCAGTACTCCCAAATTCTTGTGTGGCATCTGGGCGAGTGGAGCAAGCAGAACAAACAAGCAGAGCGAATTTTCTTCAGATTAAAAAATAAATGATCATCAGAATTCTAGTGTGACTCTTCTCAGCTAAAAAAAGCCATGCTAAGCAAAGCTCTGAGCTAAATGCTAATGTCACAGTAAGCTTTATGGCGATTTTTAGAGGTTATATTTACCATGTTCATCATCTTAGATAAGCATGTTAGCATGCTATCTACCTTCTAATACTAAATCCAACATTTATTTTGTGGCTGCAATGCTATATATCAAGCTCAATTACAGAGCTTTTATTTTGAAAAGTTGTGAACTTGGGTCTGAAGATTGTGTTGATTGCCTGATAAACCTCTGAAATAGCCGACATGTAATGTATGTAAAAATAACAGCAGTTCAGTAAATTGTTCAAAATTGTTTATAAACCACACAAGTAAATAGTACTAAAGCAAATTCAGTTTCATTATGAAAAACATTGACTATATAATCAGTATTGCAAATAAACCAGGTAGGATGAATAGAAATTGTTGTAACTTTACCCTGCACCATAGACTGTTTAAAAAAAGCTCTGCACACAACGTCCAGCACACAAACAATAAAAAGTGATAATATATTGTTGAACTGTTTGAGGAGCACTCACTAATGACAAGGAATAATTCTGAAGTAGGTCTGTAGTGTATAAAAGATGCTGTCATTCTTAAAATGATAATGCATGTGTATTATTCACAATTATAGTTTCAGAAAGAAAGCTTCCACCAGCATAACCACAGGCCAAGCAAACAGCCTGTTGCAAATATTCAGGTTAAGACTGAGCACTACACTAGTAATTTTCTTATTAAAACAAAGAAGAGCTGAGGATGATGGGAAAGTTATTCAGACAATATCTTTACAAAATGAAGGTCTAATGCCCATCCAGATATTTTTTATATTTATATAAGATATATTTGCTATTCGCACAGCCACACTGCTAACTTTGATTAAAAAAAAACAAGAAAACATTTTGAACCCATACTTCACAGTGAAGGAAATTTCACCTGTTTGCTACACAGGAATGCACCTGAGCAGATTTTCCCAGATAGGGTGCAAAGGGACGTTAAGCTGTCGCCGGAGGCTTCGACAGAGTCTTATGGGAGAGCTAGTGTAGATTTGTGGCCACCTGTCAGGACATGTCGGTGCAGTGTGTAAACAGCATCACACAGAGTGCTGGGAAACTGATTCTCTCCACACTGGTTCCTTAGTTTTCAAGGTTTTGGTTTGTTGAAAGTAAGAAACGTGTGTGTGAAAAGGGAGAACCACCTCCTGGGGCAAGCCGAATCATGTCACGATTAAATGTCCCGCACCTATGAATATCCCCAAAAGGAAAAGCATTACTGATTGAGCCACAATACAGCCTGTAACATGTCTTTATCCATTCAGTCTTTACAAGTGGTATAAAATAGAGGAATGTTTGTAGCAGGAATAGGAGTTTGGTTTGTTGCTGTTGAAGGCCGAGGTGTCGAGGACTTCCCATTTGTTCCAGTGGAGATCAAAGAAAGCTGAGACTTGTGGAAGGAACAAATGTGGGGCATTTCAACTCAGATAGCAGCTAGTAAACACCAAGAATCTGTTTCATGTACACACACACACACACACACACACACACACACACACACACACACACACACACACACACACACACACACACACACACACACACACACACACACTTACACACATACTTTCATGCCTTCACGACATCAGACATCGATAGAGGCCCTGTACACAGGGCCTCTATCGATAGCGATCCGATCACGACACACCACATTCGGAGGTGGTCTGGCCCACATGTGTCCGCATTCTTTCAACAATGTGAATGCAAACACGTCTTGGGCCACATATGAAGGACCTCTTACTCAGCTGACGTCCTCTGATCCGCTAAAGTTTCACTACGAATCAAACGTGTTTTTTCTCATCTCGTTGATTTGTTTGTAACTACCACCACAATTGATCACCACATAATGATCGACACTTTCATTAAATTGGCGGAATCTTTCTTCACAGTGCAGCTGCATGACATTCATTCAGCTCCTCTCTAGAGTCCTGGCCCAGATATCTGCTGTCTACACTGGAAGCCCCAAAATACTGAAGCTGATTCGCTGTCAGTTTCGTTTGTCAGATGATAGCCGCTGGGCTCCGAGATTACAAGAGGCCTAACCCTAACCTAAACTTAGTTTTCATCCCAACCCTAAAATGAAATCCTAATCATTAAACAGCCCAGTCAAGGTTTGTCAGATGGTGAGGTCCAGCCAAAATGTCCTCACTCCGTCAGATCTGGTCCTCACAAAGATAGAGGCACAAGTACTCACTCACACACAGATTACATACAACAGCTATCACATTGTCATTAATCAGCTCCGATGCTATGTCACTCGCTCCAACATCCTCAGATACAAACAAACAAATGTAGGTGAACCCACAGACACACACTGAGGAGTGGTACTCTGTGTGGGAGGCCCATGCAGCAGCTGGTTATGATGGAAAACACCCGGCACTCCCACCTACACCCCATAAGCTGTCCCTGTCATTGTGACGCACCGAGTGCTGCTGATTCCCCACATGGCTCAGAGGCTTCAGACCTGCAGGAGAGCCATCCATTCATCTGCAGTCCAGCTTTCAAACAACTCCACCAAACACAGAACCAGTTGATTGTGCACAGTTGGTTCCCAAACAATAGACACACACACTCACACACATACTCTCACAGTGTGTAAGCAAGCTCTCGCGCAATCCCAAGTCTATGCACGCACATAGACTCATGCACACAGTCCTGCACATGTTGAAGCCATTATCCTGTTGCTTGTTAAGTCATTACGCTGTAGCTTGTTATTTTCTCAAGCAAGAGAAAGCAATCTATCCACAAAGGAGTGCTGAGAGATTTGCCACCCGACTGAGCCTTGGGATATGGGAAGTTACCCTGAAATTTGAGGAATGTGGTGAGGTCTGAAACCTAAGGAACATAAAAAAAAGTCCATCTTCTGGAATAGTGAAGCTTGTTTTCCGGAGTCTCCGGGTTGTAGCTGCAGCCAAGAGTGTATGGGCTGTCCACGGGGAGGGAGTATTATAGACATTACTGATGACAGTGCAGAAAAGTATCAGTCCACCAATGGGACACGGAGGAACTGACATAGTCCAAGAGCTTTGACATATTCATGGTGGATCTCAGACATCTGGTTTCTATTTCCCTCCTCTCCCAAGACAGTGAGTGCTGGCAGCAGGGCTTTTCAATGAAATAGTCTATTCAACTTCCTGTGCTATCAGTTTAGCATAAGTGTGTGCAGCACAAAGGGGAATGGAACTGAGCTGCTCTCCTCCAGGGTGTTTTTTTTGTTTTGTTTTCCTTCAGCTCCCCCACCCCCCAGGCCCTGATGCCACCCTCGGGATTTATTAGCAGGAACACCCCATGAGCGGCCATTTTCACAGCATCCTCTCCACTCCTGCTCCACACCAGGAAAAGCTGCGAGCCAGCTCACTCTCACCACACTGCTAATGAGTGACACATGCCCCCTAGCTCCGCTGCTGACACCTAAGATCAAAGTCCTGGAAGAGGGTGTTCATTCCCGGACGCCTTCATCCCCCCCATCCGTCCTCTCTTTGACACCCACACGATACGTCTAAGGGGCAGCCAAATGGTGACACACCTGTCCTTTCTACATTTAACACGAGCTACGGTGGTGTGGCCGCAACATGCTTCCATTCACAGGACCGATGTCAGGGGGAAGTAATGTGTATTCCAGCTGTGGAAGATGGGCGATCAGATAACACCATCCAGATATGTTGCATGACAATGAGAGAGACGCAGATTAGACTCTGCGGAGTCAAAAGTATTCATCAGCACTAAAGTGTGTGGGTGGACAGATTAAGGCAGGAAGCAGAATTATGGGAACCTGATTGCAAAAGTCTGGATCAACCCTGCTCCAGGATTCCCTGCAGTCCTTCTCATTAGAACAATTGCTTCACCCATCTCCTGCTGAAATATTGTCCGAGCAGTTTCCATACTGCTGAAGGGCGTCAAGTACAGAGCTGGTAGAGGGGAGGAGAGGGAGGAGAGGGGGAGCTAGTCAGGGCAAAGGCAGGAAATCCCAATGCAGCATGAACTATTTTCCTCCATAGTTCCACCAGAACAGCTCTTTGTACCATTCCCTCGCCCCCCTCTATCGGGCCTCTGTCTCTGACAACCATCCACTGCTGTTCTACAAGGCGACCGCACAACTACCACCACCACCACCACCGCTGTGGAAAAAACAATCCAAACCTCTGTCACACACACACACACACATGTACGCAGTTCACTTGTGGGCCGTTGCCCAGCAGTGCTGGGGGTTGTGGAGTGGGGATCAAAAGCTTGGGGTTCCCCTCCATCGCAGTCCAAAGTCCCACTGTGGTTAGGCTATAGACAGAGAGGCACCTTACTTTACACAGAGCCCCCAAATGCCAAAAACACTCAAGTATACAAAAGACAATGCACACCACTGCTCTGAGACCCCTTATTTTACTTTTACATAAATTCATCACAGGAGGAAAATGATCTGTGGCAAATCAGGCCCTTTTTCTTTTTCGTTATTCTCGTCAAACATTCTTTGGCTGCAACTCTCAATCCCCTCACAGTATCACTTGATCACGGAGGACACACATGCTCTTCATGTGACTCCAATGAAGCGATGGCTCTGCAGAGGCATATCGCAACAAAACTCAGTTTTGTCCGAGACTCTCACTTCACTGTGACACACATTCCAATTCATTTAGACTAGACACGTGGAGGAATGAGATAAATTCAGGTCAGTGACACTCATCGAGGACCAAAGAAGACAAATATCAGCGATTCACTCGCTACCAATGAAGAAAACTCTAAATGACCGTGTGTTTCCATATTGCAACATCAACTCCAGATACAGGGCTGATTTGAACCAGGCCTGTTGATTGGCTTTGATTTATTTTAGGCACCAGCGAGACCCCATGCAAAGACAGAGAGGCTTCCAAAAAGGCCCACTGTGGGACAAACTCAAGGCTGAAGAGTAGGCAAATGTGAGTGTACTGTATAGCCGGTGGGAGCAGCCAAGGCACCTTGCAACAGCTGGTCTGAATTATCCATGGGGTCGGGGGTAGTCGGTTTGGGGAGGTGGAGGGGAGGCGTGGAGACTCCTGGCGCCAGGATCGGGCCAGCAGGTCAGGGAGGATGACGATTACCAAAATACTAGCAGGCAGCCATAGCCCTGCAGAGAGGGGGTGTTCCTGGCTCACAGCGCTCACAGCTACAGGATGGGCAGACCAGTGGACGACCGAGGGGGGAGAGAGTGTGTGTTTGTATGTGTGTGTGTATGTGTGACAGAGAGAGGGACGCTCCTACTTCCACTTCCTATGAGATAGCCCCTTCCTGTCATTGAGAAACACCATGTTAATGACTGTATACAGTTGGGTAATAAGGTGTACTAACCTTTATTCTGGGGAACATAACCAGACATGTGTAACACGTTTACATCAGCCTGACACTGTCTTCACAAGATCAATTATTCTTTTTAGAAAGTTCTGTTTCATAAAATGTAGCCTTCGTTATGCTCCTGTTGGATTTCCATTCAGTAAAACCAGCTGCTTGCAAGGTGCAGTTCCCTCATAAGGTTCCTTTTGTGCTTCCTCTCACACTGAGTTGACCACATGTGTACAGACCTAAAGCGGATGTTACTGCTAGCATAAAGGTGCATGGCTCCCTCTGCAGGTCAAAGCCTAGTGCTGCATGAGATAAAACATCAAGTAGAGATCTCGCCCTGAACCAACTGTATTCCTCCACAGATTTAGTTTGCTCAAATTTAGTCTACGTCAAGAAAAAGGCAGAGGCACTTATGTATATGTATTCTTCTTAAACAATGTGCTTGTTTACATTGTTACTGTAAATGTTTGTTCGTGGTAATATTCATCTAATTTGAACAAAAAGTCAATATGTACAGTATGATACAGTTTATTATTTATTTTCTTATTCTAAACTAGGCAGTTCTTGTGTCGTTGTGATGGGCTTAAGATTAAGGGTCCATTTGTCCGATGTACACAGAATTTGAACAACATACTAATGGTAAGACTTTAAGCTTTTAGCTATATCCCAATATCAAGTTCAACATGATCCATACTCTTTCCCAAATATAATCTCAAAACGGTCTTTTCTATTACATGTCATATGTTTAACACTGTACTAAACTTTCAGGTCACCTCCAGTAACTGTGGACTTGATGACCTGAAGGCTCCTAATGATCTTATTGTTTGTGAGGAGCCTTTTGAAAACATCATTGGCAGTAGACATAAAACCTTTGAACACTAGATCTGAGTCCTAACCACACAGAAAAGAAAAGTTCAAATGTTGTTCAAACTACAGGGGATACAGCTTTACGGTGAAACCCCCTAACCCAGACTACAGCCTAGAATTAAAGCTACTGAGAGTTTATGTCAGATCTCCTCTTTTTATCTTATATGCCCTTGGTCTTGCTGAAATCATAGTTGGGGGTTGGGGTCAAAGATGACATCTCTTATGAGATCAAGTTCAAGCATCCACTTCATGGTGTGATTGTTGATGATCATGAGATCAGTGGGTCAACATCAGGTCACAGAAGCCGCAGCTTCAGTAAAAGCTGGAAACAAGATCATTAAACATTCCGTTGAATAAAATAACTCTCTCCCATAACTCTCAAAAACTGTTTAGTTTGACAACTCTGGGTTGACTCTTAATCTCTGTAGGTAATCACACCCAGAGAAATGGATCATCAAAACATCGCTTACCATTTTCTTCTGGCATAAAAGAAAAACATAAACATGCTACTGTTTTATCGTATTTGATTGAGAACCACAGGGGTGAATAATATAAATGATATGAACTTATATACTGGTGTTTTTTATGTCAATTAATTAATAGTTTATAGTGATATTAACTTCTCTTCCCAAACAAACATTTTACATTTGCCCTTTTATTAAAGTTTAACTTTTTAATTTCACTGAGATCCTTTGATTTTAGAATATCACAGTATCTACCGTGAATACCAAGAGATGTGATTAATGCTCTGTGGCAGTAGAGGGCAGCATAGATCCGACTCACAATAGCTTCAACTTAAATGTAGACATTTGCTGCACATCTTTGATCCTGTTAAAGTGACATTTAATACTCTCTCAGTGGTTCATATATTAAATCTTCACAAGAATCTTCCATTTTATTTCTGCTGCTTGAGATTCTTTCACCTCTGCTTTTGTATCAGACGCCCTCTGAGACTCCAACCTCTGATGTTCACACTATTCTGGCACTGTCAATTAGGAGATGACAACAGACTGCTAACACACTGTCGTATTGTGCGCTAAATGCAGTGTGAGAGAAGAGGAGGACTGTGACACACACACACACTCATGGAGGGAGAGGGCGCCAGCTGTCCAAGTGTCTGGCCTGCTGCCAGGAAGTTAGCACTTCTATGAATTCCATACTGATCTTTGTGTTACGTCTCAGAATGTGGAGCAGGAGCGCTTTCCCTCAGGACTCTCTTCACCTGCTCCGGCTCCAGGCTCTGACTGCTCCAAGTCCAGGGGCCCCACATAGCTCTGACTAGCTGTTAAATGTTGGCAGGATCTCTCAAAGGCCTGGGTTGGGGGCTGTAGGTACAACTGAGTGTATTCCATTGCAGGCAGCCCACACACACACACACACACACACACAAAAAAATCTAGCACCAAGTAACAAATCTCTGACCTGACAGTTGGTGATATGTGTGAAGTGTCAATGAACACTCCAAAAGATACTTAAATAGTGGATTGTTATTTATGTGCATCAGCGGAGGCCAGTACAGTAAATCTGAGCTCTCAATCAGATGAAAAAAACATGAAGATTCAATTTCTGTTACTGTGATTGTGAAATTGTTTTACTTCACTGTTTTCTCTTCTGAAGCTTTACTGATGTTTTGGATTGTTGAAAGCAAAAAGGAAAATACATAAAAGTGGGATAACGAGAAAGGGGAGACACGTCGCAACAGCTACTGTCTGGAACTGAACACAGAAAACTTTGATAAACCAGACTTAGACCTTGATTCTCAAGCATTGTTAGGCATTAAACCTTTATATGATTGGACATTGTGAAACGTGACAGAGGGAGAGAGAGCAGGAAATGCAGCAAAGGGCCAGGTCAGAACCAAACCTGCAGCTGCTGCAGAAAGACTCCAACCTCCGTACGGTGTAATTTTCCTTTTAACCCCCAAGACTCACAAGTACTTCACCATTTTTACTTTATGTTGTTTATGTTAATTGACATGATGAGCATCAGTATATAGTAAACTAGAGATTCCTCAGTAGACCACATTTAAATTCATTAGATCCAGATTTTTAATTGAATCTGCACCAAATTACCAATAGTCATCAGTAACCTTAACATGTCAGATATTTTTCATCAAGATCCCTGAATTCCTGGATCTGCTCCCTGATCTGGATCACCACCCCTGGGGTCATGTCCCACCCTTCCAAAAAAAATTCATGGAATAGATTGAGTAGTTCTTGGAAATAAATAAATCTGCTAAAAAATAAATAAACACAGTTGAAATTATAAGCTCCTTGGCTGGAGGGCGGCTGTGGCTGAGGGGGTAGAGTGGCCAGAAGGTCAGCGGTTTGATCCTCAGTCTTGTCCTGAGATACTGAACCCCTAAAACGGCCCCTCATAGATGTTGAATACACAAATTGTAAATCACTTTGGATGAAAGCGTCCGCCAAATGACATGTAATGTAATGTAATGAGTAATAACACACAATGACAATGATGTAATGGATGACACCATAAGATCCGATGTTAACAGTGTGGTCTTAAATGAAAGGATTCAGGACTTCAGGTAAGCTGGTTACATCACACAATGGAAGCACTCCACACAACTTATCACTAAGATAAGTTGATTCTCCCAGAAGCCATAATGTTGACATTTCTTTTTTAAAGTGACAAAATACTAATATGTTCTACTATTCCTATATAACAAGTTATATATTATCACCTCATATATGTGAAGTGTAGATATAAAGACTTCTTATAGAAATGTATCTGTGACCATATCATCATTTCATTTTATCTGCCTCACATCTGATGTTGATACAAAACAATAAGATCTCTGGGCACAGTGCTGTCCCCTGTGTGTCTCTGCCATGTACTTACAGTATGTTGTCTTTATCCTCCTCTGTCTCTTCTTCTGTGTCCTCCTATCCTCTGACTCAATACATCACATACGGTTTGTGTTTATATCTTCTCTCTTGTTGTCTGTCTCTCTCTCTCTCTAATATCCGTCTGTTCTCTGTTCAGTGGTACCAAAATAAAACTCCCCTCTGTTGTTTAACTGTGTTTGAGAAATGATAGAAGATTTCTACCGCTAAACTAAAATTGACAACATGTAATAATTTGTAATAATCAAAATAAAAGACAGAATATGTTACTAGTTAAATTCGTAGATCTGTTATATGTTGTCAGTTTTTTCATACAATATGATACGATATGATTCTATAAGATACGGTACAATATGGTACAGAGCGATACGATGTACTTAACGATACGATATGATATACGATACGATAAACAATACGATATTTGATACGATATTTGATACGATATATGATACGATATATGATACGATATTTGATACGAAACAAGACATTAATCCCTCAAGGGGGAACTTGAATGTCACTGTACACGTAGGAAAGACAACAGGCAAGAGAAAATCATATGTGTCTAAAGGCAGTAAAAAATAAATGAAAAGCACAGCATCAATGTGACATCAACATATTTGTAGATACCAACACAACCACAATCCTTAACACAACCATCATAACCCAATCACAGTCAACACCAACCTTCATTAACAAACTTCACTGCAGCAGTACAGAGGTGAATCTCCCTGAAGAGCATGCATCACATGTTGAGAAAAGTGTTCCGCAGATTGTGATTTCCACTTGATGATTGTAAAAATAATAAGAATGATTGGGAAACACCATCCAATGATTCTTCCACTACCCTCGGGCCATCTATTATTACTTACTGTATAAACATCCACAATCTCAGACTTGATGGTTATTAGGAAAGTGAGTGACCGATCATTAATGGACAAGACTTCCTCACTTCATTAATAAACCATGAGGCCTGTAGATACAAGTGTTAAGAAGTCATTAATATAATTTTGTCCTCACACATCAACTGTGCACTGCAAAGTCGTGAATAAGAAGATTGAGCTCTGGATGCTCTCCAGAGGGTTTAGTCGTGTAACACAATGAATCAAGGAGCAATATGAAGTTATGTTGGAGGAGGACATACATCGAGTAATAACATTTTCCAACGATCTGACAAAATGGAAGTTAAACGCTGAATACATCAAACATGTATTAGACCATTATTGGACTGAATTTGAACTCATAATTCTTTGTGAGCTGAGCAACAGGTTTCCTTCAGTCTCTGTTTGAGGAGTGTTTGTTCAGAGTCTGTCGCTCTGTTTCCGAGGATCTTTCTGTAAATGACCTGTGTCAGTTTGCTTGTTTCCTGCCTGGCAACCAAAGTGAACTAACTCAAGTCGATTTGATGGCCTAACACGTGTCCTCGGTCGGCTGCGTCCCTCCCTCCGTGTTCGAGCAGTTGTCACGGACGACAGGTGAAGTTGTCTTGCGTGGCAGAGGTGCATTTGGTGTATGCACGAATGCCTGGGCATGTGTGTGTATAAAGGACGTATAAGAGGACCTGGAGCCTGTGTAAACTGTGAAAGAGCTGCCACGCGGCTCTCATTGTGACAGCGGCTCTGTCTAAACAGCAATTATGGTCAGAGGCCGAGCACCGCCACCTGCATCCCCAGACATCTTTAACAGACCCCCGCAGGACTGGCAGTTAGGTGAAGCTATGTCTGCCATGACAGTGAGATGCTGTAGGTCACTAACTGAAGGTCTTTCTAGGCAGCTTGACAGGCTTCCCTTCCAAGTCTATTTAAAGTCAAGCAAAGCAAATGTAGTCACGGCTTGCTGTTTAGAAACAGTGATTTCATTGGATCTGAAATACAAGAGATGAAAAATGTGAGAGTGTGTGTGTGTGTGTGTGTGTGTGTGTAGAGTGTGCTGTATAGATGTGGCATTAAAAATGAAGCCAGAAGGCAAACATGAATCATGGATCATTTATCTCAGGGATGTGGTGGTAAAACACAAGCTGGATAAACTCTAATCGTTTTGTAGGTAAAAGCCATCAGTAAAAATAAGATACATCATGTTTTTCTTTGGTAGTCAATAATTTCCCTTTTATTAGATATACAGCGAAAGAAAAATGAGAAAGATCCATGTTGGTTTTTAAATAATAAATGTAGTGTGTTGCTGTGTTTACACTGGACGTGAATGATGGACATTCACGTCCATCATTCCAAATCACATGACAAATGAATCTCTCCTTGCTGTGGTCTGTTCATCGTAGTGTGTTTAAAAGAAGCCGTGCAGCTCCTGAGTGATGTGTCTAAGTGTGTGTGCAGCCTTGTTAACCCTTTGCTTCTGCTTTATTGGGCAGGAGGGGGCTGCAGCAGCGGGGCTCTCGCTGGGATCCTGGAGTGCGTCAGATTGTCTGCGAGCCTGTGTTTGGATAAGGCAGCATGCCCCATTGTCTATGATGCCCCAGCTGGGCCGAGGTATGCCTCCACACTCCTGAAATAGAAAGACAGCTGAGGGCTGCCATGCATACTGAGGGCAGGGCTGGCTGGGCCGGCCGGGCCCACTGACCCAGACCACAACTTAGCACAATGAAAGACAGGGTATTGTCTGGAGCCAGAGGCTAATAGCCGAGGTATCAAACCTCCCACAGGGCTCGCTAAAAGACTGATTAAGTCTGCCGTGTGTTGTTATAGGGTGGAGTGGGTGTGGAGGAGTAATTGGGGCTTTAGAGTATGTTTGTGCCACGCGTCTGCCCGTCTCCACGCTGATGAACTGACGGCATTGACCTGAGCCCACACAGTTGCTGCAAGGTATTGGGGGCAGGCGAAAGGCGATTACAGAAATATCCACCAGCAATGAATGCTTTGATCCAAAATGAAACGCTGCTTCACTGCCTTTTTTTAGATTACATCAATAGACGAAGATAGTTAGGTTAATATTTGTTCTGTCAAGCAAACCATCGAACATTATTTATGTAGGATCGTTCAAACCAGCTCAAGTTAAAAACTAAACCCAGAGTGCACAAAACAAAAAGTTTACATTTTCAGAGATACGTTTATATGTATAGATCCAGGGCGTAGTTTACAGGAGGACGGGAGGGTTAAAATTCCCCTAATAATCAAAGCTGGCCTGTACAACTCCCCCAATGCTCATAACATACACCTGGATGAAAAATATTCACTCTTATAAAACACGAAAGTGTCTGGTTTTCTCCATTCAATTTAATTTGCAGCAATAATTACTTTTTTAACCCCACTTTTATTGTAGCTACTTTGGCTACTAGCTTGTCGGTATTATCTGGCAAGTACGATGTGTTAATAGTGAATATTTATAAGGTGTATAAAGTGATTATTCATTGGTATGGAATTATGATTTAGAGATTATCCAGAGTATTTGACCTCCCCCCCCCCCCCCCCCCCCAGCATTCAACCCAAAGTTACATTCTTGGTATAGATATATAGATAGATAAATAAAATGCACAGATTTGGCTTATGTGAGTGAAGAGTTAAAGAAAAAGAGAAAGAGCGAGACAGAACATTTGGTTTTCCTCTTTTGGTAGTATATCTGATGAACAGTCCCACCTGTGCAGAGGCCGAACATGGAGAGAGATGTGACAGTGTGGTGTGCGATTAAACGCGGCCGAGAATGACTGCAGTCATAATTCCCAATCTTTCTCCATCTCGCTGCCTAAGCCTCCTGGCATTCGGTGCATGATGATCTAAAACAACTGTGACCGACCCCCAGATCTAGTCTTGATGCCCAAAATGTCGGCCCCTCGCCTGCAGATCACCAAACACTCGGTTGGCCGACCCCCAAGAATGAGCCGAGGACTCTGGACCAACATTTCGGGGGCTGGGGCCTTCAGCTGGACTCCAGTTTGGTCATTATATATGGGAAAGTAATTCAAAGCACAAATGTCTAACAAACAAAACATGAGCATTAATGAGCCTGGCCACATTAGGGTCTAAATGATTTTGAGGAACACTGGGGACGTAAGTAGAGCTGTTGCTGTGAGAAGTCAGCTGTTGCAGTGGGCTGCAGTATAGCGGTGCAGAGAGATGTGCTGGGGGACAACACTAGCCCTGCATGCACTTCATATGTGTTTCTGTGTGTGTGTGTGTGTTTATGTGCCGGAGTATGTGAACTTATTTAAAGCCAGCGGCTCTGGGGACTTTGGGATTCATCTCCTACTCATGTGTTATCAGCATGCCAGCTTTTCAAATGCTGCACCAAGTGACATAGTACATAAACCAGCCTCTGCCTCTGAAGAGCCCCTTGTCCCAGAATAGCTCAGGCCCCCTCTATCTAACTGATGCCCAAGAAAGTTTGAGCCATCACGGCAACACCTCTGTCTGTCTGCCACAGGAACAGATAGTGGTGTGTCAACAAAGATGGCCGCCCATCTTTTCTTGTTTCCGTGCACGTGGATTTATGCATGCTCGCAGAGAAAAGAGAGCAAATTCTGTCCATCTTAAGACAGGTAGACCTATCACGTCTTAGGGTTTGTAAAAGTTACAGCGTCACCGTAGGCTGTGAGTGACCGTCGTCCCCTTATCTACGTGGCTTTTTACAGAATTCGTTTTCAGCCAACAGTTAACAGTCAATCACCCTATCAGGAATGCTGGACTCTGGCTTTGTCTATTCTGAGAAACTGTGGTCCCACCCCCCCACCACCACCCCACGCTGCACTGTCACCCTGCTCTCATACCAGGCACCAACCTCTCCCCTTGCTCTGAAGGTCAGATGTGGTGGAGCCAGAGTGTGAGAGGCGAAGCGCTTATGCCAGAATTACTGGTTACACAAAGTTACAACAGCTACGTGTGACAGTTCAACACACTGTGGCATCAGTGGACGTTTTCATCTGAGGCCCGAAGCGTTAAAGCTTCAAATGTTTCTATCTACGAAGAAACAATTGTAAAATGTGAATGTTTCATCATGTGATTTTGCTTAATCGTCTCTCAAGTTTATCTATTTTAAATTCAGATGAAGCTCTTTATTTTTCTGCTGGAAGCCAAGCGCCATGTTTCTCGCTATTAATATAATGTTGTATATTTATAGAAGCATGTTTAATGCCACACAGCTCCTGAAATAATCTCTTCTAAGGTTGCATCCTCTGTGGCCACACACAATAGCAGACATCCCTGTTGACACTTAACAACACAAAAGCGACAGGGCTGTTAGAGGCCAACATGAGTTCACAAGCAGCAAAGTCACCTGAAGTGGAATCCGTTCAGTTGTGTTAATCAGGAGGTTTCTTAAAACATCAGCACTATTCTATGAAAGGGACTCAGAAATACTAACTGTAAGGTGTTGATCTTTTAATATTCTCGGCAAATAACTTTCCCTGTAAATATTGGGTTAAATCTCCAGGTTGTGTCTCTGGGTGTTGGACACAAATCACAGTCCTGGTAAATGCACCAATGCACCAATGCACTGCCCTTCAAATTTTATAGAGTGAAAACATTCCCCCATAGGGATGCTCCTAATGCAGCCCCCTCTCTCCCACTCCCTTGCAGTGTGTACAGTGCATAAAATAACTGGGATACAAAAATAGCCGGCTTGGGTTTAGCGCAATGACAAAAACGTAGCTTTCCTTTTGTGTCAATTGAGACAGACGCGCAGCACCAATGGGCATCGGAGGAGGTGGCATATGCTAATGAGGGACAAATGTCCACTGACCGTGACCTTGAGGAACACAGTATAAAGGAGGGCACATCTCAGCAGACTGTCATTTCGTTGTGGCCGTCCTGAGGTCAGTGGACAACTTTCCTCCTTCGTTTGGTAGGTTGATCATTACGCCTTTTACGCGCGGGTTGGCTGCTCTTTAAAAAGTCTTCTTCAGTCTTCATTTCACTCTGAGCAGCGCATTCATACCTTTTACCTTCGCTGGCACGTGCCAGTTCACGCGCTGCACGTTTGTATATTTTCGTTCTCGTTCTCGTGATAGTGGATTTGCGCTCTTTACGCACGACTCGTGTTGTCATGGCTGCGTTTTGTTTTTGTCAATAAAAGTAAAAAGAAACAGCATAAGAACCACTGACTAACACAAAGTTTTCTGTTCTCACCAAAGGAGCCGTCTATCTCACCGTGCGCCCGGGTACTGAAGCCGACGAGGAGGTGCCACTATGCCGCAATTTGACTTGCAGGAGTTCGGCGATGCTGCACCGTTTTTACGCAAATCTGAACGGGAGCAGCTGGCGGTGCAGACCATCCCTTTTGACGGTAGGCCTAATAAGGACACCTCAGAGAAACGGAACCTTATAGGGCACATCACATCACAATTATTCATATCATTATTAAATATAGTTTTAGATGCAATCTCACATTTGTATCAGTTGCTAAATAAGTTTAAAGAAGTGCAGCAGGTGGATTCAGACTATGGTTTGATATTGCAGCTTCATGTTATACTAGTGTTTTTAAGAAATAACAAAAAAGAGACATAATATGTGTAAATAATGTCATTTTATTCACAAGTTGTGGAACTGCTGCATGGATTTATTTGGTTTTGTCAAAATCAAATGTCACAAATGTTTTGTTCTGTCATTCTCCACTTAATAAAAAAAAATACATAAATATATTGCTGTTATAACTACAATAAGAATCAATAAAATAGGTCAACTTTTTTATTTGTATAATACTTTTAATTTGTGATCATTTCATCCTCTGTCAACTTTTGGATTTGGGTGAGTTTTTGCAATTAAACTCACGTCTCTGTAGGTAAGAAGCGAGCCTGGGTCCCTGATGAAAAAGAGGCGTACATTGAGGTTGAGATCAAAGAGTTCAGCGATGACAAAGTCATTGTTGAGACCAAAGGTGGAACAGTAAGTGCTCTTAATTTTATTTTATTTTATGATCATAAAGAATATGTACAGCGGTCCCATGAGCCCCTCCTCATTTGTGCCTGTGTTCTTTCCTTCAGACCATGACAGTGAAGGATGGTGACATCCAGCAGATGAACCCTCCTAAGTTTGACATGAACGAAGACATGGCCATGCTGACGCACCTCAACGAGGCCTCTGTGCTGTTTAACCTGCGCAGACGTTACTCTTCCTGGATGATCTATGTGAGTGTCCCATTATGGACCGATGGCTCGTCCCCCTCTCTCCCATGTTTCCATGTCCCCCAAAGAGCATAATTACCCAGATGAAATTACAGAGTTAAACTTGACATCATGTCCTCTGGTTTGCTCAGACCTACTCCGGCCTCTTCTGTGTGACAGTGAATCCATACAAATGGCTGCCAGTCTACACACCCAAGGTGGTGGCTGCTTACAAAGGCAAGCGCCGCTCTGAGGCGCCACCGCACATCTACTCCATCGCAGACAATGCCTACAATGACATGCTGCGCAGTGAGTGTTTCCATGCACTACAATATTACAACAACATATACAACACAAGCATATAAGCTCTGAAACATGCAAGCCCATGTATTTATTATGTATTTTCTCCTCATCAGATCGAGAGAACCAGTCCATGCTAATCACGTAAGTATTAACTCACTGAAACAGATTTTCTTTTGTCACAAATTAGAGAAGAATCCAACTGTTTGTAACTGTATGTGATGCTATATAACATGTAGACTCTCTACATACAGCCACACGATTTTTTTCTGTCAAGAGCTTTTGGCTTTGACGATTCTCATTTTTTCCTCTCTGTTTATAACCTGCAGTGTAGTGAATTTAATTTACACGACCTTTACCAGCTTTGTGAGCATTTTTTTTACTGTACCTGTTGTGTGTACACTTTGTTATTTTTCACACTCCTATAGCGGAGAATCCGGTGCTGGCAAAACTGTCAACACGAAACGTGTCATTCAGTATTTTGCCATTGTGGCAGCTCTTGGGGAAACAGCTGCCAAAAAAGGAGTAAGGCTGATGTGGCAACCCCTATTTTTTTGTTTTCCACTCCCTCCTTTTTCAAGCTTTTTTTGCTCCATTTTATCTTTTTATTTTCTTCTTCGCTTTTTTGGTCCCAGGAATCCTGCAGTGTATTCCCTTTAAACCGTCTCCATACATTTTGCTCACTGTCACAGTGGTGAATGTGAGAACTGATTACATTCATGTCTGAGTCTTTACCCTCATGTGTTGTGCAGCCATTTCCAGCCACTCTCCTACGCTTCCTCCCTGATTTTTGAATCATTCTTTTCCCCCATCCCTTGTAATTTGTTTTTCCTTTTTTTTGCTTTTTGGCTCCACATTTTTTACATAATCTTTCCCTTTGCTTTGATTTTTGGTTTTTGACTTTTCTATGTTGTTTGATGCTCATTTTTCCTCCCTTTTTCTCCCATGTGTTCACCACACTCCATCATGTAAAACAAGGTGGCCATCGGGTTTTAACAACAGTTCTAATTTTCCAGTTGTTCATGGTTTTCCCCTTTGGTTGTGAAAGTATTATTCCGTGACACTAGACAAGATGTCACACTCACAGGCTTTTCATTTTCTTCTTCAGCTGCACAGTCCTTCCACTAAAACAGGGGTGAGTTTAAGCTGCAACATCTATTAAGAATGAATACAAAAAAATAATGTGACTTAGCTTACTCCCATTTTACTTACAAATGTATTTTCCAGGGGAATCTGGAGGATCAAATCATCGAGGCCAACCCTGCCATGGAGGCGTTTGGTAACGCCAAAACGCTGAGGAATGACAACTCATCTCGTTTTGTGAGTATCTGGAAATTCCCTATATTGCGTATTGTATATGCATTTAATATTATTAATATTAAGATCATTTTTCTTGCATAATTAATTTCCTGCAGGGCAAGTTCATCAGGATCCACTTCGGACCTACAGGGAAACTGGCCTCAGCTGATGTTGACATGTGTGAGTTAATGAGTTTGTTTTTTAACACCATGTATTTTTCATTTTGTTTCATATCTAAGAGGAAGACATCACACGTCTCCCTGTGTTTCAGATCTTCTGGAAAAATCCAGAGTGATATTTCAGCAGCCTGGTGAGAGGAGCTACCACATCTACTACCAGATCATGTCCCAGAAGAAACCAGAGCTGTTGGGTGTGTTAATCTGGCAAATTCTTTATATTTTATTCCTTCCTGGTGCAGGACTGTGACATAATCATTGTTAACTCTTTGTTCTAGACATGCTGCTGGTGACCTCCAACCCGTATGACTTCCACTTCTGCTCGCAGGGCGTCACCACCGTGGAGAACCTGGATGACGGACAGGAGCTGATGGCCACTGATGTAAGAACGTTTATCTTTTCCACAAGGAGAGAAAATCAGCTGCATCGGAGCACAGAGCATAACTTCTCCTTTCTCTCTCTGCAGCACGCCATGGACATCCTCGGCTTCCTGTCCGATGAGAAGTACGGCTGCTATAAAATAGTCGGAGCCATCATGCACTTTGGCAACATGAAATTCAAGCTAAAGCAGCGCGAGGAGCAGGCGGAGACTGATGGCACTGAGAGTAAGAAGCAGTGATGTCTGGCACAAAAGCAACTCCAGATTTAAAAGGCAGGTTTGTGACTGAACCTTTTTTTTTCTTCTTGATCAGGTGCGGACAAGGCCTCATACCTGATGGGAGTCAGTTCAGCTGACCTCATCAAGGGCCTCCTCCACCCGAGGGTGAAGGTGGGGAACGAGTATGTGGTGAAGGGGCAGAACGTCGAACAGGTGAGGAGATGTAATGGTTGCTCTCTGTGTTCTTTGTCAACACATGAAGATGAAAAAACAACGTCTATGAATATGTCAAATAGATCAGAGCAGAACAGTCGTATGAAAGTTTTTTTAAACTGTCATGAAAATTCAGCGTGTTCAGCTTCTCCTCCATCTGCAGGACGACTCGGGATTAAAGGACAGCTCCTTATTCCTCAAATGATCTGTACACCCGCCACTCCACACTCTGACAGCTTTACTCTTGTGTGTGTGTGCGTGTGTGTGCGCGTGTGTGTGTGTGTATCTGTGCATGGTTGCTCTAGGTTAACTTCGCCGTCGGTGCTCTGGCCAAAGCGACATATGACCGCATGTTCAAATGGCTCGTGGGACGCATCAACCGGACGCTGTACACATCCCTGCCTCGCCAGTACTTCATAGGAGTCCTGGACATCGCTGGATTTGAGATCTTTCAAGTAAATTGATCTATATTACAAATGTTTTTTTTAAACGTTAGTATGGCTCTAAATCTTTGTTATTATTATTATCTAAGATTTTCTGGATGTATGGTCAGATTCCGGTTGAAAACCAACAGGTTCTCTGTTTGTATCTTACCCTCTATCTCACCGTGTTGAATTAGCAATGCTGCAGGATGAGTGTTGCGTCCTTCACGCTTGTTCTGAACACCTGTTCCTTTTTTTGATCGCAGCTCAATAGCTTCGAGCAGCTGTGCATCAACTTCACAAATGAGAAGCTGCAACAGTTTTTCAACCACCACATGTTCATCCTGGAGCAGGAGGAGTACAAGCGTGAGGGCATTGAATGGACCTTCATCGACTTTGGGTTGGACCTTCAAGCGTGCATTGATCTCATTGAAAAGGTGAAGTGCTGTGTTTATCACAGGTGAATCATGGATGAGTTTCATGGAGGTGTATTAGATTAACACGCTGCTCTTCCTCGTCCAGCCGCTGGGCATCATGTCCATCCTTGAAGAGGAGTGCATGTTCCCTAAAGCCTCGGACAACAGCTTTAAAGCCAAGATGTATGACAATCATATCGGCAAGTCGCCTAATTTCCAAAAGCCACGGCCAGACAAGAAGCGCAAGTTCGAGGCCCACTTTGAGCTGGTGCACTATGCTGGTGTGGTAAGTGACTTCCTCACTAACACACTGAGACATTGCTGCAGAATGTGTCCTTACACACAGAATCCAACCATTGGGACGTCCCTGCTGCTTTTCACAGGTACCCTATAACATCATCGGATGGCTGGACAAAAACAAAGACCCACTAAACGAGACGGTGGTGGCGGTTTTCCGAAAGTCTTCCAACAAGCTGCTGGCGACTCTCTATGAGAACTACATTGGATCAGACTCAAGTACGATAAACAAGATCCTGATTATAACATGTAGTCTTTTCAATCACTTCTAAAAACCCATTTTACAGACTTTCCTTTATGTGATGTCGTCTTTTTATCTCTTGTATGTTATATTGCTTTTTTCTATTTAGTTGCTTTGCTTTGTCTTCTTTTTATTGTTCTTATTCGGCTTATTTTTAATTACTGCTTTTATCATAGTAAATGCATATTTGCAATTAGGCCTGAATATCCTGTGTCTGCTTTGTTTCTCAAAGAACCTCGTAAACCCTGTTTTTAGATACTAAATAAATAAAGCTATTATCATTATTATTATTATTATTAACAACATGGTCACATTTATCAATCTGCTAATCATTCAATAGCGTCCGAACCGAGGCCTGGCGGCAAGGAAAAGCGGAAGAAGGCGGCCTCCTTCCAGACGGTGTCTCAGCTTCACAAGGTGAGTGTGTGACAGTCTGGTACTGATGCAGGTGAATGTAAACGTGTTTCAGACGATGTGAGCGTCTGTGGGCCTCTCTGGACAGCTGGGATGGAGGCAGTTAAGACTTGCAGTGATGTTTAGGGCAATGATCACATGAACATCACTTTAAGTCTGTGCTGGCTCCTCTCTCCTTCACATCGAGGATTTCAAACATTTTACATGAAGGTTCTGTTCTCACGCTTTGTAATAAATTATGCTTTAATAGTAGAATTGTGAAGGAGTTTATATTGACTCAATTATCTCTCCTCTATCCAGGAAAACCTGAACAAGCTGATGACCAACCTGCGCAGCACCCAGCCCCACTTTGTTCGCTGCATCATCCCTAATGAGAGCAAGACTCCAGGTAACACACGGCACGATCACATATCATCAGGAGCTAAGTGATGCGGGTGAGGCTGATGTTTGACACCTGTTCTGTGCAGGGATCATGGATCCATTCATGGTGCTGCACCAGCTTCGCTGTAACGGCGTGCTGGAAGGCATCAGGATCTGCAGGAAGGGCTTTCCAAACCGCATCCTCTACGCTGAGTTCAAACAGCGGTAAGACGAATCAGAAAAGGCAAAACTCACTTTCATTTGATGGGCATTCAGTCTCACTGATCGCACTGTTTTCATATATTCAGCTATCGCATCCTGAATCCACATGCCATCCCAGATGATAAGTTTGTTGACAGCAGGAAAGCTGCAGAGAAGCTGCTGTCCTCCCTGGATATCGACCACAGCCAGTACAAGTTTGGACACACAAAGGTAGAGGGCCGCAGCTTGTGTGTAAAACAGAGCCATTTATTAAAGTACTGTGCTTAAGAATAAGTTAGTTAAGAATAAGTTAGTTATTCTATATATAAGTACTAAGATAAGATTAGTCCCATTACGGGGGAAAACATAAGGAACTCTAAAAATAGAAATATGTACCATGTAAACATCATATATATAAAGTTAAATATACTTGGCATAATCCTACAGATTAAATTATTCAACAGTATTTAAAGAAGTTAAAGTTAACTACTACTACTCAGGGAACAAACTGTCCTTGCAGGTGAGAGACCATCATCATCGATCACCTCATTGTCTTCTCCACGTTTGGTAAAATGGCTGCAGACCACAGGACAGACTCTTCTGTGCTTTTTGGATCATCTCTGTCCTAGAGAGCAAACTGATTACGTGCTAGTTATCACTTTAAACAGACAGGGGCAGACGGTATTTACCATTAACTCCTGTCTGACAACTGCAGACATTATGCTACATCTCTTTAGTTTATGTATTTTTACTTCAGTAAGACTTTGAATGTTTGTTTCCCCATTCAGAGAACTTAAATGACTGTCCCAGATTACACAAAGCATGATGTCCCTCATTATCAATCAGAACCACTCAGAAACAACGCAATGCATATGCTTCAATTCATCACAAACATAATTTGATAAGAATTTGAAACATTGTTTAATTTATGTCAGATTTATATCCTTAGAATCTTATCAGAATCTTGTCATTGACCTTGTCATGCAATTCCAAAGAGGAGCTTCTGATTGACACTTGCCCCACCCCTTTCTGTGAAACCGCCACCATGAAGTCATGTGATTTCAGTCACATGACGTCCATGCTAAACTATTGTAAAAGTCCTGTTGACTAGATTTTGTTAAAACAGGAAATAAACAGACTGAAGTCTCCCACATTTCCCAACGTCCCAGATTACCCAAATTCACCATATACTTTTTATTTTCTGCAAAATAATCAGACATCATGACTTGAAATCTGGTAAATCATTCAGAAATTAGAAGCACTTCATGATGATATCTGTGCAAACGAGTTTGTGATCACAGTCACCCTAAAATATCCCCTAAGTTTCCGTGATTTTATGCCTTTATTTCAAGTTATATTTTTATGTTTTTGCTGTTAATATTACTTAATACTTAATATTTGCTTCCTTTCTTCATGTAGGTGTTCTTCAAGGCTGGTCTGCTGGGTCACCTGGAGGAGCTGAGGGACGAACGTTTGTCCAAAGTCCTGACGCTGCTGCAGGCAGCCGCTCGAGGCCAAATCATGAGGGCGCTGCTGCAGAGAATGAATGTGAAGAGGTAAAAGACCACATCACATTTACATCCGTCATCAAAATCTCTTTTATCAAGCCGAATGAATATAAAATGTCTTTGGAGGCACAGCAGAGCTCTGAGCTTTGTTCCTCACAGGAAGGTGAAGACATGAGTACAGAAAACAGAAAGAGCTGCAGCACCAGTTGCTTCAGTGAACAGGTTCAATCGCAACACGATCGGCCGCGAGCCTTTCAGCTTGTGTTACACTATACCTCAGTGTTCACTCCCTCGCTGCAGTATGCCTGGCATGCAAGGGCAGTGTTATCGGTGTGTGCGAGGCGTGTGCTTGCCCTTGTATGGTTACCAGGCATGTGTGTGTGGCCCCTCTGTTATTAAGGGCCCCAACTCATGCTCACACCCATACCCCACTCTCTCAGGTCTACGGCTATACTCTCCATCCGCTCTCTCTCTCTAAATAAAACAATGCTGACGGTGTCCCCAGAGCCAGGTGGCGACATGTGTCAAGTGGCAGCTGCTGAGGCCCTCCCTAAAAATACAACCCTCGGCCCCCTCCCTGGACACCCAATGGCCCCTGGCTCCTTTTGTCCCCGGCGCCTGTACTTCTAAGTGAGTGCATTGATGGAATATGTGGAGGGTGACAGAGGATTTAAGCCGGCCATTGGACAGAGGGTTTTAGTTTCTAAATAAACACAGACGCTCACCTTTGAGAGGCACTCGACGTGGAGTCATGTCAAACATGCAATCATCCACACACACCCCCCCCCCTCCCCCCCCCTCCCACTCCAGTCACCTTCCACCCCAGCGTGTGCAAGCTCACTTAAACTCACCCCCTAAACACCGACAAGGAGTCCTTGACCACTCTGCTCCAGCTCCATATTTAGGTGCCGCTGGACGCCATCCTACTGAGACTAAATCAATCTAGTTACCCATTTGGTCACAGTCATGAAACATCAAAAGCATCAGTAGGTGTATGATTTCACGTCGCATCCCTTGGTGTATGATTAGATACGTGGGAGGAGATGGGCGCAGGATCCGTGCCAATAAAATCAAGCACCAAGGAGAAGTCACTAAATAAATAAACGGGGAAGTCCAGGATAAATCTTTTTGACCTTCTTCTCTTTATGTTCTCGCTCTCAACTTCTCTTAAAGTGACACGACGCCGACATCTGGGACAGTACAGTGTTTACTTCAACAGATTTTAAACTCAATGTTATGTTAACATGATTTGTGTGTGTGTGTGTATATATATATATATATATACATATATATATATATTATACAAATTTTTGTTATTTTAATTTACTTTCCGTTACTTTTTGTGAACTACACTCAACTTTTAAACAATCATTATTATCAGCTAATTATTTTTATTTTAACTGTTTATTTAATCCTTTTTTATACATAAATACTTATTTTTGAGTCATTTAATAAATTATTTTTCAGCTTGGATCGTTCATATTATTACTCCCTTGTTTTATATATATATATACACACATAATCAAAATTAAAGTTTTTAATAACAAAACAACACTTATAAGTTAAAATAAAATAAATAAAACTTAATAAGTCTAAAACTTCACATATTGTGAACACATTCAAGTTGTAAAGTAAAAATAAATGTATTCACTTGTTTCCTTTAAACGTCAATGATGCAAATTATTCAATCTTTATTGATTTCAATCATTAATTGAAATACCAGGGTTCATTAATTTTACCCACTTACCTCAATATGACTGAAATCTATTTGTTTGTAGCTTTAAAAATTAAGCTTAAGTGTTAAGACTTTCCTGCTTACTTGTAAATTAGTGTTTAACATGACAAGAAAACATTTAGTGTTAAAAAAAAGTTTTATTAATTCTCATCATTCATCAGTGAGGCCCTGATGATCATCCAGTGGAACATCCGGGCCTTTAACGCTGTCAAGCATTGGCCCTGGATGAAGCTCTTCTTCAAAATAAAGCCTCTGCTGAAGAGTGCCGCCACCGAGAAAGAGCTGGCTGCTCTGAAGGAGGAGCTGGCCAAGCTGAAAGAGGCTCTGGAGAAATCTGAGGTCAAGCGTATAGAGCTGGAGGAGAAGCAGGTCAGCCTGACCCAAGAGAAGAATGACCTCTCTCTACAGCTGCAGGCAGTAAGTGATTCAAACATTCAGCTTTTACAAACACTGATACTGTCGTAGTGCTCGGATGCACTTACCACCTGCTGCACTTTTTGCCCCACAGGAGCAGGACAATCTGGTTGATGCTGAGGACCGCTGTGAACTGCTCATCAAAACTAAGATCCAGCTGGAGGCCAAATTGAAAGAAATCATGGAGCGGCTGGAGGATGAGGAGGAGATGAACTCTAATGTGCTCGCCAAGAAGCGCAAGCTGGAGGACGAGTGCGCCGAGCTTAAGAAAGACATCGACGATCTGGAGATCACTCTTGCTAAAGTGGAAAAGGAGAAACATGCCACTGAGAACAAGGTGAGGAGAGTGGAAAAGGAGATTGTGAGTTCCCTCCAGAGGGCACTTAAGGCCTCTGAAAGATCTGCAGCACATTAAGTGGATTGTATGAATAAATTAATAATGTATCTTTAATTTCTCATCAATTGTCAATTTTTTCTGCTTATTCTGTGCAGGTGAAGAACCTGATAGAGGAAATGTCAGTTCTGGATGAAACCATCCTGAAGCTGACCAAGGAGAAAAAGGCTCTGCAGGAGGCCCATCAGCAGACTCTGGACGACCTGCAGGCAGAGGAAGACAAAGTCAACTCTCTGACCAAAGCCAAGACAAAGCTGGAGCAACAAGTGGATGATGTGAGTTCATTTATTGCTTTGAAAAGCAGAGGTTTCATTTCGTCGACTGGCGATAACATAGTGAACACTAACATGTTTTACCTTCCTAATGTGAATCAGCTGGAGGGCTCCCTGGAACAAGAGAAGAAACTGCGTATGGACCTGGAACGGGTCAGACGTAAGCTGGAGGGGGATCTGAAACTCTCCTTGGAGACTTTTATGGATATGGAGAACGACAAACAGCAACTCGAAGAGAGGCTGAAAAAGTGAGTCATCATATATTCACACAAAAAAACGTCATCTTGTTTTTGAGGTTGTTATGAAGTAATGATGAAATCTTTCCCACCAGAAAAGAGTTTGAAATGAATGCGGTAAGCACCAGGGTTGAGGATGAGCAAGCCTTGGTCAATCAGCTCCAGAAGAAGATAAAAGAGTTACAGGTGCAAACTCGTCTATTAACCTCCAACACATATTAAAACATAATTTTGACAAAATAACTGACATCAATTTCCTCCAGGCTCGTTCAGAGGAGCTGGAGGAGGAGCTGGAGGCCGACCGGGCTTGCAGGGCCAAAGTGGAGAAGCAGCGTGGTGATGTGGCTCGTGAGCTTGAGGAGCTGAGCGAGCGCCTCGAGGAGGCTGGTGGGTCCAGCTCAGCTCAGATGGAGATTAACAAGAAAAGAGAGACGGATTATCTGAAGCTGCGGCGAGACCTGGAGGGGTCCATGCTTCACCACGAGACCACGACGGCCGCCCTGCGGAAGAAGCATGCCGACGGCGTCGCCGAGCTGAGTGAGCAGATCGACAGCCTGCAGCGAATCAAACAGAAGCTGGAGAAGGAGAGGGGAGAGGCCAAGATGGAGGCAGATGATCTGGCCTCCACTGTGGAGCATCTTTCCAAGGGCAAGGTAGAAAGAAGAACAAGAGACGCAATGAGAGAATTAAAGCAGGATGGGACCAAACTAGATCAAAAATGTCGATCTCTTGTCTGCAGGCCACTTCAGAGAAGATGTGTCGCCTGTATGAAGACCAAATGAACGAGTCTAAAGCCAAGGTTGAAGAGCTCCAGAGGCAGCTCAACGACACCAGCACCCAAAGGGCCCGTGCTCAGGCTGAGAGTGGTAAACACTGTTCACTTGATTATAAATCTCACAACAGATTTCACAGATTGGTTATTAACACAGGGACCTTTCTCTCTTCCTGGTGCAGCCGAGCTGGGAAGGAAGCTGGAGGAGCGAGAGTCCATGGTGTCTCAGCTCCAGAGGGCCAAGAACTCATTCAGCCAGAACGTGGATGAGCTCAAGAAGCAGCTGGAGGAGGAAAATAAGGTCAGATACCAATAAATACATCATTAGTAGTAATTCACAAGGCTAACTCGCAGAGATTGAGATCCTACAGTTTAGCTTACTGCTCTCCACCACCCTGATTGGTCTCTAAAGGCTAAGAACTCCCTGGCCCACGCGCTGCAGTCAACGCGCCATGACTGCGATCTCCTGCGGGAGCAGTATGATGAGGAGCTGGAGGCCAAGGCTGAGCTGCAGAGAGCTCTGTCCAAGGCCAACGTCGACGTGGCTCAGTGGAGGACTAAGTATGAAACTGATGCCATCCAGAGAACTGAGGAGCTGGAGGAGGCCAAGTGAGTGAGATGCATTTTTGACAGAATTAAATGGTGCAGAATGATCATTTGAAGGCGTGACATTGGAATCTGTTTGCCTCTCTTTAGGAAGAAGCTGGTGATACGTCTGCAGGAGGCTGAGGAGGCGGTGGAGGCATCTAATGCCAAGTGCTCCTCCCTGGAGAAAACCAAACATCGGCTCCAGACAGAGATCGAGGACCTGATCATCGACCTGGAGCGAGCTAATGCTTCAGCTGCTGCGCTCGACAAAAAGCAACGCAACTTTGACAAGGTACTGGCAAAGAGAAGGGAACCCACGTGTTTAAAAGTCACGTGTTTCCTGTTGACAACTACTACATAGGATTGCATTTACTGCCCTGAATATTACTTTTTCAACTTATATATTACCTTTACTGAGTGTGTATTTCACTATTCCTTTTTGTTGCTGTCACATGGTAACTTTATATCTTATCTTACATCATCTCAATCTAACATTGAATAACTGTCAAAAATGGATGACGAGGTCAGGCCTCATCATTTTACTAAGCTGATCTTATCTTACCTTATAACTCTATAAGATAGTGTACCTGACTCTATGACAGAGTTACAGAGTCCAACTCAGTCCAACTTGGGCTCCACCGTAACTTCTCATTGTCCGCTGAAGAAGAGATTTGATTTAAAAGCTGACAATGATTGTCATTGTTCATCCAGGTGCTGGTTGAGTGGAAACAGAAGTATGAGGAGTGCCAGTCTGAGCTGGAGACCTCTCAGAAGGAGTCTCGTAGCCTGAGTACAGAGCTCTTCAAACTGAAGAACTCTTATGAGGAGAGTCTGGATCATCTGGAGACCATCAAGAGGGAGAACAAGAACCTGCAAGGTAAAGCTGAGGTCTAATTTACCAGCTGGATGGCTGTATTGAAGAAACTTTATGACTTAATGTGAAAACACAATTTTTCTCTTCTACAGAGGAGATTGCTGACCTTACTGATCAAATCAGTCAGGGAGTGAAGACCATCAATGAGCTGGAGAAGGCGAAGAAGAGTCTGGACATGGAGAAAAGCGAGATTCAAGCTGCGCTGGAGGAAGCTGAAGTAAGTAGTTTGCAATGTTCCCTCACCTCCTCCTCCTCTTTCTGGTCTGTGGTATATTCCTGATTGAGGTGAATATCATCGAGCGTTAAGTGGTCTGTCTGTCTGTCTGTCTGTCTCAGGGCACTCTGGAGCATGAAGAGAGCAAAACTCTCAGGATCCAGCTGGAGTTAAACCAGATTAAGGTCGATGTTGACAGGAAGCTGGCAGAGAAGGACGAGGAAATCGACAGCCTCCGGTGAGTTGTACAGATTGCTCTTTTCATCCAACTTCATAGCACATTCAAGATTCTTTCCCCGTCAACCACATTATTCTATTTACCTCTCCATCACCTTCTAGTCGTAACCACCAGAGAAACCTGGACTCCATGCAGGCCACCTTGGATGCCGAGGCTAAGTCTCGCAACGAGGCAGTGCGTCTGAGGAAGAAGATGGAGGGTGACCTGAATGAGATGGAGGTGCAGCTGAGCCACGCCAACCGGCAGGCCTCCGAGTCCCAGAAACTCCTGAGGAGCCTGCAGGTTCAGATCAAGGTGAGTCCACACAGCAGACAGCAGCATGCTCACCCTGCAGGTCATATCAAATACATCTCTATTGTTACACACTTAATAAAATATATTTGCTCTTTCTCGTTTCCAGGACATTCAGATTGAGTTAGATGACACTATTCACAAGAATGAGGAGCTGAAGGAGCAGGTGGCAGTGACCGAGCGGCGAAACAACCTGCTGGCTGCCGAGGTGGAGGAGCTCAGGGCTCTGCTGGAGCAAAACGACCGTGCACGCAAGCTGGCTGAGCATGAGCTGCTGGAGGCCAGCGAGAGAGTCAACCTGTTGCACTCTCAGGTAAGAAGATGTCGTAAAAACTACAAAGCAGTGCATTTATCAATAAATCACGGCATTAAAAAGCAGCAGTGTAGTGGAGTATATGCTGTATATTCACAAAATAATTTGCAACTACAAACAACAGTCTTTTACTGAAGTGATTTTGGTTTTGAAACACTGCGTAGAATATTACTGCACTTAAAGAAGTTTTGCATCTCCATTCACAACGTGGTGTTTAGCTTGCTCCAGGACTGTTGTATATGTAACCAATAAACAGCCTGAGCCCGAACGGAACCCTAGCTCGTTATTTTCAGCAGCTGAAATCAAAAGAAACTGAGAATCTTCAGTCTTGAGGTGTTGCATTTTGCTCTCTGGTTGCAGAACACTGGGCTGATCAACCAGAAGAAGAAGCTGGAGAGTGATCTGTCCATTCTTTCGAATGAGGTGGACGATGCTGTTCAGGAATGCCGCAACGCAGACGAGAAGGCCAAAAAGGCCATCACTGACGTAAGACCTCGTATAAACAAAATAAAGATTTAAAACATCAAGCGATAAGATATTTATAAGATAACTTAAAACATATATAGATGTCCTGATAACCTCACATCCGAGCCAGAGGCTTGTTAATGTTTACTTTGCGGCAGTCATTTCCAGTGTCCTATCAGAGGTGACTTAATGTCCCTTTAACACCGATCATCTGTATTTACAGGCGGCCATGATGGCAGAGGAGCTGAAGAAGGAGCAGGACACCAGCTCCCACCTGGAGAGGATGAAGAAGAACATGGAGCAAACCGTAAAGGACCTGCAGATGCGTCTTGACGAGGCCGAGCAGATCGCCCTCAAAGGAGGCAAGAAGCAGGTTCAGAAGCTGGAGGCCAGGGTAAGAGCTGGAATCAGTGGGTCCCATTGTTAATCCTTGCTCATTTGTAATGAGCTGATGTGTGACAGTATTTGCTGATCTCACTGGTAGGTCAAAGAACTGGAGAACGAACTAGACGCTGAGCAAAAGAAGAGCCAAGAGTATCAGAAGGGAGTACGCAAGTATGAGAGGAGAGTCAAAGAGCTGTCGTATCAGGTAAACCACCACTGTCTGCACAGAGAGCAGTACAACATATGAATGTGTTTTTAAAGAAATTGAAAGCAGGGTAGAAGTTTCACTCTGGTGTTTGTGCAGGCTGAGGAGGACAAGAAGAACCTGTTGCGTTTGCAGGACCTCATCGACAAGCTGCAGATCAAATTGAAGAGTTACAAGAGGCAGGCTGAGGAAGCAGTAAGTCCACCATCACTTGTTTACCGCTGCCGCACAGTTTTATACGTTGTAAAGTGAAGAGCGTGACGAGCATCCCTTCGGTTCACTGTACACTTCGATCCCTGTGTAGGAGGAGCAGGCAAACACCAACTTGTCCAAGTACAGGAAGCTGCAGCATGAGCTCGACGACGCAGAGGAGAGGGCTGACACGGCCGAGTCGCAGGTCAACAAACTGCGTGTCCGCACCCGTGACCAAGGCGGCAAGGTTGGTAAACCAAATGCATCCAATACATTTCACAGTATGTTGCACAATTGTACGACCTTCGGAAGAATTTATTAAAATTAGCCGACTGGCTACAGGACAAGAGCTAATCTTAGAAGAGCCTGGATGTAATCCTCTATTGAATACGACCTCACATAGCCACCTCATGTGATCTCTGGTGTGGTCATGAGTAACTTTGTGACATTGTGTATGTGGTTGCCAGTAAACACTCCTGTCTTGTGTATTTCAGCTCGCTGAGTGATGCCACGAGGCTGCAAGCGAACAAGTCAGCCAGCTGCAACAGATGTGCTCAGCTCTATGAACGCCCAAATAAAGACTATTAAATCTTTCCCTATGACTGATGTGTGTGAATGTGAAAAAGGTAGAAACCCCACAAAGGTCTAAAGAAGAATTTATTATATTATTAATTTGACAAACAGTTGTTAAATAAGGAAAATGAAGTTCAACACCAGCATTAGAGGAGGAAGGTGAAGGGTTAGAGCCTGTTACAGTAGTGGTTATAGTTGAATGTCAAACTGAAACGTGAATCTTGTCTTCTTTGTTTGATTAGTCAGACAGGTGCAGACGGGATTATTTAACACAACCAGGAGAGATTTTCTGCTTTCATGGTTTAGATTTTACACCATGAATTATCCACTGTTAATCGTTGTCCTTTTCAACAAACAAATCCAGATGCTTTTGAGCCTTGTGTGTTGAGATACAATATTTGATCAAAAAGCACCATATGGTCCGAGTTTTAACTGCCAGTTTAGAAGTGGCTGCAACACGTGTCTAATAATGTCCTCACCAGGCCAAACATGATATAAAACTAGTTCATAAAGTCAATACATGTGAGACCTCAAATTAAAGTGGTAAAGTCAAATAGTACGCAGCATCTTCTTGAAAAGATTTCACCATTTCCTACACAAAATAATGTTTGAAATCTAAGGCCTACTCGGAGCTTCACACCACATATGGCAGAACTGTGGAGAAGCAGTTCTCTCAGGCTCATACAGAGGGCTTACTCTCTCACACCGCCGCAGCACAAAGCTACAACAGTCAGGGAGTGTCAATGCAGTAGCTCACAACATTCGTGTTTTTCATCGACTTCTACGGTGGATGACAGGAGCGATACCAGGGGTTTACATCCATGAGAAAACATGATCAGTACTCAGGTTGTTAACACCACTGCAGTATCATGTTACACAAAGCATTTATCTCAGCAAGAGATAAATGAGAAGTTTCTTGCATCAACATTGCTGCAAAAGATGAGCTGTTTAAGCATGTGCATACTCGGAGAGATTTCTTTTAAAACATGCTGAATGAAAGCTAGAGAGCAAGGAAACATTTCTGGTTATCAGCTTTAAAGCAAAAGAAAAAGGCTTCGGATGTGTAAAAGGACATGTGTTTGCATCCCGTTATACATTCACATGAATCATGACTGTACACTTCTCATTAGACGTGGTTAGATCTGTACGGTTTCAGGAGAAAATATGAGGTAGCTCATTCATTTTGTACTTATCGTGGGTGTTCAATTTAAGACGCCAACTGTCTGTTCAGCTCTGCAACTGCACATTCATGCCATGGACACGTCAACACAGCCGAGCTCTCCGCTTCTTCTCAATCCAGAGTAAAGATCGAGTGGTGGCACCAAGCTATAAGAGCAATCACACAGAAAGATTGTCATTCTCTGAGATTAAGAAAAATCTGACGGAGTCCAATGATGAGGATGTTGGGCTGAAGGCTGATTCACATAAAACAGTGTCTGGAGCAATTAAAGTGGTATCTTAACACTAGCACCTGCATAGTTTATTCTCTTTCCCAAAGCATCGCCCACAGCATGGATACAAATTCTGTACAAAATGACGGTGATTTATTCAACAAATGTGTTAAACTATAATAAACAATAAAAGCAATTTTAATCTGTGCAATGTTTTATTCTACATTTTATCCAGAGCTAAAAGCCATTGTTTTCAACAAGACAAAAATAGATCAGCAAAAAGAACCTGGAAAAGAGACGAGTTGCTGTGTGAAGCTTCTGAAGCCACAGCAGAGTGGATGGTTTTTAGGTGAAAGGAGCCCCGTGTGTGTGATCTGTGAGACATGACATGTCAGCCGGCCCACGAGCTACTTAAATGTTCTGAGTAGAGCCAGAAAGCACCAATCAACAATAGCCACCTAATAAAATAGACCCACAGACGGGTTAAAAGGAAATGCTGTTCATCATCAAGACCCCTGCAAGAAAGTCAAATTTCACTAATGCCCCCCCCCCCCACAGGTCAGGCAGTGGAGTGGCACTGAGTCGACAGAGAGCGTGTAGGTAGTGGGCGACTGAGACAGCAGACTCCCTGCGACGTGTCACTGCACATCTGGCTGACAGTTCATCTGTGGACATTTCCAAACCAAGTCCATGTAAAAGGAATCTTTTTTTTTCTTTTCTAACATAAATTTGTTGAATCATACATATTTTTTTCATAGAATTTTGTATAGGTTATATAAAAGGCTCTATTTGAATTTCACCTAAAGCAAACAACCAACGCAGGTGTCATATCCCAAGTTCCCCCAATAGTCTGTTCTGTGTTTCTGGGACGGGCGTACAGGCTTCCTCTGAAGAAGAGCGGTAACTCAGTGAGAATTCACATCCCCCTCCCCTCTGCGATGACAGCCTCCATGCGTAGGTACAGAAAGCAAACAGGTGAGTCTTTACATCCAGAAGCACTGTCACGAAGCGTCTGGATGGCTCAGCCCAGTGGAGTCATCACCAGCTCTAGGTGTCCATGCTCCCTGTGACCCTCTGCCCTGTCCCACCCCCCCAGCCCAGAGTGCACTTGCTGGAGGTCAATCTTCCAGCAGGTCTCTGTCCAGATCCATGAAAGGCTCATCAATGTAGCTCGATATGGCACAAAGAGAAGTCCTGTCTGAGCCCAGCAGCACTGACACCGTCTCCTTCCAGTAGCTGAAGGGGATACAGGAGCTCTGAGGAGCAAGACCACAGAGGAATTACAACAATAAAACTACTGCTTGTTGTATTATTGAGTTTCAATTACCTTCAACAGGGAGGCTGTTTTTTTGTCTGCATTTGTTTGTTTTTGTTGGCACGATTACACATAAACTACTGGACAGATTACCACGAAACTTCAGGGAAGAACCCATTAAATGTTGGTGCAGATCCAGATCAGGCAACAGTTTAACATAGTGACATGGGGTGTTTTACATTTTCATTGATTTCTCAGAGAATAAGTCATGACTCTTGATGAAAAACACACAGGAATGTTTAGGGGAATGATATTTATAATTGTGTGCAATCTGGTGCAGATCCAAATCTAGTAAATTGAAATGTTTCAAATCTGCTCAAGTGCCCTTCCAGTTAAAATCAGCCAGGCTCAGCTGTGTTTCTGGATGTCTGTTGTATCAGTTCTAATGCTTATCCTGAGTAGACCATTTCACCAACAACTAACAAATAAGAGTAAATGAGATTAAATTTAAGTAATCACTTGTGTTTTCACACAACAACATAATTTAATCATATTTCATATAAGAAAAATCATCAAACTTCTAAATATTGAAGCAGACAGGATATATATTTGTGGCCACTTGGGGACAGTAGAACAAGTAGAAACAACCTTTACATCATCTGATAAAGTTGTTGGTCACATGCCACTAGTGATGCAGCTCTGATTTTCCCAGCATGCATTTATGTTAATACCCTGTCATCATGTTTTCAATGTACCATAGAAAAAGCACTGAAGGTTAATGTAAACGATACTCACATTCTCCAGACAGGTGCTATCTTTGTCCTTGTTGAGGTAGTGGCGCTGCCAGAAGCGCAGTAGGTTGTGGAAGTTGTTGAGCAGGCAGCCCGGGTACTTTTCCGCATACTCCTTCTCCCGCAAGGCGTTGAGGTAGAAGGGCAGTTTAGCCTTTCTTCTGGCCAACATCAAGATCACAAGGCTGGTGTTTAAACAGCTCACATTCTCCTGCAGGGAAAGAGGATGGGATGGATACAAACGAGACTTTAGTGATCGAGTATTTAGAATAACAATCTTAGCAGTAACTTATCAATTAAGCTTCAAAGTTTTGACAACAATTTATCATTTGTGAGATGAATTATTCCTTATGCTACAACTGTTTGTGCAACAATGTGAAAATGAAACACCTGTGTGAGAGTCTGCACGTTGATGATGTTGATCAGTCTGAAGAGGAAGGAAAGTCTGTTCTCGACTTTGGCCATGTAGGACAGCAGGCAGCACTCAGACAGAACCTCCACCACTGAGGGAGGGGGCACAAAACACTGAGATCAATATAAACACCTCTTTTAAACCTCTGACAAACATTTGGTTTTTTTCAGTGTGGACATCAAATAGAAAACAATCTGAAAACAGATCTCTAAAAATATTGAACATGTAGTGATAGCAGATTAATCCATAATTTTGTGGACATGGCCTTAAAACTCCTTGCACATTGTTGCAATGACATGCATGACACAGTCACCAAAACGTAATCAGTTCATTTTTGAATCTAAGTGAATGTTTGTACAAAATTTGATGAAATTCCCTCATGCTGATCTTAAGATATCTATTTTTTTTTTTAAGTCATAAAACAACAGAATGCTTTGTAGAAAAGTTTCTGTGTTATCTATAAAAGAAATGCTCATTGGTTTAAATCCTGGACGGGACTGGTTCATCTGTGAACTTAGATGAGGTTTGTCAGTAAATTCTGGAACTAGTCTCCATGTTCAAACTTTCCATCCTCATTTACCTTTGACATCTTCAGTCTGGCTCTCGAAGCGGTCCAACGAAAGGACAATGCAACGCACTAGCATGTTGGAGTCCACTAGAGAGCTGTTGATCTGCGTCAGGAAGGTCTGAAACTACAGAGAAGAAATTCAACGACTCTATTAGCCACATATTTATGCAACACAGCTGTAGAAAAAAAAAATGAAGTTAGATTTTATTAGGTCAGCATACTCAATAACGTTTTACAATGAATATAAAAGTGTAAAGTTATACCTTTTCAGGAGTGTTGACATATTTGTTGAATCTTTTGAAGGCATCAATGTTGAACTTCATGAGCTCGCCCAGCAGATCAAAGTAGCTCTGTAGGACATCTCGAGATGTACAGCCGCTATCGATGATGCAGAACAGGATGTGCTGTCGAGAAGGAAGTGAGTAACTATTTAATTAAGAGGATTTAAAAATCAATGAGAATTCTGTGAGATATGAACTGTGTGTCGAGAACCACAACGTGGCTGCAGTATTACCTCGAGCAGTCCCCTTTTCAGGAGGAACATTTGGTCTGCATAGGAGGTGGCTCCTCTAAGAAAACTTTCCACTGCTCTTGCCTGCCAGAATCTACATGAAGAAACAGAAACATTCAGCATATAGTCAGCTATAAAAAGAAGAACCAGACAGACAAATGTCAATGATGCAGACGTGAGGAGGTGAAATGAAGACAGATTTTTGATCCACTTCATCATTCAAATTAACCAACAGCAATATCTGTGCTTCGTGACATAACTGTTCCATAAGAACCTTCAATTGGAAAAACATAAAACAACTTACAGCAAATTATGTTCAGATACCATTAAACAAAAGAGTTGCAAAGCTGAGTCATTAATAGTTTTTAATAATATTTTCCAACACTGTGCTTGTATCATCAAGGACGAGCGTGTGCCAATCGATGCAGTGAACGTTTCTGTGCCATCAGTCGAACAGAGCACACTGGAGATCACTCACAAAAAATAAAGAAAAACTATTCGCTTTCAAACTTCTATTTCTAAATAATATTCCAGAGTGGAGATTAGGATCACACTGATGTGTGAAGTAAATGGTCCGACTGCTCTAAATATATAAATACTGAGGTGACACCATATTTTCTGTATTATTGACATCACTGCTGTCCCATAAAATTGTTCTTCACCTCCACCTCACTAACAAACAACCCAAAAGTCTATCTTCTTCTTTTCATCGCTTGTCGTGATTCAGAGAAACACTTTGGTCAGCAGGAGAATTAATTATTAAAAATCTGATTTTTTTTGTGTACGCCATTTTCAGCTTTTGTGCGCACATACACTTTTAGTATGAATGCTACGCAGTTTTATAAATGGTGACCTAGGTGTTTTTGTTTACAGCAAATCCACACTGGTTTATCCAATGGTTTTATCACCAAAAGCTCTGGAATCTCGTCTTCTTTCCAAGTTCACATCTACGTCTGTGTCTTTTGAACGCATGGCTCATTTGACCAATATGGGGATGTTTGACTTTTTCCTGACCCCATCTAATAGCAACATCACCCCCTGCACCTTGATCAATGGCCTATACAAATCTGACCTGAAGGACGAGTCTGGAGGCTCCCTCTTCATGACAGCGAGGAGACGCGTGAGGAGGCCCTTCTTCCCATCACACACTAGGCTTCTGTCTGTGTTGACCAGAGCTTCCACCTCAGGGATGTTAGCCTTCATGGAAATGGCACTCAGTTCATTCAGCTCCTGGCTATTCAGCAAGAGGTACTTATTCCTGAAAGACAAGCAACAACTTTCAAAACATAAACTCAACTTAAGACGAGAAGTCAGATCTAAGGTGACACAATAAAGGGTCACTTACTCATGGTGATCACTGAAACTCTGGAGTAGCCGCAAAAACTGGATTTTAAAGGAGATTTCCTGTATAATGAGAAGAAAGTGTGTTCATGATTGTGTTCATCTTCTAAAAGTTTCAATATATTTCTGTTCCAAAATGTCTGTTTTATTTAATATTCATACTGGACTACAATCGCAGTTCTCATTCTGGCCGTGCACCACATGATTTGAAGCAGTGTATTTCCTCCAGATCAGCTTGTCAAACAGGTTATTGAGACCTGGGATGAGACGGAACTCGGCCAGCATCTTGTGGACCTGAGCAGAATCACACAACAGTGGTGAGAGAACTGCACCCTGCTTAGAGCCAACGCCAACACTTAAATCTTAGAGAGGAGGAAGTGAGGTGAAGTACCTGGTTCCTCTGTCGGCCCATGAGAAGGACACACAGTACATACATCACTTCCACTTTATACATGATCTCATGGACAGTCTTCATGGACTGAGGCAGTCGATGTCTCAGGGGGCTTGTGGCCAGAGAACTCTCATCTGATGATTCTGAAAGGGAAAAGATGATTTTAGGCAAAGTTCATAGGATTTAGGTAGGGTGAGGAACTATCAGCCCAAGTGACTTGTCTCACCTGTACTGCTTTGTTCCGCCTCCTCAGTGGCCATCTGCATAAGGGCGTCCAGCACCAGAGCATTGTCTAGCCATGTGTACCAGTCCTCCAGCTCCTGCAGGAAGTTGGCGCCTGTGGCCTCAGACACCTTTCTAGTGGCGAGCTTACACAGCCGCTCGATGAACCCAGGGATGTTCAGCAGGGTTACTTAAGGGAAAAAAAACATTAGATAGTTTAAAATGTATTGATCCATTTTTTGCAACGGCACACATGTTGCATAGTTTGTTTTAACTCAGTGGACCAACACTTCTTTTACACCAAAACTAGCAGGTGTACGCAAGTTTTTTGAATGCGTGGAACCAACAAAAAAATGGTGATTAACTCCTTTCCTAATGCCAGTAGGAGGTTGTCTCTCCGTTATTTTCCCACCCATGGGTCATGTTCAACGTCAGAAACGCAATGAAAACTGAGGCGCTCTCTCACCTCACTGTCTTGCCAAATTAGCACGTTCAACCGAGTGTCATGTTTCCATCACTGATAATCATAGCGGATAACGACCTTTATCTCATTTGACCCGGGAGTGAATGCTTATTGAATCCATTCACATTGCAGACAAAAGCCAGATGTTAGCATGTGTTAGTGGGCTTTTTGTACAGTGGGAAAGGGGTTTAAGGAAACTTACCCTGATTGACCTCTGCCCGTGAGGGGATGGCGTTGCGTTTCTGCTGAGCGTTTTTAGCCAGCAGGGTGTGCTTGTCATCATTTCCTACATCAGGTTCTGAGATGGTCACAGACAAGATGCGGCAGAAGTTGGCAAGCTGTTGCTGGTCAAAGCTTTGGACCAGGCCTGATAGGTTGGGGATCCCTTCCAACTGGATCATCTCCTTAAGAATGCAAACACACACTGTCATCGGTCTGATAGTGGATCAGAATCAGAAACACATCCCAAGTTGTGAGATCAAGCCTTAATTTGCAACCTACTAAAACTGCAGTAGCTTATTCATATTGCATAATCAGTTTGTGGATGGACATTAAAGAAATAATTTCACAATAAAACAAACAATACTATGAAGGTTTTTGAGACTTGTATAGCTTTCTCATGGCAGCATTGTAGCAGTGATTCTTTTTAGTCAGAGTGAATTCCCTGTGATGTTTTAATCCATTGTGATCCGACACATTGATCGATACACAGGACAACCTATCAGAGGTAAAAGCACTGTCTCTAGATTTCTTCCTTTGGTCAAATAAATAATCCATGCAAGGTATGCCTACGCATACTTGTCTGGGACCTTTACAAGGAAAACAAAGGCATTGTGATGCTGGAGCCAGGTACATAAAAACTGTTACAAAGGAGAGTGGGTGTTTTTATATCCTCAATTCTCCATTACAGTAAACGGTTTCAGAAAACACTGGATGTCTTGTCTATGTAAATCACTGCTACATTTCTTCTCACAAATTTAAGAGGCTTTAAAGCAGCATGATACATCTGCCACAATGTTGCAGAGGTTTACGTGCCAACCAATCAAACACCAATTAAAACCAATCAAACTTAATACACACGTCATTCATAGCACCGTTCTAATCAGGAAGCGTTGTTCATTATGGGTCTTAAATACTTTAATTCTCTCACATATAAAGTGAGGAGGTGGTGGTTAGCACTAATAATACCATTGCTAAATAATACAATATCAATTTATCCTTCATAAATACTAAAGAAAAGCTCTGATGTATAAATGCTTAAGTTAGATTTTCTTTCATTTATTTGACAGGGACAATGCTCATTAATCAACAGCAAAATGACTGTAAATGAGCCAGAATTAGCTCAACATGCTAAATATGGACACTAGATATGGTCAGTTGAGTTATTGTCATTTTTAAAGAGGAGAAGTAAAAGGAGGTTAGAGGGTCTTAAAGGGGACATAGCATGCAAATTCCACTTTGTTAGTGCTTCTACACGTTAATGTGGGTATCTGGCATGTCTACCAACCCAAAAACTGTTTGTCTTTTAAAGAGCAAAACATAATTTTCACATTAAAAAAGATGAATATTTAATATCAATTTGACAGATTTGTAAGAAACAGAGGTACAGAGAATTCTTGTTATTATTGGCTAACAAAATATCACTGCATAAAATGGACTTCATAGAACTTTTAACTCTGGAGTCAACAGAGCTTAATGCTCAGTCTGAGAAATATAACTGACCTTTTTGACCCCTAGGATATCTTCAATAAGGGTAGCAGTCTGTAGGAAGGTCTTCTTGTTTGTCATCAGGGTGAAGAGAAACAGAACAAAGTCGTCCCTTGCTGCCAGACACTTTGTCACCCCCTCCGTCTATGAATTGAAAGAGAGAAAATGTGTATGTTAATCAAATCCATTTGAAAGCTTCTGAGACCTGTATAACAGCACAAACTACCTACAGGAAAAAACACGTAAAGCTATATACATGTGCTAAGTTGAAGCAAGATGTAATACACCTCTGACAATTATAAATGTAATAGGACACTTACACATATACAACAGTTGTAGAGAACACTAAGGCAGTCCTTAACCAGGTCATCATTCACTGTTACAACAGAAACAAAAGACATTAGTCTAAATTTAAATACTTTTTTTCCATACATGTCAACTTGTCAATAAAGACATATGTGATGTCAGTGCTACTTACTTTTGGGTTTTTTCTTCTGCATAGTTAGTGTGGGTCTCATCAAGATCTCCACGAGCAGCTTCAGGGACACAGTCGAATGAGAATTCAATACTGTTATTATTTCTACTTCTTAGTACAAGTTTCTTTGCAGAACCACTGATTCTCCTGAGGTAACACGCTTCAGTGTCTGAGTCCAACAACAACAGAGCATCAGGTATCAGGAATGTCAAACTTACATCGACTCCACCAAAGAGGTCAAAGGTGTGCGTGTTGGGGAAGGTGGATTCCTGAGCGGTCTTCCTGTCCTCTGTGACAAAAGACATGGCCTCCACGGAGAGCTGAGATGATAATACCTGACAAAAAAAACATTGTTCGCATGTAAGTTACATCATCCGGACACCAAAGAGAAATGTGGCTAAAAGTGTTGAATGGAGTAGTGCTTTGTGTGTACCTTAAGAAAGCTGTGGGCATGGGAGAGGTCACTGTTGGGATTGCTGCTCTCGTAGAGCTTCTGCAGCACAGTAGGGATGCCATTCCACTTGGCCCGTTTATCTCTCTCCTGGAGCAAACCTACTGGGAGCTACGACAACACAACCAGAGGCAAACTTAAAGAGTGCAACATACAGAGAAAAAAAGTATCATTTATCAATTTCAGAGGACCGCAAGAAATCGACAGAAATAAAAAGAATATTCAGTCTGCTAAACACATACATATGAGGTCTATAAATTATAAAAATCCATTGTCTTTCCTCATCTTCCCTACCAGAAAACATGAATACAACTTTTGTGACAAACAAAAGGCCCCAGAGGATATAAACACTGTGACTGCTCTTTTAAATGAGATTAGAGCAGAGTCACACACCTCGGGTTATACAGCTGATTACTGCAATGAATACAACAGCAACTAAAAGCAGCTTCAGCAGATTTTTATTATGTCCCTGTAATAACCAAACACATAGGATAATAGAGTCCTGGCCTGGCTCATGGTCAGTGAGTGCTTATGTAAAGTGGAGCAAGGCCGCGAAGTGCTGCAGCATGTTGAAGTTGACCCTGCAGCATACTGGACACCAGCAGTGTGATCTGATTACAGGTGTGTTGTGTTGAGTTTGTCCACATTTGGATTGAACTCTTGTGGGGCTTTTTGAATTGAAGCTGCTGGAGGTCCCAGAAGAGGACGCTTTTTCTAGATTTACCAAATTGATTTATTGACCCCACAAGTAATGAATGGATGCACGCATTTTCTGTCTGGTTGTGACAGCACTGCTCACTGTTGAAGCCCTAATAAAAAACAGTGGCAATGGCATTACTTTAAAAAGATATGAAAATGACATAATAATACTTCAACCAAACCGAATATTTAAAATGTCAAATTTCCTAATTGTGCATTTACTCTTAAGACTTATAATTTTGTAATTTCTGAAAGGAAGAAACATGTTGTACATTCTCAGATATTAGCGTGGCACCAAACCTTGCTTCCACAGTGGTACACACTATGTTTGGCACAAAACTGGACAGAAAACTAGCCAAAACAAAGCAGATTGGTATAATATGATGCATAGTAAAGACATGCATTCTGCTCAGTTGGAACCAGCAAAGACGCCCAACATTTATTCTATTATAAATCATCCTGAGTGAAACATTCGGCGCACCTATACCTTGAAAAATCAAGTTGGTGTCTTTCTGAGAACATGGGAACCCCTAACGTACATATGAACCTCTGACTGCATGCTTAGGCCACTAAACTCAGCTCTGCAGAGGGAGGAACCTGACTGAGGAACGTCTGTGCTTTCTGTCGTAGCTCATGAATGTTGATGACCTCTACATCTGAACGCATTCCCTGACCTGGACATTAACATGTGTCCGCAGCCATGACAGAACACCGGTGTATTTTGACAACTGTTCAGATTGTAGCAGCTGAGGCAACACTTAACACAACACTGTTATTGGGGATATAATCCTAAAACATGGTCTCTTCATGTTGGTGATAGGTTTGTCTGATAAGGTTTCACTCTTTAAAATCCCCGATGAGATTGCATTACCTCGAAAACTGCAAGTCAGCGGTGAAGGTAAAGTGTTGCAGAGGCACTGGAATCAAATGTTTTGATGGCTTTAAAACTCCGTAGTTTCAGTCGAGGTGCAGTAAATAAACAGAAGCAGCTGAAGACTAACATGTCAGCACAGGTGCAATGTCAACAAACACGAGTAATGTGTATTAAAAAAACAAAACAATAACAGCTGACGTCAACTAACGTTATATCTCTGTCCCCCAAAGATTCAGATATCGAGTAAATATTCGCTTGTGTAGAATTAAAAATAAACTTGCTAGCAGCTGCTCTACCCTTTTATGGAAACGATAGTTATTGTGGTTAGTGTGTCGTTACGTAATCACCTGAGCTGTTCAGCTGGCTTAGCTAGCTAGCCGACGTTACCCTGTTTGCTAACATTAGCTAATGTTGCTGCTGTTGATTAACGCTCAGTGATTTAAGCGCCTCCAGCATTGAACCACAGACTCACGCTGTCACACTGACAACACAACGCCCGGCAGAAGCAACAACACCCCGTCCTTCTCTCTGTGCACGGTGCATTTGTGTCCGCTGAACCTGGCCTTTAATGCTAAGCTAACGCAGAGCTAACAACAAAAGACAGAATCAGAGCGGAGCTTGCCTCACACGGTTGCTGAGAATGCTAACATCGTTTGTATTGTCAGCGAGCAAACCGTGTTTTAAAGGGGTCAGTGGCGTCAACGTGAAAGGTTCGTGTTGTTTAAAACGCCCGGCATTGTTGTAGCTAACTGAAAAGCCCAGGCTGTCAGGAGCGACTGCATCTCCGGTGTAATGCCCGGGACAGCGGCTCCGTTCTCAGGCTGCATTGCGAGCGCAAGTCCCTGGTCTCGGTGGAGCAACTGTCGGACGTGCTGTACCGTCGCAACACGCGTCGCTTCTCTTACCTGTGTCCCTTGGCTGAAACCCTGGCCGGTGATTTTACTGGCCGTGAACTTTTTGACGATATTGCTGCGGCAATGTCTTCGTTTTCCTCCAGTACAGGGGGACTCGGACCCCAGAAGCGTCGCCATTTTTACCTCTTCCTGAACAGAAGTGTTGGGGCAGGAAGTGGAAGCTCTGATGAAGTGGTGCAGGTAATTAAGCGGCATCTGCTGGCAGAGGAGCACACACTGCCAAAAGCCAACATGTCCGATCATACACCCAGTTTGTCTTCAGAGCTTATCAACACGATTCCACTGCTGTGCCGAGAACACACAGTTTATAACAAGAGTTTATCAACCTGATTCCACTGCTGTGCCGAGAACACACAGTTTATAACAAGAGTTTATCAACCTGATTCCACTGCTGTGCCGAGAACACACAGTTTATAACAAGAGTTTATCAACCTGATTCCACTGCTGTGCCGAGAACACACAGTTTATAACAAGAGTTTATCAACCTGATTCCACTGCTGTGCCGAGAACACACAGTTTATAACGAGAGTTTATCAACCTGATTCCACTGCTGTACCGAGAACACACAGTTTATAACAAGAGTTTATCAACCTGATTCCACTGCTGTACCGAGAACACACAGTTTATAACAAGAGTTTATCAACCTGATTCCACTGCTGTGCCGAGAACACACAGTTTATAACAAGAGTTTATCAACCTGATTCCACTGCTGTGCCGAGAACACACAGTTTATAACAAGAGTTTATCAACCTGATTCCACTGCTGTGCCGAGAACACACAGTTTACGTGGCTGTATTAGTTTGTGATGCTCATTTATCACGTTGCAAAAGTTCTTTTTATTGGATTCCAATAACATACCCAAGATAACAATCATATTACAATACATTTAACATATGATATGTTACATTCAAACAACATGCACAAATTAGATTATAAATTAATAGATGGATTCAACATTGGAGAACCAATGAGAATTACTGTCTTTTTGTCTTTTAATGACAAACATGTCACAGCTCCCAGCTTTGTAGTGCCTTCCTGCCACTGCAGGCCGGTGTACCATAACCACATGTGGGCGTGCAGACGACCCCGTGCACTGTTCTTCTCAAAGTGCACATGAGGCGGGTCAGTGCTTGACTATATGTCTCTGGCTGGCTTCATTCTCTCAGACGGATCCACCCTATTTGCTCAAGTGTCCCAGCTGTGATCGTTGCCTTCTGTCATTTGAAGGTAAGAGATGATGGCCTCCCTCAGCCCCTCGCTCACCAGAGAGTTGTCCGACTCTGTCCTCTTCCTCTTGAAGAGCATGGACCTGGAGGACACACAGAAGGATTTGAGGCTATGATGAGTAAAGTGATTGTATTGTTGACGATAATGTGCCTCAAAAGCACTTTTTCCACACTACCCCAAGTTTCTCTTTTCTTTATTTGTCTAGTGGTGCTCATTTTCAGGAGCATCCTGCTCTACACATATACAGTAACCGACACTCAAACATGGCAGATACCCGGTGAAACTACAGTCCTATCCGCTTGCATTGGTATTGTATACACACTCTTCTCGCTGAGTTTACTCAACACTGAACCACAAATGATAGTAGAGTTGAATCAACATACACAGAGTTGACTGGAATGGCTTAGTAGAGCGCATACTTCCTCCAGATCCCAACTGTCCCCTTACATTCAATCAAGATGTCACACACTCAGATATACAGTTCCCTTCATCAAGTTTCATTCTCTGAGTTATTAAGAAATGCCCTTTCTCGCAATGGTCCTCCTTAGTGGAGGTAACTAAAACTGAGAATGAGGAGCTTCACTGAGATAGGATTTATCTATTGTTTGAACCAGGACGCCAGCAGGGGATTTCACAGTCCTCCACACCAAGAGTGACATCTTGTGGATGTCATCATGAGAACAAAAAGATAGAGAGTCTGCTGCACCTGCTGATGTCCTTCCAGTTGATGGTCGGCCTTCTGATAGCTGTGGGTACAGGCCTGGCCTCTCCGGGGTCACTTAAACCCTGGATGAAGCAAGGCGCTGTGAGTCGACTGGACAATCCGTCTGCACACTCTGTGAAAGGAGATCATTTTTACATTTTAGCTCTTTTAGGGTTTGAGCGTTGAGGTGAGGAAACAGAGTTTCACTCTCAGTACAAACCTGAGTAGTGTTCCACAAGGTGATGCAGGGAGGGAAAGGTGAGTCCTGGGGATATGTAGACCCAGCCATTTTGGAGCCGACTGATGCGGTAGTGCTTCACACCATCGAGGTACGAGGAGTTGGTTCTCCTCAGGACGGACAGCGAGTGACAGTCTGCAGACAGAAATAGCACACTGATTCAGCAGTGAGACTTAATTGCTTTTACCTGTTAACCCATAGGAGTAATCTTCTAAGGCAAATTAAGTAATTACATTAAATCAAACTCATCACAAATTACTGTCACTGAGTTCAAGTCTTAAAGAGACAGTTCACCCACAAAGGAAAACTCACTCATTATCTACTCACCACTATGCCGATGGAGTCAGGGGTGAACAGTGTTGCAGCCAAATCCAATAAAATTGAAGTAAATGGCAAACTCTGAGGATACCAGAGGACATTTAAGCTAAAAACATGGCGTAACTGATGCCGTTTCGAGTCGAATTTGAGTGTCGGGCTTACAGACACTTGGATGACACAACAGGAGCAGTATGGAGGTGTTCTATGTTCTTTTTCTGCTGTTTTATTACATCTAAATAATCGATCCCCAGTTACTTTGATTGTATTGGTATCTGCTGCAACACTATTTACCCCTGAAACTCCAAAAGCAAGGAAGAAAGAAAGAAAGAAAGAAAGAAGCCTCTAACCTCTCTGTGTCTCTGACTCTCGGACCAGGAAGGCTCCATTGTGGTTACTGGGCTGCAGCAGCAGCTCCACAGCTTTGAGTCTGCTGATGCCTGTGTACAACCACCTGAACACAGAGAACATACGTGCAGCACACAATCAGACTGTGGGAGATTATAAGACATAGACTGAGGTTTTTCTGTTGTTTGTAGGTTTGGAAAATCCACTGGAACAATGACAGAGACATCCCCCCACTGGAGGAGGAGTGAAAGTGCAGGAGGCAGAGGCTGACGTCACATCACTGGAGAGAACAGAGGGCTCAAACACTGAGCTAAAGTTCACCTACACAGAGACCCCTCCCACGTTTCAGGGAACTCCCCGCCTTTCATCGAACTAATGCATATTTATCTGCTTTCTCTCTCTCTCTCTCTCTCACGCACACATGCACACGCACGCACAGTACCGAGTTGCACATCTTCACACACACACATCTTCGTGACTAACACGTACCTGTGTGTCACCTTGGCAGTGTAGGTGTTGGGAATGTAGCCCTCGTGACCTGTGGTTGTGGATCTCACCATTATGAAATCACCATCGCTGTTGGAGAAAATAAAATAATGATGACTAATTGTGTCTGTCTCAGTGAAAACAAGGGTGAAGGTCAAACATGAGGAGTTACATCACGTACTCTGATAGGATGGTAAGCCTTTCTCCAATGCACATGGACATGGCCAACTGTGTGTGACCCAAGGACGGGTAGTTATGGAGGGATACAATCACACTCTCCTGGAGGCCTACAGAGGGAAAGATGACATGAATATAATAAATACAATTTGATCTGTTACATTTTTCTTGTTTTAATTTGCTGTGGGGATTGAATCTACCTTCGCCCACAGGTTCAGGTGGAGTTTCAAGGATGGGGCGGCTGGATCGAAATTTGATGGGGCAGGTGCCCATGTTCTTTGGCTTCTTACCGATTTGAAATGGCTCTTGCTGCTGAAACAGAGATGCAGAAAAAAGGTTGAAATATGAAGCATGTTTAGAAAATGGTACGTCTTTAAAAATCTTAAATAACATATATTCATAATTGTATTATTCCGTGAGTTATTACATGATGACTCCCACCAGCAAAAAAACTCACAAACGCTGCACACTTTTTAGTAAAAAGAAACCTTGCTGTTACAGGAAAGCGCTTCACCACAACAAGAGGCATAGATATCCTGTGTTAAATTTCCATCCAACATGTTTGTTACGCTACATGAGAAAGATTTATTAAATAATAGAGTGATGAGATTTATGCATACTTCTTTTTTGACTGGGTAGCAGCAAAGTTAATAAATTATCTTTAAAAAAAAAAAATTTAACCATAGCTGAGTCCTCCATTTATCTATCGAGCATTATCATACAATACAGCTGATGAGGCAGGAGCTTTCTTATATCAGGGAGGAAAAGTCAGGTCATTGAGTGAAAAGTTAAAAAAAAGTGAATGAAATAAAACAAGACTTTATTGAAATTTATGTCATGGAGAAACTAAGCTTTTCAGTAAAGCTGCAATTAAATAGATTCAACATTTATTACCATGTTCAGTCTTTTATGGTTCAACATTCTGCTTGGATTGCGATGAAATAAGAGGATATTAACCTGATTTTAACCTTGTTTTTACCTTTGAACTATTCTTGTGATACATATCTTGAATTCATAGGTGTTTGCAAATTAAACGCTTGTTTTTAGTTTAATTATTCCTGTTTATATGTATGACATATCTCAAACTGTTAAGATGTTAGTGCACAGCAACATGAAACTTTATATACTTTTATCTTATTTGTTCTAGATTGTCTCTTTTCTTATTTCTTACATTTTCCCTTTGCTCCTATTTCCTTGTGCTGCTGTGTCAATTTTGTGTGAATCAGTCATATTGGGGTAGGTGGATATAATATATTAGTGACATCGAACCTGGGTATTTCAATTAATGAATTAAGTTTAATAGATTTTTTAACCATTGTCACAAGAAGGAAACAAGTGAATTAAATGCTTTTGAACTCTACAGGTTGTTCTAACTCAAATGTTCTCCAAATATACAAAGGTACATCTCCCTATAAATGTTTTATTCGTTTGTTTGATTTTATTAATATTATTTTTACCACTTCATCCTTCTTTCCGGGTACTATTAAGTTTTCTATTTTGTCTATATATCTGTAAAACACAAGAGTAATAATGAGGAAGATCAAATATGTAAAGGACAATCTTTGAATGACTCAATAAAAATATGCAAATATAAAATAAGAAAGAACTTCCTTCAAGAAAAAGACCCAGAGCAAGTGATGTACTCACCTCCTTCAGAGAATAATCAGTGATAAGGATTTTCTCAGTCAGTCATTTCATAATCCTCTTGAGGAAAAACATGTGTCTGCTTGAAGAGTCAAGGCTTCCTGCTCGCTCTTTATATGCGGCATGTGGCCCTGCTTCAGCTTCCTGTGACGCTCAACCCCTGAACATTGTGACTCAAAGAGCAGCTCGGGCTGATCTCTGTGATGCAGGATGTTTTCAAACAGAGCCAACTGTGCATCACTTGTTTACGGAAATTTACTGTATGTGTACGTAGGCAGAGTTTACAAATACATGTACATGCATCAATGTGGAGGGGTGAAGTACAGTGACATCATATCACAAGGACAGTTTGTGTTAGAGGGGTTAACGCTGCACAGATCTACGTTTAGATTGCCAGCCCGGTGCTCAGATTACACTCAGTCATGTTAGAGTCAGATAAGAGTCAAAGCTCTGCAGAGGCATGATGAAGCTTCTCCTATCGACCTCCTCCTGGCCTGATTGATCTGCACTCACCAGTTCACCCATCATGCTGCCACTGCAGAGTCAATCACACTGGCGATGTGGGCATGCAAATTGTAAATGTGAAAAAGTCCAAGACAATCAAGGTTACATACATAAGGGAAGGTATAAATAACACGACTTCTTGTTTCAGTCTCTGCTAAGAGAAATATCGAAACTCAAAGTTGCTGATAAGACTGACATTTTCTATTAAAATGATATATCTCCTCTCTGTCTAGTCTTTAATTAGATACAGGATTCTTAGAAGCAAATAAAATCGCCACTGTGGATGGAAACACCAAAAGCATCTTTACCTCAGCAGATCAGATTTGTGCTGAATCACTGAGAAGGGCCAGTGAGCCTGTAAGAGCAATATATCAGAACCTCAATTGTTTCAAATGGTTTTCTCATTTATTTTTTACTGAATATTGCAAGTTTCCCATTTAGTACCATGTTCAATGTTTTATGGTAAAATATTCTGCTTGGATCGCGTTGAAATACAAAGATATTGGCCTGATTTTAACCTTGATTTTACCTTTTATTGTTATAGATATGTTGAATTGATAGGAGTTTGCAATTTAAATTCTTGGTTTTCCTTAAATTATTTTTGTTTCTGATATATTATAAAGTAGATTTGGGTATGTAGAAAAGCACTGAAATAAAATGTATTATCTTAAACTGTTAAGATGTTTGTGCACAGCAATATGAAGCCACTATATAGTTTTGTCTTATCATTCTAGATTTTTATTTCTTATTTCTTACTACATATTCCCCTTACACTGCGATTTCCTTATGCTGCTGTGTCATTTTGAATTTCCTCTACGTAGGATCAATGAAAGGTACAGCTTATCTTTTACTGCAATCTAATACAGTGAAAATGCTGTTATGTTTGTATGCAAGATATTTTAGAGTTTATTTATCTTTGACATTAGTCGAGGAAAACTGTGTTTCACAGTGAACTGTGAGATGACTTGAACATCAGATTAACACTTCCCAATGTTCTCGACATCTTTTCAGTTTTGAGTCAATCTCCTCATCGCACTTGCACTGCAGCTCACCAGTATTTTTCTTTCAGAGCTAAATATAGACGCCTCATCTGCGACAACAGTTATCACAGAGAAAATAAGAACAAGTGTGGTTGGAAACGATCTCACCATAGTAACCTCAGTTTTCCACTAAGAAGAGAGGTAAAGTACAAGCTCTCACTGCACTGACACATATACTCTACTCTCTTTCTTTCATTTAAACATGTCCTGATGTCCTTACATTGACAAACAAGCAGAGCAGACATGTTCTCGTGTTGTAGCTTTATTCAGTAGTAATATAAATGAGTTGAATCAGCAGACAGTGAGAAGCACCACTGGGCTCCTCAGTGAAGGAACTCAGACTTTTCACATCAGACACTACTTGTTAAAGGTTGTTAAAACATCAGTGAGTCATCTAATCAACTGAACAAAAACATTAACACAAATCAAAAAGAGAAAAGGGAGATGATGAGTTCACTTACAAAAAGAAAGAGTCGACTTACTGGTACACAACACTGAATGTTCTTTTCATGTTCTCTGCTCAGCTTTGACTTAGTTCAAGTTAGTGTGCTACGCTATGCAATTGTTTTTCCTTTACATCACTTGTTCTGGCATCATTTTAATTACAGACTGCAAACCTATTTCTGCGGCTGTACAGAGATAAACTCACCATCAGTATAACCCACATTTTGAGAGCTCACATCAGAAGAGATCAGATAAAATAACCAAAGTCTTGTACCGTGCAATTAAATGGAAACACAAAGTTACAAAGGAGGATTTCTATAATGTGTGTGAAGACATATAAACAAAGAATGTGAAAAAAAAAATAAATAGAAGAGGGTGACGATGGACAGTTGAGTCGAAAAAACGGTTTGACCATTTCTATATACACAACACATCTGAATGTACTGTAGTTACGGTTTCTACAATGTGACTGACAGTGTATTCAATATAATATTTAATAATATGCATCTGTTAATATATTTATTACACCTGCTTTTCTAATCACATAGTTTGTTACAGATCCTCCTGGTGCTGAACTGCTTAGGAGTGGGATGATAGAGAAAGAGAGTGGGGAGAGGGCACATAAGTTACTATGGGAGGGTGCAGGGGGTTGAGGTTGGGGTTTAGCAGGAGACTTCCATGGTCTGGGGTCTGGACTGGTTGTCCAGGCCCCCAGTGGCACTGCCCTCCAGCAGGCTGTTGAGATTGTTGCGACTGCGACTGCTGTCCATGGAAGTGATGCTGGAAGAGGAGGTGGTGCGTGAGCGAGCCAGACGAGTCATTCCTACTGTCGGCACTGGAATAGAGAAACACCCATTAATATGCCACTCACACTCACACACACACACACTCACTCACTGCAGTGCTGGATCACTTTCACAGCTCAATACAGCACCAACTAAATTGCTTACCATGCAAACAATTCTCAAATATGGAGACTCGTCAAATTAAATAAATTAAGTAACAAAAAATACTGCACACGTGTCCTTTGTAGAAACAAATTAAAACAGAACAAAAGCAAACTACAGGATTGGCAATCCAACTCAACTGATGGGAAGCAAAACCAGCAGGTCATGCAAGAAACTAGGACACTGAAGACAGATTCCATGCTATCAGGAGAAACTAAACTCCTGCAGGGAGATGAATGTGTGTCAAAGTATGCAAAACAATCTCACTGTGTGCGATACTCAGTGTATCCACCACACTGTTTGACATCTATGTAAAACTGCTGCTCTCTGGAGAGTTTCTGCATACATTGACATTCATCCAGGGTGGAGGCCATAGGGTTCAGAGCATTCTAGTCTGGCAGCTGCCTAAGAACCTGATACCTGATTCGTTGCTCAGGTGACTGAGAAGAACGTAGGGAACTGGAAGCAATGATTGAAGAAAGGAAGAAGGAGAAAGGGAGAAATGTTGAAAAGGTAGCCCTTATATTGCTTTATCCTACCTCAGTGTGTTTGTAATTAAAACTGTGGCTCTATTACAGCAAAAACACGGAAGAAATCGTGGTATGTGTGCAAACTAGAAGCCTAGTTTATTGCTCTTTTTGCCTTTCACACTGTGGCAATGTGTTAATGAGGGAAAAACAGCTTTTAGACACATGCTGAGGTGTTAAGATTTATTATCCACACGTTCTCTGTGCTAAAAAAAAAACCACACTCTTTTTAATCTGTTTAATCCTGCAGTGGCATTTACTCAACAGTGGGACTCGGTGGCATTTGAAGCAATGGTGACATACTAGCTACACCCCAGAGTGCCTCCCATGGTGAAGGGTTGGGGAACGGGAGAGAGCAAACAAGAATCAGCATTATGGACACACACACACACACACAGACACGCACACGCACACACACACACACACACACACACACACACACGTGTCATATCTGTGTGGCCAGAGCAAGAAGACCTTTATTCATGACTTCATCCATCCATGGATCAGAGTCTGTTTGGTGCTGTGAATCAATATGGTCTGACAAATTTGTTTAATTTCCTCCGTGCAGATGAATGACTGTAAAAATCTAAAAGCCTGTTTAAGTATGCACTTTCAGTCTCTGTAAAAAGAGACTGCATCATTAAACAGATCTGGATAGAAAAGAAAAGAAAAGCACACCAGGCAAAACAAAACAGTATTTTCTGAGGCCAACTCTGAACTGAACAGGAAATGATTTGCTGTTCAGTACATCTCGAGTACTATTCTTATTTCTGTCATGCTAGAAGCACATACACCTCAATACACCTCACCTACTGAGGGCTGTGGGTGCCACACACTGCAAAGAGCAGAGAGGAAATGGCGTCAGCATCCACCTAGCTGCACAGGCTGCCTCTCCGTGATTAGGCCTTTTCATGCATTTCACACTCCAAACTCCATCAGCAGGGGTATTTAGCAACAGCTCTGAGACGACTGTGGTGAGTTCAGCCCTCAGCGAGCACAATTTGTCAGTGTACTCACTCACGTCAACAGGAAATTCAGCGAAGAACACAGAAAAACCTTGACCACAAACACGTCAGCCCAAAGAGGTGTTAGTCTGTAAACAATCCTTGGACAGTGACCGTTTACTACAGCTAGTTTAAATCAGTTTCATTACATATTCAGATGTTTTTACTCAGCTATGGTCAAAGATGTGAACATGTTTACTTACTGTAGCCCATGCCCTGAACAAAGTACTTGAAGGCCTCAGCAAGTTTCCCTGGCTGTGAAAAGAAAACGGGTAAACGTTAGAAGATGATTTAGACATAACACGGTAAAGATGACAATGCTGTGTGTCACAAAAAAAATGAAAAACCCACCTGCACAACCTGGGGCAAGCCTCCACAGTCAGCCATCTGAAAGAACATCATAAGCCTCATGAATAAATTATTGTTCAATAACAAAATGAATGCCCATATTTTGTACATCATAAAACCTTCACCTTTAGCAGCGTGGTCTTGATTGGATTTAGCCTGGAATTGCACTCCACCTTAAAACATCAATGACAGGTTAATACTGAGCTCAAAATAAAAGGAACAAAAGCATTTCCTTTAGTTATATGAAAACTCTTCTCCAAGCCTCTTCAGTTACTGAGATGTTAGCAGGTTAACTCACCACAGCCTCCACAGCAGGGGATGTGTCACCAACCACCAGCAATGAAGGGCACCTGCATAGCAACAGATTAGGTGGAATCATGCTCAAATAGCACTGTGTATACTCAGAGACAAATGTGCGTCTGTGTCTCAAAACCTACGTTAGTGTGTTGACTGTGTCCTCGTTCAGACCCACGATGGGCCTCTCGATCTCCAGGTCATGACGACTAGTACAGGGAGACAAATTATGAGTTTGTGGAAAGGAAACTTTTTTAGTGCACCTCATTAATAAACAACACAAAGTCCTTTATTCTTTACATTTTGTGATACATTGCTTTTTTTCTATGTATTCGGGTCTGGCTGATAGCAAGGTCAGATTTTGCGTAATACTGCTAACTAACAAACAAACGCAGATGAAAAATGTACCTCCTTGGCAAAGGTAGTAATAAGTGTTGTATCTTACTATTGGTAAGAGCCACAGAAAAGGGCCAGGTTGTCCTGGTTGATGTCTTGGGCGATATGGAGACGGTAGGTCTGGATCAGCTCCTGGTTCTCTGTCAGCTCGTCCTGGTGAACAGAATAGAGTTAGTAATATCCAAAGAGGAAATCTTCATCTACTTTAAAAGTAATAAAGGCTGAAATAAAGAAGAGCTAGATTCTAAATTAAGTGAATGTAACTTCTATGTTTTGAACAAACACAGAGCTGTTTGCATTAATCATCCAGACCAGCTGTGGGATCTGTATAAAGAGTATGCTTAGCTTCACTGTCGGTTATCAAACAGAGTCAGTAGTCAACATGCCACAATCTAGCACTCTACGCATCCAGGAGGATGGAAATAGAATCATTATTAAATGTCTGTAATAAGGGCGAAGTATCCAGGGAAATTAGGAAAATCCTCATGTGGTATAGTTACTGTTTAATATTGTGAATGAAAAGGGTCAATAATACTAAGAAACAGCAGAGGGTGAGTAATACAGCACTGAAAGAAAAACTCACAGTGCTGAAGTGGTGAGCCATGACGATATCCACCAAATTACTGGTCCATCCAGTCAGCTGCACAAGAGGAGAAGACAGATCCAGTTATCCAAACCACAGTCGACTTTTCTTAAACTTTACAGTTATGGCAATATGGCCATACACCTATTTAAATGCAGTGTAATATATTGACAGATATAAGGATCAAAGTTGAAGGAGGCAAATACACAGACATTTAGAAACTGTGAAGAATGAGCTGTCTTGATGAATTAGTGGCACACACAATATTACAAAGTCTCACATCAAAGCAAAAACACAAATCTTAAAAAAAGAATGTTTCAGTCTGTGTGGTATTTTAAATGTAGATGGGACAAAGCCCCCCTCTTGCTCCATGACAGTGAGTAGCCCAGCAAAGAATGTTTTCCCTGAACAATTTTGCACAGGACACACAATATTGTATACAGTACTATAATAAACTATTACACTGTAGCATTGTGACCTATCGTGCTCTGGACCTGAAGCCAATTAATCCTCGCGAAATGAAACTAATCCAAATGAGGGAAAACCTTAAGACTCGAGAGTACATGCTGCTCTAACACGTTAACTTCGTTTTCATTAACTTTGGCGAGTTCTAAACCTAAAAACAGCAGGCATCATCAAATTAACACAGAATTAGAGCCTCTACCTTTGTTTTTAATGCTATTATGATGGGAATAAAAACATATATATATTGAGCTTAAAATAGTATTGTTAAGATGAAGCATATAGAAGGGAGGGTGAACTCCAACATTCATTAATCACAACCTCACAAAAGGCTGGAAACTGAACTGAAATGGAAGATAAATTATTTAGGTAAACACTCTGTGCTGCAGAATGCACTGAGGACTTTCTGGTTTATAGTGTTATGATAGTAATACAGACCTTTGACGCTGCCCAGTCAATCCATCCTTCTGCACATGGGTCGACATCAATCAGGACCAGTCCCTCCACCAGAGTGGGGTTGTTCAGCTGGGAAGGGAAGAACACGTGTCAACATCAACTAAACAGTTTGATTTGGTCTTTCCTTAGTGGTGTTTTGCTTTTGGTTTGCTTTTAGTTTTCCTTTTTTTCTACATCTACAGTATAGTATAGTACAGTTTAATCTGAGCATCCATTGGTCCATCCATTTTGTGTATTCTCTCAATAGTGCAGGTAGAGGGTAAAACACTGCACTGATCTCTAGACATGAAAACATGATGAAAAGTGAAGCATGTCAGTTCAAACAAAAACATGAAACAATGAATATGGAATACAGGGCCGTCTAAATTAAAGGGTGAGGTTTTGGTACTGGCAGAAAGAGGATGTCTGTGGAAATCTAAGATCTATCACGACCGATGCAGAGGGAATACTGCGGATGCTGCTGTCAACATGATGCAAATGCAATGCAGCAACAGCTGCTATAAATCTATCAAGGGTAAATGCATTTAGTCCCAAGCCGGTTAAAGCAAATGCATTTCAGAATCAATTTTCCTTCATTAATTGTAAGCAAGAGTAGACTCTCCACAGAGAGCCTGGTGTTAGAAATCCTAATCCCAGCACCTTCCCTTTTTTACCCCTCACTAACTATTCTTTTTTTTTCATTATTCATCTTGCAGTTCTCCCTAGCTACTCTCCTTCACTTCTAGCTTCTAGTTCTATTGTACACAGATTGTGGTTATTTTAGCTCCACTGTTTTGAGTGTAGAAAAAAGACAAAAGAAACTCAAAAAGGAGAGAATGGCCAAGGTGGTTCATCATCAGGGGAATTGCAGTGTTTGCGGCACACGTAGAGCAACCTGATGGCCTGTGTGGGCTTGATAGGAGGCTTTAATGTTCAGTGTAACAAGCTGTTTGGCCTGAAAACCTTTGCCTATTACAGCCAGGGGGACAAAAAAAGAATGGGACACAGAACAAGAACAGATAACTAAAGAGGGCTGACTGTAGATGTTCTGATCCTGTTGTGGACTCACTGCAAAGCGGCTGAGGATGTATGCTCCTGCTCCCACGCCAATCCCGATCACGCTGTTGACCCTGCATAGAAACCGTCAGTTACCACAAGACTGGAGTTGAATAATTAATTTATGCACATTCTCATTATTCAGCTAGCAAAAAGGGGAGGCATTTACTTGAGCTGAGTCATCACAGAGGGCAGCATTTCAGCCAGCTCATCCATGGTCGGGTAGCGATAACTGCAGACAGATGAAAAAAACATGCAAGTCAGTGTGAGTTCGTACATGCTCAATTCTTAGTTTGAATAAATATGAGAAATTAAACTGTTCATTAATTTTAATACTCACACACGTTGAGATTTTGACTAACTGGTTTGACAATTAATGTGCTTCCATTAACAAATGAACGACCAGCTCACTTTACATTCTGACTAAAATAATTGATTGCAGCTCTTCCAACAGCACTGAAATAAATTAGTTCCCATTTATCAGAGAAGGTAAAACCAGCCTGACACCCACCCACTGGGGAAGGGAGGTGCTCCTTCCTGCTGGCCGGGTGCGTCCACATGAACCACTGCAAAGTGCTGTGTGATCTCCTGCATATCCTCATAGTTGAACAGGGTATTGAAGCACGACTTGTCTGGAAAGGAGCAGATAAAAAGAAGACACACTGAGTGTGGCTCTGAGATGCAGAGGCTGAAACAAAACAGTGTCACCACACCCAGGACATCGTGCACTGACAAGTCTGTTACTGGCTGACTTACGGTTGAGCCCGATGTCGTGATAGGTGAGGATGACAGGTCTGTTGCCCTTGGGAACGCCTCTCATCGTCACATGGAGAACGCCATTGGGAGTCTCGATGTCATGCTCCTGCAGCCACAAAAAAAAAAAACACATTCCTTCATTACAATAACCAAACCCATGTTGTTAATTTCTCCTCTCCTGTCAAACTACCATATTGATGTAAACAGGGATCATTGAGTATACCCAGAAATCCATGCATGACTCCCATATGATAACTGAGCACAAAAATATAGTTGCAGAATAATAATAAATCAGTAGTGCTCAATGTTCGACCTATATCAAGACTACCACCCAGCTTGAACACAGAAATAATTATTTTATACACAACAATCCAACACAGAGGGAACATATTCCCTCAAGTAAACACCCACAGACCAACACAACATTTTAGTAAACATCAGATTAAGGATGCAAAGCATGCCCCTCTCATCTCCACCACACATCCCCTGTGCCCTTGGACAAACAATGCACTGAACAGGCTGTCTGAGAAACAGTCTTTTCAGTTGGGAAAAGACTTTATATCCAACGGTCTGAAACCAACAGCGCTTTCACAACTATGACTCATTTGACTTGTTGAATTTCTTTGCAGAAAGACCCATTAAAATTCAAAGAGCTTACACCAGCTTCAATCTCTCGCTGCTTTCTTTTGAATTGCATTCCCTATTAAGCACAAGGAAGCCCTACATTAGTACGTTATGGTGCTTCGGTAAAAGAAATAAATCAAATGGCTGGGAGCTGACACTTACTTTTTCTTGAGATAAATGGGGGAAGGTGGCTAAAAGATGAGACAGCAAAAACATGCTTGTGGTGCTTATGGGAGTCAGAAAGAGTGTGGGACGTGACATGATTAGGAGTGATACAATGTACGTTAAGTGACAAAGCTAGTTAACAGACTTTCCGCAGAAATACAGCATAATTGTATACAACACCAACCAACAAAAACACACACACACGCACACACACGCAAACCACCTTCCCAAGGTCAGCATGACTTGGTGCTGCATAGAACACTGTCCATGACGTAGCTATCTGCGTGTGTGTGTGTGTGTGTACTGCACAGAGAGGGAGCAGCGGGCGGAGCCCAGAGCTCGTCTGGTCTCAAGGCCCACTGGTCATCAATAATAAAGAGAGCGAGCCTGGGCGGATGAGAGATGCTGCTTATGACTGGCAGACACAGAGGAAGCGTGACTCTGACTGTACACTCTGCCACTTGCCTCCCTGTGTTCCCCATGCAGGCGTTTGGCTGACGGACATATGTCACACTCCTAAGAGGGGATAAGGGTAAATTGTCAAGGACAGGGCTGCAGTAATTTGCATATCTGCGATTTGAAATGGACACAGGGAGAGAGAAACGAGGGAATTGTTTATCCTGTCATCGACGGAATGAGACATCTTCATTTGAGTGGGTGTTGGTGCAGAGATTAGCCTGTCGCACCCAACGTGAAAAAACTATGCACAAGGGAAAAAACCTGAAGAAACCCTTCTGCTGACGGAAAGGCTAATGTTCATCTCAGGCCTTTTCACAGATATGAAACGATTCTGCAACCTCAGCCTATTAAGAGGTAGATCAACCAGTTAAATACGCAGAGGAAACTCTGCTATGGTGGTACAGAGTTTTCATTTTTAGTCAAGGACAGAGTCAAGGACACTCTGTGTTGGAAAAGACACTTTGGTCTGAGATACAAACATACTTGTTCAAATGTCGGCCTTCTGTCGTGTGTGTGTGTACTGTACATGCGCCAGAAAAAGCAGACATGTGTGCCCCATCACTGCAATGAAATTGTGATAGCATGGCAGATATCGTCCTATCACAGATATACCATTATTGTTGTAAAAGTATAACAACCTATATAGTGGGTTGTAATCTGTATCGGCCCGAAAAAACTAGTATCGGTAAAGGTGAGACAAATAGAAAAAGAGATGGAGAGGGTCTTGAAGTGGATGGGAGGAAATAGAGCGTGAAAGCATGGACCGAGTGACAGAGACAGGAGAAATGAAGACAGGGGGAGTCATATGACTAACAGAAGGGCGTGCCTTAAAACAGAGGGGTGCATTGCTTTAATTTATCACGTCGTTCCAGCCCCGTCCTGCACAAACAAGGGTGAAGAATTATGGAAAAAAGGGCAGTGGAAAGGGAATGAAGCACCTCTTATTTATCCATTTAGCTCTTGGCATAGTTTATAAGTGGTATTGATCTGAGAGCTTGGACTCATCATTTCCTGTCAGACAAACACACACACACACACAATCATATTGGTATATGTGTACACACTGAAGCATCAGAAGAAAACAGACATAGGGTGGGGCTGCTAACCTAGACAGCTAGAGGGGAAAAGGAAGGAGAGCACTGCATTGAGAGCAACCTTCTCCCCCGTTCATACATTCATGGTGGGGGTTGCAGTTGGACAACAAGTGTATGTGTATTTGGGAGGTTGTATGTGAGACAGGAATACTGAGTAGGGGGTTTATTCTTTGAGAATTGGAGCTTCAGGGAGCCTCCCCCAGGCCAGCGGGGGAGGTATGGTCTTGGTGTTTTGGTCCTAGAATGAAGAACAGTGAGGGAGGTGAGGTGAGAAAAGGAGAGCAATATATCATGCTGTTCTTCTTCCTGCAATAATTTAACTCATCAATCCCTCCTGCCCTCCCCGAAGAGCAGAATTACAGAGCATAAACATCCAACAGCCTACCAATGCCTTTAGTGTACACATCCACACCTCCATACAATATGTTTGTATGTAGGATCATCACAGGTACATGCCACCCTGCTCCCTTTCTGACACAGAGGCGCTCCTACCTGCAGCATTCACACAGTAAGCGTGTGTCATCGGAGCAGTGGGATGATGAAGCTACAAACTCAAGGTCTCTGCAGGGGAGGGGTGTGTGTGTGTGTGTGTGTGATAACAGCATAAAGAATTCAATGTTGGCACCATGCACCACCTTCTGCCATAAACTAGTTTACTGAGAAACACTTGAATCCCTGCAGTTATGGATAAACAGAAAAAAAACACATTCAATATGTACAGAAACAAAATCCGCAAATAGCAGTGACCCTATTGATGGACAACACACAGAGGCTCGTACACATCCTCTGACCGTGGCATTTGCAGATTTAGAGACACTTGAGCACAAGACACATGAATCTTTCATATCATCACATTAAACTGCACCACTGCACCCCGGGCATGCTTCGCTTGCACCGAGTCTGTGCAAACATGGTCACTGTATGACCTGTAGACACACACGCACACAACAAATGTTGAGTCCAAACTAGCAGCTGCCCAAAGAGAAAAAGCCCAAAGTCTCAGCCATCTGCTTAAGGTGGTGACAAGCAAGCCAGCAAAGACCACCACCAGCTTTCCATTTCCTGGAGCCAGCTGCTGTCACCCTGTCTTAGGAGAAAAAACACACAACAACCCCCCTCCCAATCTGAACCCTCTACTGCAAGGACCCAGCCAGGTGTGTCATGGAAGGCAAGACGCATTTGTCACTCACCACTCCATTCCCAGAGCATGCAATCTGGTCCAGGTCCAGAATAGCTGACATGTTTTTCCCACGCAGGAGAGGAGTGTGTTATGCTATGTGCAAGTGTGTGCTGAGCAGCTTTGAAAATCTCCAAAGGAGGAGGAGGAGGGAGGGAGCGTTAGTAGGAAGGGAGGAATGTAGGGTGAGGAGGCTAGAGCAGCAAGCAACAAGGAAGAGATGAAGAGAGGGAGGAGAAAGACACAGCAGAGGGAGTGAGGAGGAGATGGGTAAATAATCTGAATGAAAGCTGACGCAGAGGGGTGGGCAAGATGCAGAGACAACAAGAGAGAGACAGGGACAAGAGGTGGGAACGAGAGCAGGAAAAGAGACAGAAGTGGGAGGAGAGAGTGAGAATGCAGTTTATGCTTGGTAGTCACAACGCGTCTCTACATCCAGCCATCGGTGCGTCTAATTGGATTGCGGAGGGTCAGGTGGGTAGAGGGAGAGGGTGGGGCTTAGACGAGAACGGAGAGGAGGGGGAGGGGGAGAGTGGGAGGGAAAAGAGGGGTGATGGGGTGCAAGGGATGCAGAGGCAGTCCAGGAAAAATGGGCAGGCTGCTAACGTCACACAGTGATACAGGCAAGAGGAGATGAGAGGAGAGAGTTCACCCTGGGATGTATTCAGCATCAGCAAAATGGCTGCTCCTCACTGAGATTTAAAATCTGCCTCCAGCTTCACCTTGCTAAGGGAGAAAAATCCAATTGACCTCAGCTCCTACATGAGATGTAGGATTATGTGAATGACTATAATCAGAAATAATATTAATGATATCATAACTTACATGTGCAAGGGTGAGTGACTCAGAGGGACAACCCTGAAGCAGTTTAAACAGAGTCTGACATACATCAGCAAATGTTGGCTCATACTGCAACACTCCTTTATCATGTTAAAGGGATAGTTCACCGAAAAATGAAAATCCACTCATTATTTACTCACCACTATGCCAATGGAGAGGTGGGTGTTTGAGTCCACAAAACACTTCAGGAGTTTCAGGGGTAATCAGTGTTTAGCCCAGGCGACATCTTTTTCAGACGGAATAAAACAAGAGAAAAAACATAACATGCCTCCATACAGCTTGTGTGGTGTCATCCAAGTGTCTGCAAGCCCTAACATTTGTTTTCAACTCGCAACGAGGTCATTTACACTGTGATTTAAGCCTTAATGTCTACTACAGGAAGTAGCAAAGCTAGTGGACGCAGCCACACGATGGTGTGCCCGGGGGTCCGTGAACACACCTCGTAGGAAGATATCAACATTTAGGCTAAAAACACGGTGTAAACGACGCCGTTTCGAATCAAATATGAATGTCGGGGCTTGCGGACACTTAGATGACACCACACGAGCAGTATGGAGGCATGTGATGTTTTTTCTGTGGTTTTATTACGTCTGAACAAGCGGTCGCATTTAACTTCAATTGTATTGGATTCGGCTGTCGAGAGTCCAGAAATGTTTTGTGGACTCAAACACTTCACCCACCCCTCCCTTGGCATAGTGGTGAGTAGATAATGAGTGAATTGTCCTTTTTGGGCAAACTATCCCTTTAAACTTGCAGTACAACACAGTGTCCATATAAAGATAAATTATTCATTCACTATTATGTTTCAGGCTACCAGAAAATAAACCCCCCTCTCTCACTATCGAACAATCACAACCCTACATAAGAGGATCTGTTTCATCTAAACCTCCCGTTGAGTCATTATTGATCTGTCCTTTTTCTATTCTCCTCTGTCACATGCACAACTGCTAGCAGTGCAGGACATCACACCTTTGTTTGAGACTGGCTGTTCTGTGCAGCCAATGTCACATGAAGACAGCACAGAGGGGGCGGTATTACACAGACGGGGATGCTTCATTGGTTAGTCAATATCAAACACAACAGCACGCTTGGGTGGTAACTGTAGTTTATCCTTTAAATTGTTCCCGTCCTAACCCACAGAGGGTGGCACTGACACAAATGTAGTGCATGTATTGAAAGAACTACACAATTGCATTTACTGTCTCTTCCTTTCTCTCTTCCTTTTTCTACTTGAAGTTATTTAGTTGTGTTTCATTTGTAATTGTGCAGGGCTGTAAATGGTGATATGCATTTACTGAGAATATATTTACAAAATTCTAAACAAATTAGCAATTAGTGGTTTTTGTACAATATAATGCCCACTGTTTATTTTCCACAGACTCTTTTCCTGTGTATGGTTTAAAAAAATTGTGATAAGACTCATCAGACTGTGATGAGAATGTGACTGAGTACATGTTCACCAATTATAACTGCATGCAATCACAATCAGCTCATGTGTGACGAACGAACACATGCACACCCTTTCCTCGATAGGGGCCTCTTTGTGAGTCATCATGTGTGTCAGAAGACTCGTAGGATTCATATCGGCACAAAGTGATGCTGTTCTGCAGAGCTTAGTTCAACAGCAGCATCTGAGGTAAAAATTATTCCGCTAAAAAAATGTCTACAACATGACATGAAATCCACCATGCAACATCACACATCAGAGCCCTCCAGCCGCACAATGACCAGGCCTATGGCGCCCTCTGCTGAGCTTACTGAGACAGTGAGGATTGAATGAAGACATGACTTGGCAGCTAATATAGGAAAATGGACGATTTTATTTTCTAGTCTTAGAGTTGAAGTGGCACAAGGTCAAGAATACAAATGGTGTGTAAATGATAAGTGAAGATAATTATCCTATTTGGAAAAAATATTAAAAGTAATAAACGGACACATTTACAACCTCACAGAACATTTCAGACAATATTAAAAACAAACCAAGCAAAGATTCCATGGAGACAAATATCTCAACATTTCGCTCTCCCAGCAAACTCCATAAACCTGACTATGTTCTATTTTTAAAGTGTACAGTCAGCCCTTTCCATCTCCCTGAAGTACAGCAACTCTGTGTTCTTAAGTATGCACTTAAAACAGCCGATCCCATGGGTAAAGGGGGCTGACTCACTCCTACCTCCCTCCCTCACCTCACAGTGGCCAAGGAGAACATCATGGGAGACTACAGGACTGCAGCACTACGCCCTTGGCCTTTATGTTCTTCTCTATGACCCCACCTCACTACCACCACCATCCTCATGCACACTGCACAGGGTTGTGATATGACTGTTGCAGTACCTGTGGACCGCCTGTGGTGGGAGCTGTAGCAGCAGAGAAGACAAGAGAAGAGCAGCTGGATTTGTCCCCCAGCTGCTGGAATGTCACACTGGCTGCACAGAGAGATGGTGCAGCGGTGAGGACCCCTCCCACACAATATATTCTTGTACTGCATATGCGCTCCTACTATATCACACCATGTGACAGCACTAGTCAGGTTCAATTAAATTAAATACCCTATTTCAAGAATGGATATGTGGAAGTTTACATCCCATTTGAGTTCAGCCCAGTTGTATGCACAAGACCAAAATCTAGGGGAATACAAATGATCATTTCATGTAGTTAATATCTTTAGCCAGCTGAATTGTGTAGTTGGATAGAAACTGAAGCTAACTGCTAAATAGCAAATAAGCTACCCACACACCATTTCTTATAATTTCTGCCCTTACAGTTTAAAATGTTTTTTAAAATACTTGCATTTCACTTTATCTTATATTATCTAAAGTATGTATTCAGAAATAAAATTAGTTTTAATGTACACATTCTAATTGTTCCAAGCCAAGATTGCTAACAAATTTGATAAAAGGCATTTTTACTAATAGATATTTAAGAGCAAAAGCAGGTGTTACTTAATTAATCTATTTGACATACGTATATGAAAACTTCATTATAGATTTCAATAAATTATCAGGATTTATGTTAATAATTCTCCTGAATGTGACTGTGTGAGGTCAAAATGGCTGCCATGGAAATAAGGTCAAATACACTGAAGTCTCTCCCTCATTGCCACTGAGACTAATTCTGATATTCTCTTTAAAGTACAATTGGGGGACCTGGACTGAACCATCTGTGTAAAGAATAGCTAATTGATAAATTAGTGTCAATGCAGACAGGACTAAATGCTGGGGAACATGTAGCATGCCTGCTCCTGCTAACATGCGCATTCTCGTATCCTGACTGCAGCAGCTATATTTAGTTCTGGTGGGATGCTGGAAGCAGCCCTGACTGCAGAAAAGTGAGAGAGGGATGAAAGGTTTAACCCTTTGCAGTCACGATGCTCATGAAGAAGAGAGGCTGCTTCCACTCCTCATGCAAGAGACTCATTGAATGCACAACAGCACAGAGTCTCATTCCCAATGCAAATAAAGGGATCTGGAGCAGTGCCCACTCAAGGCCAGTACCACTTTTTCTTGAATGATAATTATTCTTATATCATCACATTAAATGACTGAGGCTGAGATGCAAAGTGAAATACAGTGAAAAGGCAAACACAGTCTCTGCAACACTCCAATTATACTGTGGAGGACATTACATCGAACAACTACTAGACTCTGTAGAGATCCCCTAGATCCATCACACAAGCAGAGATAAGAGAACCATCCCTACAAATATCACAAATATTTGTTGCTTTGTGGTTTGAAATGTACAGCTCTGTACAAAACAAGATGCTTAATGCTGCCTTTTTTTGTAATCGTGAAAGTCCTTCTAAAAATCTCTAGAGACAGTGCCACACCTACATCTACTCTGACCAGTTGTTGGAATGTCCACTGTATAAATGCACATTGTTAACTTCCAGTTAGTTCCATCATACTGTTTAGCTGCATTGTTATGTAATGATTTGGCAGTAGACGGCAATAAATGGAGTCTGTACATTCAGTCATACTGATACAGTCATACATACAGTTTCACTGCAGGGTCGTCAGGGTGCCCAACCTTGCATGAATGATTCAACAGTTTTCTGAGTCTTTCTTAAGGATGACACTGCTGCCCCTCCCAAACATTTGATTTTAGAAATAAGTCCCAATAGGTCAACATCCAAATATTCGTTATTGTGTGTATCCCAAAAAGCCACAACGCAAATAAATAAGCTGCTAATGTTGAATGCATTGGCATCTCATATCAGTATAAATGCTCCACAGTCCACAAGCAGCAACATATTCACACATAGGCGGTATGAATACATCCAAAACACCAAAAAATGAATTCAACAATGCTTGAAGTTACAGGTTCAACCTTCAATCGTGTGTAACGAAACCCCTGCCCAGGAATTAATTCACATTTAAAAAAATCTACCCTATTCAACATTCAACTCCTTACAGTATGATGTGTATCAACTCAATTGGTGTCCTTGTGATTTGTCGCTTACTTGCAAGTACAATGGAATGAGCCAAAACAGCAAAGTGGCCCTTTCTCCACAGACACACACATTAGTAATAGTAACAGTAACAGCAACAGACATTTAATCAGGAAGGGGCCTGTTTTGATGTTGATCTACTGTTTTCCTGTTTTGCTCACGATCATTATAAACAAACCACAAGCTTGTATAACAAGCTGGGCAAAACATTCTGCAAACAAGTGTTTTGTGATAAAACTGGATACTGCTGGTGATGAACAATGTTCAGATGTAGGGCAAGCAAACAAATGTGCTCAGCAGTAGGGGGGTAAGAATGGGGCCACGTCCCAGTACTCAATCCCCTTCCACTCGCATGATTGCTACCCCCATAAAAATTGCACAACAGCAGTTTATGGAGGATCAAAGAGCACCACTCACCTGACAGTCGAAGTCTTGAAAGTTCCGAGCATTCTGCAAGAAAAGTAAAGAGGAAAGTTATTAATACATATCACAGAGTCAAAGATGAGATATTTATATATATACACGAAGGAGCGTGTGTTTTTACCTTCATCCATTTGTTAAAATGTTTGGTTAGTAACTTAATTTGTCAGAATTAGATAAAAACATTCATCATTATACTTCAGTTAAAATTAATGCGTGGTATCTTTTAGATCCAGGTAGAGAACTGTGCCCAGTTTCCAGCAAACTGCACGACATTAAAAGTGAGCTTTGTGTAATTTCAATGAGTATCTGCAGCATGCTTTAGGATATGGATGGGTGTAGCCAACTGTGGTTAGTACTTCATGTTGTTGTTTATGGATCTATTGGTCCGGCCGATTGTGACACAAAATTGCAGCAAATCTTTTATGCATCTTAAATCATCATTTTAGACAACACCATGTGAAATGAGTTCCGCTAGTTTAAAAACTAAATACTTTGCTGTGTAGAACTTGATTAATGGTGAAGTATTTTTACCTATTATTTTCAGTTGGTGTTTTGGCTTTATTCAGTCAGCAGGAGGCTACACAGTATATGGGCAGAGAAGTGAGAGTGGGAAGCAGACAAGAGAGAAAGTTCTTGTGAGATTCAGTTGTAGGCCAGACCAGTAGATACCATCTGCCTCTAGACCCATGGGTACAAAATTGTTTCCCCACTGAAATAGATGCTCAGCAGAAATCATGGTAAAAACCTGTTTCTAGCCAAAATCGACTCTTTTCTCTTTCTATAATGCTGTTCTGGGGTGCCAAGTATGGTGGAATCCCTATGAAGGTTGACACAGGAAGAAATGTCCTTGCATTGATTTCATGATAAATGAACCACAACTTGTCTGCAACATTAGCTCCTAGATTAATACTGAGTTTTTAGGACTGTTCACAAAGCTCTTTAATCACAGTTGGCCGCTTCAACATACAGAAGAGAGCGAGGACAGTGCAAGAAGGCTCAATGCATCAGGCTCATTATATCAATATTGTCATGCCAATTGTTATATTAGCCTAGCAGTTAATTAACCCTTTAACTCCCTCCTATTCTCCTACTGTGTATGTTCTACTTTGAAGACAACTATAATAGTACATTCTTAACCTTGACCATAACCTCATCTTTACCATTGTTATGTTTACATGGCTGCTGCAGAAAATACTAAATTTCCCATCTACCTTGCTGCATCATGTAATCTTTCAGACATGTATTATCTGAACAGTAATCACAACTGGTTTTCATCACTTCCACAGAGGATCAGAGAGAAAATGAGAAGCTTCTTTCATCAACGTTATCGTGTCATCGTCTCTCTATCTTCATTCAAGGCTCCTGCTTTGTCTTTTTATTAAGCTGGCCACTAGGTGGAGTAAGAGGTCAGTGCCAGTTTTCTTCACTCATGTTTTTTATGATGTATATATATCCTTATCATGTCACCTAAACAGGATATCTACCTTAACTACCACGCAGTCTTACAAATAGAAATATAGGAGAAGGGCGGAAGGAGAGATGAAGAGCTTTCATCTAATTTGGTTTTTTTTCTCCTCCATGCATCTGTTTTTGCTGTCTCTCACTCGCTAGTCTTTGAAGCTCTGTAACTAAGAGAGCGGTTTCTTCCTGCTTCTCTTTTGATCTGTCTCCAGTTTTGCTTGCCTGTCCTCAGACTGTTTTTCATTATGCGCTCCCTATTTCTTCATCTATCTTGCCTCATTCCGTCTATAACCTCTCTTTTCTATTAACTTGCTCTCTGGTGCTCTCCCTTTTTTTCTTTTTCCACTCGACAGTCGAGAAGATATGAATAATTCACTATGATGAACGGAACTGCAGAGTGTGCATGTCTAGTGTATTAGCATATGTATTTGCCTGGGAGAACCATATGGTGTGCTCATTTACTTTTAGAACACACCATACATCGGTTCACTCCATGTGTGTGATTATACACATGTGTTCATGTGTCTGTTGCCTCAGCAGCTTGTTACTTCTCTGTTTTCACCATAACTCACCTTATTGGTCAGCAGCGGCTTGATCTCAGTCAGCTGTACATCCTGTAGCTCATCCATCTTCCTCTCTGGTCACTGTAAACCCGTCTGTTCAAGAAGAAGAGAGAAAAACATTACAATCACTTATCAACATTTAATAAGCAGTATTGGCAACTTTTTGTTCACAAATGAACATGAACAACACACTTTCATATTCACCACTCAAAATGAATGAAGGAACAGAATATTCAGAACTGACAAATGGAGTTGGTGAAAGCTAGGGTTGGTGAGTTGTTTCTGAAACCCTTTTTCTTATTTATTGAAATCCTTGTCACTTTACAAAAGCCATAAATAAAAAGCCACTGAAAAAAGCCAGTGTCTGTGGCCCTCACAGGATTGTAATAGACATGACCAATCATTTGAATTCCGTCACGAACCCACAGGCCTGCCTGCACCCTTGCCCATTCTCTCGCTGCGCGTGAGGCTATCACCACTGAAGCAGAGACGATACCCAGAACGTAACGAGCAAGTCACAGAAAAGTCGTCCTCTAGCAGACAGTGTGCGTTCAAGTGTTTTGGGGACGAAGCTTTGACAAGAGGGCTGATGGGAGTTGGTGAGATGTATAGGTTGCATATTTTCGTGTAACCATTGCTTTTCCAGGATCAGGTTTGGGCTATGTTTAATAGTGGCTGTGGGCTGTTTGTCAAATATTAATTGTTAGAGCTTTGTAAAATGTCAGAAAATTGTGAAAAATACACATCACAACAAGGACTTAACCCAAAACTCATCAGGTATTCAGTTCCCAATTACAACGTATCAAACATAATTAAATAAAATTGACAAATTAAATTACTAATCGTCGTAGAAGCAGATGTAGTTCATGGCGACAGGTAGCTGTATCACCAGTTCAGTCCTGACAGCATCTCTTTCTTTCTCTTTGGGGTATGTAGCCTCCCTGATTCCACACTGGCACAATGAGATATGTACTGTGTGTGATAATAATACTGTACAAGAGCCAGCCTGCTAGACATAGAGGGCATTTTTTCATTCAGTACTCAGGGGAAGGTCACACTTTGAGTCCACACAGGTGATGTTCAAACATGCACACACACAAAGACAGATCAGGCCAGGTTTACCAAGAAGCTCTAAAGCCAACCTCATTTGTTTTCCCTCCGAATGCCAGCCGTTTGTCCGTGCACGTAATTACCAAGCAGACGGCTGACACAAAAATGTCCCCCTCCCCCCACTGTCCCTGAAATGGTACCTCTTCAGCCTCGCCTGTTTGCACAAGGTGAAGACAGGAAGTGGTATTGAATTACCTGACTGTGCCCAACAGAGTGGCTCATGTTGCACAAAACAGCAGATAGAGTCTCTGCCTCCTCGAGGTCAATGCAACAAGAAGAAAAAGCCTCATGAGCCTGTACCACACAAAACCCAGCCTTGGGGGGGCTTGCATTTATCTGAGCATATGCACATGATGCTATCGCAAAAACACAAGAATTAAGGGCAAATGCAATTGGGCTGAGGAGTAGCCAAGAGAAGCAGCTACAATCGCTTCCTGAGACAAAGCCAACCCCCTTAGAATGACCTTGAGCTGCTGGTATCAGGAAACCTTCAGGATTGGTTAGTGATGAGTTTTGCAGCCAGTTAACAGCGGGGAAGTACCAGCAATGTTGACGCCACATCATGTTTTTGCTACCAGCAGTTTCATTCTCCGATTGCATGACAAATGTCTGAACGGGCAGCTGCCCGATGACGCATGAATCAGGTCATAGGTCATCCTGCTCTGGAAACAAACTGTACCTTGCTTGGAAACAACCAGGGAAACAGATGGGTGGAACTGAACACAATCCTCAAATTACATAAAACAGAGTGGGGAAAAATGTAAAAACAACAGGCATTGAAGCCATCAGCATGGGGAGTGAAAACATGCCCAGCAAAATCCCTGCTGACAAATCCGGCTCAAGGGTGGAACTAAATAATATTTAGACAAGTGAACAAGGAAAAAAGAAAAACAAATACTCTGCGTGCTTGAGCAGATTGGGCGTATTGGCCGGATCAATCCAATACTTCCTCAGGCTGTCGCAGAAAGTGGGATGAAGGTACAAGGCCGCCTTAATTGTAGCTGGCTAGCCGGGTAATCGAGGTGTTAAGGGAAAGACGGGGTCAGGGTGGGCTTAAAACAACTGACAGATTGACTGGGTGGCTTTCATAGCCCAACCCCACTGACCCCCTTATACTAGGCTACCCAAGCAACAAAGGACCGTCACTCACCCACTGAAATCCTGTGCTTCATCCTTTGGTGTCCACCTGATAGAAATACAAACAACTGTAGGCTCTAGCTGATCTCACAGCCCTTAACCTTGCAACAAATCACCTTAAAGAACACCAGCTCACATTTAGCAACATCCGCCGCCATCCAAACCCTGTCTTACCTACTCCATGCCTGCTCTACCGTTCATCCTGCGCAGCTGTTGCCATAGAGACAAAGCTGGTTGCTGATGTTTATTCTAAGCCGGCTAGCCCCAAGGGAGAGATGTGAGGCAAGGGGAATATATATAGTGGAAGAAAGGACTTGGAATTGATTAGGAGAAGCTCTAAACATGTGCTTACTGCTTTCAGCATCGTTTACCCCCGACAATCTTACAAACCTATATCAGCCATGCAGACTGTCGAGATATGACAGTAAGGATTAGTATAATTGCAATAGAAAATCAGAAGAAGTCGTCCCAGATGAAAGGAGGAAAATTCCATTTATAAACTGTTTTTTCATATCACTAATGAGGAGGAGGATGGGTGATGGATTGAGGGTCCTTCCAGCCTCGACAGCAGGACTATCTGTTGTAAAGGATTCACAAACAGTCACCACAATCTGTTTTGCTCTGCTCTTCTGCTTGAGAAGTTACACAAATTACATGCTGACCCTCACATATCATTTCCCTGCACAGTGTGTAGCTGCCAGCTGGGCCTCATCTCAGGGCTAAATATCAAGCGCACGCAGCGATGGAACTGTGCTACTCAAACAAATGACAGCAGATACAAGTCGTGTCAGAGGTAAACCCCATGGCCAATCCCACGTGGCGAAGGTCAGCCTTTACTACAGCCTAGTGTCAGTGCTGCCTCCGGGACATCAGGAGGTTTTGAATTCTGACACATTGACTTAATCTAAAGAATTGCAAAGACATGTGGAAATCTGTCAGTTTAATTAACGGATAACTTATCTGGCATTGCTCCGAGAGTCCCTCTCCTGTTGGCAAGCACTGTTGCCTACCTCACACATATTGTCCTATCATTTCGGCGGCTGGAAGAAAAGAGATGATGGGCCTTTACCTTAATGCTGAGGTGCAGGTGCCTTGCAAATGTGGATATAGAGGCATGTGCCAAAACACCTATTGTAGATATATGGTGTCCATGCCAACAAAAAAGGGGTCCTAGCTGCCACGTCAGCAGACAGGGCTGATCGATGAACACAGTCCCTAATCCCCCACCTGCCTCCCTCCCACATCTTCCTCCTCCCCTCTGTACACTCGTTCCCTGTCTTTGTCTATTCATCTCCATCTCACCTTGAGCTGTGGCAGGCCACATGATGGACACCTCAGAGCCCAGCTGTGATGCCAACGCTGCCTTTAGTCTGTTCAATTAGTCCTCTTTCCTCTTAATTGTTATTGCAGTAATTTTATTACCATGGCCACCATGACTTTGAATACACCTGGTATCATCATTCATGTCATGAGCATTGACCCCTCTGGCCTCAGGCTGATCAAGTGAATGTCACCCTGATGACCTTATATTGACCGTCAGTGTCTCTGTAGAGACCCTGACAGCCAACAGACATATTGCCATGGTAATACAAAGCTGAAATCCTCAACTATTCTCACACTGGTCCCTTTTACAGTGAAAAACTAAAAAAGATTGAAGACATGTCTACACTTCCCCACACAAAAAATAAAGCCAAAACATGCTGGATTCAGGAGCTGCCATCTTGCACTGGTGACATCATTTGGAGCCAGAATCTATACAGGGGTGATTGGGGAGTGGAGCCTGGGTCCCAAAGATACACCTGCTTGACCAATCACAAGTCAACCTCAGCTGTCAATAATGACATCTCAACCTGTTTCTATGTCATCAAAAACTAATTACAACCTACCTTATCAGTAAAAATGAGCACCTAAATAACAACATACATCAGTGTGATAAGAACTAAATGACATAAACCATCTTTGAGGAATTTTTATTTGACTATTTTTTACTTTCATATCCCTGATGCTTATATGGAGAAGACAGGGTTTATGAACTATGCTACTGGCAACCAGCGGGGAAAGAAAATGTTTCAGCTTCACTTTTGGGGGATGTGACATGTCTATTTTTTTCTGTCATTGGTAAAGACTTGACTTATGCATGATTTTAATGTAAAATAATGCATATCGTTTCAGTCACCTCTGGTACATGGGCTCTGTTTTGAACAGACTTTATTGGAACGCCAATAGGGCCAGGTGTCTCGATGATAACCCTATCAATCAAATCAAATGACAGAATTTCAATCCCTATAAATATTTGCGGTATGTTTTACACCTCAACACAGAATACCAATGCATTCATTAAAAAAACATGGTGTATTTATTATATTCACTTTAACCTAATACGATCCCTTGACGCTGATCAAACTATGCTCTAAAGTTGTTTTTAGAGATATGCCAAAAGGTTCCTGACTTGAAAGCAATCCCAACAAAATTGCATTAATTTAGTTTAGTTAATCATGAATTGTAAAAAAAACCAAAAAACACTGTGGTAGTTTTGAGGCACAAAAACTTCTTTAACATTATACAAAGAAAAACCATTGGTTCTTTATACCTCCACCACATAACAGCCACATTGACACCTCGTTAGGACTGTAGCTGTCCAGCCACTTTATCTAGTGGTGACAGCTCTATAGCGGCAAAACACTGTTGGTGTGTCCCAATTTTGGAGCTGAATCCTCCCTAGTCTGCATTTCTATACCAAACACATCCCTCAGAGCAAAGGATCAGGTCTAGTCAGGCCTAGAAGCAATCAAAAGGACACTCTGTATTGGGCTGCGTCCAGCAAGAGGAAGCAGTGACTTCTGCCTGCCTGCCCTCTCTTTATTGGGAGTCAAATTATTCTAAGGACAGTTGCTAACACATAGAAAAACAAGCATGTTTGGCCTCAACTGGAGCCTCAGTCACCGGTCAGCACTTCACCAGGCTACACATCACAACAGAAAACAGGCCAGCACAAATTCCACAGTATCTCTCCTTGTGCCAACCATTCACACTGCCTAACTTCTGTCTTCTGCCCTTAATGTGGAAGACTGTTTTGCTGTCAGGGCTACAAAACAAGTGGAAACAACTTATCCCTGCACAGTCACCAGGGTGGTCACGCCTTACCCTTGGAAAGGGAGACTTTTCCATGCAGTGGGTACGTCATTAGAAAACTCTTCCCCTCCAACTTTTCATAACCAGGCCAAGCCATATTTACAGCAAATTTGCACAAGAGTAAAGCTAATGGACTGCGACAAGGCTCAGTTCCAGATTACTGCTCTAACCCAGGCCATTTGGTAAGAGAATTAGAAAAGGAAAATCCATTTGTTTAGCATTTGAGCCCCCGTCTCCCCTCTCCTGTACGGTCAATAACAACACAGGTGATAGAAAGGCTCGTTGAATTTTATTCAATCTGTTGAATTCTGTTTAACAGCGGAGGGATAAGACCCAGGAGAAAATCTGATCTGGAGTTTGCTCTTTTGTTCTTCATCACAGAATAGCTGACCTATAGCACAGAACATCCCCTGCTGATGCTGTCAGCAAACACATGCACACACCCGCGCTCTCTCACACACACGAACGAGCACGGACACCAGTTCACACTCACTTACAGACATCTCTCCATGCTTCACGTCTACTTAATTAAATGACAGCTTGCTCTCGCGAGGCTCCATCATCCTCCTTACAGGTTATGCTTCTCCTGATACAAAACTGACAGATTTTCTCCCCCTTTTTTTGACATTATAACAAAAACTTAGACATATCTATAATGTCTTTTTCTCTCAAGACTATCAAAACGGTCTATTTAATATCTCACCAGAGAGTTGAACAACAACCACCTCTGCCTTTGAAATCAAACTGAAAACTCTGGGTCATGTTTTAGGTCTGATTTTGCTCGTGTAATAAGTTCTCATGGATACACACAGCCACTGGAGAGAAGACAAAAATAAAGTCTCCTTGTTTGCAAAGACAAAAGGAAACGCACAACAAGCAACTCACTCTACCAGAAAGTCTATTTTAAGAGGGTTAATAAAAGAAACAAATGTTGCTCCTCAAATACCTGCCTCCTTGTTTGATCCCATGGATTTAAAAAAAGGGTCTAATAAACACTAAATGCTGCATTACTATAATTGACTCATCCCCCTCTTCAGAAAACTGAATCTTAAGGCAGACTCACTCTGTCACTACCACATTTAATATCCAGAGCCTCAGGCCGGTCATAACTCAAAATGCAAGTGATAAAAATGTAGTAGAGGTCGTACTTGGGATGGGGCATGGGATATTACACGTAGGGACAATATTGCGAGTGCTGCTATGAAATTTTAAGACACAAACACACATCCAATAGCATTAGTATGGGAGGAAAACCCATGAACCCGTCTTCTGGGTTATAATATTTACCCTTTAGCCCCTTTTCCACTGGTCCAAAAAACCCACTAACATCTGACTTTTGTCTGCCATATGAATGGATTCAATCGGCATTTACTCCCAGTTCAAATGACTCGGCAGTAGACATGGGTTTTTATTGGTACCGGCTCCAATCAGCACCGATGGAAACAAGACACCCGGGTGAAAGCGCCAATTTATTTTTCTTCTGTATTTTTGCAGGCTAAATGCTGCAGTTTTTCTGGCGCAATGTTATGATGTAAATTCAACTTGCGGGTGTTGATACATAAATAGCCAATGTTTGTGTACAATCTCCTTTTAGCGAGTTAACCAACATTTAAATACCTGCCTATACCCACTCATTTTGGTGTAAAAGGGGTATCAGTGTGGTTGTATCCATGTCTCTTTAAAATGAGGAAATCCTGAACTTATTGTCAATCACTTTTCTGTGTGTGAGTATATGAGGAAAAGCCTGGTCCATCCGCAAAGATACTCACTGGCACGTAGCAGCCACTGCACTGATCCGCCTGCCAAAAAGAGGAAACCCCCTCCCCCTCCACACACACACACACAAACCCTTACATCTATACTCGTGCAGGATTGGGGACATCCTCTCCTCAGTTGCACTCACAAATGGACTCAAATAAACATCTTTGTAAACAGGTAAATAACATCCATGCAGAGTATGCACATTCACACCTACTGTATACACACTCATACACATCTCTAATCCTACCGAGCCACTGAATGCAAGACCCCTCTCATGACTCTCTGAGGGCTTTTAAAGAATTGCATTATTCCCCGAGAGGCCACTTTATCTGCTAATGGTCTTATGAGATTAAAGAGCAGCATCTGGCTGTACTGATTTATAACCTCTTATCTATTGGCATCATCAGCATGCGTCACCTTGTACATGAAGACCCACGCAGGACAGGTCTCGGAGCACAGCTAAGTGGCCCACCCTAAATACAGCACAGTGGTTCGTAAAATTATTTGTCATAATTTCCAGCGGCAAGCTAAATCTACTACACAAAAGTAGAGCTAAAGCAATATTTTCCAATAGTGATGCAATGTTTCAGACCAGCAAACTGGAAGCTCAATTTACACACTAGGCCTTTGTCAGACAAGAAGTGTATGTAGCAGTTATGAATTTTGTATATGACATGTGTATGTTGGGTGTATGTGAGGGGAGCTGAAAGGATGTGAGTCAACCCTCCCACAGATCTCCTGACACAAGGCACTGGCATTGTATTATAAAGCCTCACAGTCACCCAAGCATCTATTTTGGTGTAAAGAAGTGGTCCCCACAGCAAGCCGCAGATCAATTTAAAGCCTTATGGGTTAGTGTGTTAGGATTCTTAGAGGTGCTTGTGTCCTCTTGTCCCCTGTCCCCTGATATCCCCAAATACCCTGAGGGATGTTTTTAGTAACCAGAATGGAAGGAGGGACATGCTATGCATGCCATGGGTGAACAGTGAAGAGAGTGAATAATAAATATCACTTTTATTACTATTATGATTGTGATGCAGGTAGTAGGTCACATTATCCATCCTCATAAAAAACATCACTGGTTCCACACTACCAGTGTTGAGTGTGAACAATTGGAATACAGTGTATTCAGTCTGTGCAGTCATCTTTTACTTTGTCTTCACACAATAACCTGCAAGCGTCTTCCATAGCTGATCTTTTCCAATGATGATAAATAGACTAATAAGAGAACTGCAAACCGAACTTTGGATAGATGTAGATACATGACACATATCATCAATAAATCAATACACACCAGCATAGGCAGGTATCACACAAAGGAAGGCCTGGGGGGAGGATGAGATGAAAGAGAAAAAAAACAAAACAAAACATCACAAATCATCACTACTAAGTGGGACACCAAAAGACGAATGAGTCACTATAAATCTGCTGTGATAGGTCAGAAAAAGGTGTGAACCTGTTTGAATGAGTCTCTCCTTGCTAAGCTCCTCCTGCTATCTGGCTATAAATAAGACTGATGGTCAAGCCTGCCTGCCCCTGCACTCAGTGCTGCTAATAGAGTACCTGCCCCTTTTCTGCTGTACTAGACGAGCTGCCACTCAGTCTGTGGGGATTTCCTCTGCGATGCTCGGCTGTGCAGACATCGCAGAGAAAGAAAAAGTGCAAGAGGGATGCTAGTGTCCGTGTGTGTTCTGGGTCCCAGCTGGCAGAGGAGAACAGTGGGATCCTGCTAGAGGCTCAGCATGATCTGTTGACAGCGGTCAGCCTGGCCGAAGGGCAGCTGGGGAGGCAGCAGCAGGACCATCTGTATAGCCTGGTCAGAAGCTCTCTCTCACACACACACGCACGCAAACAGGTCCACACACAAACACAGCAGCAGTTCAATAAGCTAGGTGGAAACATTAGAAACCACTTCCATAAAACATTAACAGAGCGCAGAGACATGAGAGCCCACAGATAGTAAAGTCCACTGCCTGTGTATACGACGAGGTTTTAAATCAGGGCATGTCTCTGCATGGTCCAGTGTATGAATCAGTGCGATGGGCCTGTTGCCTCACAGGAACAAGCCCCTGCTAATAGAGTTAACCATGTGGTCACAATGACTGATTACTGACAACTCAGTCTCCCAGGGAAAGACAGAGGTGGCTGCTCTGGCGTCTTCCCTTGCGAGTGCATGCTGCGGAGGTCGGCGGTGTCCTTGGCAACCACAAGAGGAGGGGGGGTTGTTGAGCCATCCCCGGCTCAGCTGGTGGCGCCGCTGAAATCGAATGACCTTTTTCTTCTATCATTTACATAAGTCATTCTCTTCATATCACGCCAACCAACACAACGTGGGATGTTTTAACTTTTAGCTTTCAGCTTATCTTTCAATCATAGCTTTTAGGATGCTCAATCAATTTTCACTGAGTTTCAAAGCAGCGACAAGGCGTCCAATAAGTCATACTACTGCATAGACAAATATTTATCTTCCTCACATGTTCAACAGTTTAACATGTGCAACACGTAGGACGAGTCACTACTCACACTGAGCTGCATGCGTTTTATGATCGGGTCTTTGGGAATCATCCATCTAAATGAACAGCTTCTAGGGTTGCTTGCTATGTTCTCCATCACAATAACAACCACTAAACCATGTAACTTTCCTGGGTGTTCCCTAATCCAGTAAAGCAAGTAGAGGATGGAATAATTCATGCCCTACACAGACTATTGTGAGACACAGTAAAAAAAACGGAATGCTGCTTACACATTCAAGTTCAGAGAGTCCTGTGTGCAGAGTGTGTGTGGCAGCTGATCAATGACAGGGATTTGTCTCCTTTCCTGGATGTAGTGAGATTTGCTTAAAGGAATAGGGACGAGCTGTAGCTTTGACGAAGGAAATGAGAAGTATCAGAGTGGTGAAAAGAAAAGAGATAAGTGAAAGTTGATGCAGTACATTGCGTACAGTTAGCTAAAATGTATGGTGTGGTTCTGAAAATATATGATCCTAAATGAACCGCAGCACTGAAGGGCAGAGGTCCAACCTGGCTTCTATCCAACACTTTGGATCAACAAGCTAACCACCTGTGCTCTGCCTCTCCTCATCACCAGCGGCTGATACTGATGCTGATAAAGAAAATGGAGACACAATGAGCCCTCCTCCTCCCAGCCGAGGTGTAATCCAGCAGATAAGAAAGTCTGAAAAATGTGTGGACACCTTCTCTCATGCCTGCTAGCGACTGTCTCAGGTGTTTTGTCTTTTACTGTAAGTAACATCCCTGCAGTACAGTCTGATTGAACAGGGATAGACAGGAAAGCTGTCTGTATATGCTGCTGAAAGGAAATGGAAGACATTAACCTGGAACAGAGGTGTGTGTGGCATCAGCTGTTTTTGCTTTGAAAGCTTGAAGCTGCTGTGCAGACAGAGCTTGTGCTGTAACTCTACGCCTGGTGCAACTTAAGTTACAGATGCAGTTCAGTTACAAAAGCACAGCAGCACCACCTGAGTTCCAGGAGGAAGACTGAGAGGCAGGCACATACACAGTGCGCTGTGAACCAGTTTCTCATGGCTGCAAATGTGTCAAATAGAACCTGTCAGTTGTATCTGTAAGACTGAAAAGCAACAGCAAAGGGACACAAAGATGTGCTGTTGAAAATTGAGGTATTTGCAAATATGATTCACAGTGACAATAAATGTCCCTGTCTGGCACAGGTTATGTTTTGCCGTGCAGGAATGGAAAACCAATAGACACAGTAATGCTGAGGTGAGAGTGAACACGAGGAAGACTCACTGTCAGCACAGTGGCTTAATTACCGTCTCCACGTCTCCAGTGAGCATTATTCCCTGACATTCATCCCTGCGAGAAATCCTCTTCAACACAAGAGCATTTCTCACTTTTATGTACTCTGTAATCCCTAAAATACACCGTGTGTATGTTGTAATCCAGCCTGAAAGGCACCTTAACAAGTGTTGCTTCTCAATGCTGAACTACTGAAATAAATTTACATCACTCGCTTAAAGTATAAGTACAGAACTGATGCATTATGCTGTCCGTGTTTGCTCTCTGAAAGCCTGAGGTTATTTTGTACTAATATCTCTGAGCACTCGTGGAAAGAGGAGTCCCTCCACAGTTTAAAGAAATATGAGAAAATCTGATGGCTTTAGAAATGTCCAGCGTGTAAGATTTAAGAGGATCTATTCATAATTATGTTTTCTTTAGTGAATAATCATCTGAAAATAAAAGCCAATGTGTATTTGTTACCTTAGAAAGAGCTTTTTGTATCTACTACTTCCACAGAGTCCACCATGTTCCACAGCCATGTTTCTACAGTAGCCCAGAGGGGAAACACCAAACACTGGCTCCAGGGAGGGCTTACGTGTAGGTTATCATACACGTTTGGAAGGGGACGGGGAGACGATGTTGGTTGCAATATATAACTTCACCACTAAACACCACTATATCCTACACAGTGAACCTTTAAACAAAGGGCTGTAATAAAGCTCATACACAAGTTTTAAATTATTCAAAATTTCACTGAGTGCTCATCGTCAGGGCCCAGAGAGACTAGATGAACACATTTCCTGCACCTTTCAAAATCTCAAGCACAATGTAAAAGCTTAATAAACAACCTTTGACACTCCCATTAGTTAAACAGTAGGTTTTCACTGTAATAATCAACCAGGAGCGGACAGCTTCCAACGCTATGGCAATAAACCTCAAACTGAACCCCCCACCCCCATCTACTCGTTCTCTTGCTTTCAAAAAAACAAGACTGGTTTAGTGGTCTTCTTAGGAGCAGCCATCTGTCCATAGGTTGTTATCTGTTGACTCTTCTAGACTGAATACCAGTCTTAGTCGACAATGTTGTGAGTGACAACAAATGCCTGGTTGTTGCTTATTGTGTAAGCTCCAGTCAAGACGAACTGATAACGCAACATCGCTGAGGGCATTGTGGGAGGACACCTGAATTTACAACCAACATGAAAGTATAAGATACTACAATGTTAATGATTAGAATTCAGAATTAAAGCTTTAATAAACACAAAGTGTGTTTGTGGTTCTTATTACAAAAGGTTGCAATGACCTTTGGGTAATTTATGGCGTCATTCAATCTCTAACTTAGATTTACTTTAACCTCCCCATTAATCCTGACTGATTTACTGTGAAACTGTAAAGCACAGCGTCCTTTTAAAACACATCACAGGGTGGCAGTGGTTGTTTTGAGCCAGGGGAAACACCTGATGGCCTCTCTCTCACACTGCCCACCTGTGTGACCTTCGCATGGCCACCAGTGACATTGTCATCATTCATGTGGTGTGTGAGTGGCCTGCAGCCACACCACTGGCACCGATCAGATTGATAATGATGGGTCCAGACAGGGACAGGGTTATCGACAAGAGAAATTGTGAAGAATAAAGAAAATAATATCTCCAGCCACACTGGGATAAGATTAATAAGGTGGAAAGACGTATGTCTAACACATGGACTTGGGCCTTTTTGAATGACGGTGTCCTGCCAGAGACATCCATTGAAAATGTGATCCCAACATGTGATCATATTAGTATTGCTCTTATAAACCTAAAAAGGTACAACTGGTGTACATGTAACAGTTAGTTTATAACCTTAACTCCTCGTTTTTAGACTGTAGCACACTAGTGTAGTGTTTAAGCATAACCTCTTTTCTTACGGGGATTTTAAGTGTTAAATTTGTATTGCGTTAACGTATTAAATCCATGTCGCTACGAGCTATCCGGCTAACGTTTCTCCACTTGTTTTAGCACGGAAATGTACCATGTAGCACATCGTTTGATAACGAATGTCAGCAGAACTTGTGTTATTATAAAGCGGGCAGTTAATATAAGAGATAGGACGGGAACACAGACAGAGACGGACCGTGAGGAAACAGAGGTTATGTCGCATCACTGAGCTCCATTCATCCAACTGCAGTTTTCTAACTGGACCCTGCTCGCGCTCACCGAGCTACAGGCTCTCCGCGCTGCTTTCAAACCGGTTTGGAATTTCGGCGAATCAACAACCAAATGCTCCATTTTAGTTTGGACGGTTTTACGTTGCTGGACCAAGCAGCGCGGTGTAGAGCGAGGGAGCAACGCGCACCGCTTCGAGAGAAGCCAGCGAGCCGAGATAATCTCCTGTGGCATCGGGCGCATCTGTAAGTGAGGAGCGGTGAAACGTTAGGGGAAGACGCGGGGCTAAGACTCACCTCGTCGGTTAAAAAAACAGAAAATGTGTCTCCGGTGGCTCCGGCTCGGTCGCTTGGTTTACGGCTGAACGTTGTTGTCTCGGCGCACGGTTCACACGGTCGCTGTCTGTCCGTCGCTTCCTCCCGTCTCTCTCCGCCAGGGCTTCGCTGTGACGCGGCGCGGAACTACACGCTGCGCCGCAGACACCGCGGAGGAGCCAATAGGAGGAGGCGCTCCACGGCCCAGAGAGGAGGAGGAGCGGACAGAGGTCTCACTCTGATTTCCAAATAATCGACACCCAAAGATAAAGGGTTGAAGGTCCAGTGTGTAGGGTTTAGGTGAAAGGGATCTATTTCCAGATATTTAATATCAAATATCACTGATGTTTTGTGTGTGATCATCTGAATTGTACAAAGGTGGTTTTCTTTACCCTAGAACAGACCCTTTATATTTAAATAGTTTATACTTACATCGGGAGCGGGTCCTCTACGGAGGCCGCCATGTTTTTTACAGTAGCCAAGACTGGACAAACTTAACCCCCCTTGAGTTTTATGACAACTGAAGGTTACCACATGTTCTCTTACAGGTGAGGTGAGGGATATTCAGCTGCACCATGCAACTTTACCACTAGATGTCAATACATTTAACAACCTTTAACCTTTAACACGGACTAAACTACCGGAAGTGTTCTGAACAAGAACAAATTCAACTTTATTTCACCTGTGAGGCAGAGGTGCATCACACTTAGGATGAAATAAAAGACAAGTTAAGAGTTCACTCCCACTTTTCATTAGAGGAAATTGAGATCCTTGCATTTAAAGTGATAGTTCACCCAAAAAGGAAAATTCACTCATTATCTAGTCCACCAAACACTTTGGAGTTTCAGTGGTAAACAGCGTTTCAGCCAAATCCAATACAATTGAATAATGTGGCAACCACTTCTTCAAACATAAAAAAAACTACTGAAAATGTTTCCATAATGTTCCTGTGGTGTCATCCAAGTGTCTGTCAGCCCCGACATTCAAATTAGACTGGATACAAGGTCATTTACACCACGTTTTTAGCCTAAATGTCCTCTGATATCCTCCTTGGAGCCGTGGATCACAGCGGGCATTTAGGCTAAAAACATGGTGTAAATGATGCCATTTGGAGTGGAATTTAACTGTACACATTAAAATGGAGTATTTAGTTGTTGTCTTATGGACACTTGGATGACACCACAGGAGCAGTATGGATGACTTGGATGGGGTCGAACCGCCCTCGTCATGTTGCAAGCATTTTGTGTTTTCTTTCTGTTGTTTTTTACATTGGATAAATCGGTTACAATTGACTTCAATTGTAATGGATTTGGCTGCAACACTGTTTACCCCTGAAACTGTTTGTGGACTCAAACACTTCACCCAGCCCTCCATCGGCATAGTGGAGAGTAGATAATTAGTGAATTTTTATTTTTGGGTGAACTATCCCTTTAAATATTTTTCAATATCAAGGGTGCTTATGTCTTCCATTTCGAACTAATACCATCTTTGATAACCGCATATTTGAGCTCCTCCAGCTCAGGGGACGAACATGCTGGCTTCACTCTGTGCTAGTTCTTCTTGGCCAATAAGATGTCCCTCTCCCTGCCCTGTCATCACATGATGCTGGCTCAAATTTTGGAGATTAAGCGATTAGAATTCCCATCAAGTTTGTTTTCAATCTGATTATGTAACTGCACAAATCGGCTATGTGATAAAAATATATTACATTAGAGTATTGCATGCACACACTCTCCCCCACAAAATGTCCTTCATTCGTGCACATCTCCTGTGCAGACACTGATTTGGTTTTGGCTGGTGAGCAGCTCCACTGTTCAGTTGGAGGTTGAATGTCTTGCTCAGTGGCCCCTCAGCAGGAAAACATTCAGCACTTTCTCTCGTTCTGCAATCACTCAGTCGAAAACCTCACACCTTTAACCTCTAAACTACTGCCGCCCCTAGTTTCAATCTGATTGCGTAAGTGCTCAAATCAGATGCTAAGAAAAGATGTTACATGAAACTCTGAATGATGCGACCTCTGACTGCACTTGCAATGTCACGACCAGCTGGATAAACAGGACGAGAAGGAGCGCTCTTCTCCAGCCTTCATGTCAGACCGTGAGAAAATACACAAAAACGTCTCCATAGTGATTAATAACAATGATAAGTTTATTTATGTACCAGCAAATCTGTTTGCATTGTTTTGGACATTTTCCCTGCTTCTACGCCAGACACTTACAGTACAGTAGCATACAATATCTGTATTTGGAGAATGTTTTCAATAAAGAAGAGCACATTTTTGAATAACATATTTACAAACAGCCGAAATACCGGAAATAAAACAGATGAGACAGAACAGAAAAATAATTTTACATGTCCTTTAAGTAGTATTTGTCATTTGACAAAGCACAAGATGCGAGGATAAGAAGAGACAAGCCTACATTACACTTTTCAGTGAATCATCAGTCAAGTGCCACAGCAACAACAATGCAAAGAGTGAACCGAAGTCAGGTTACGGGTCATTGACGAAAACAAAGACTTAACTGATAAAAATGGGGACCCAATGATGAGGACTGTTAGGAAAGAAGAATTACAGTTTAAGACAAAACAGAAATCACACTTGTTAGCTTCTCTAAAGCTGAAAATAAGATGCTTTTTGATTCCAGACAAAAATAACTTCACAGTGCAGTGTAAAACAAAGAGGTCAAAAACAGAACAAATTATTTGTAGAATCTGCTTATGCAGCATCATTACATACAGGATGTCTTCAAGTTACTATGTGTCCACACTTAGAGCAAAAGGTTTAATGTATCGTGACATGTCAGGTGACCAAAACTGAACTTTGGGATAAGGTAAATGCAAAAAACAGTGACCATTGGAAAAACCTATTGCAAAGAGGCCGTGTAGGTTCGTTCAGGAACTCGATTGCAATCTCGAATATAAAGCTTCTGCATGTAAAGCACTGTGCACTGAGAAAGACAGGGCAACTTTAAGCAGTAGCTCAGACAAAAGGCATTCAGAAGGTTTAAAGTTGCATGGGAACCATAGAAGTGTAATGTGGTCCTAAGGATTCTCTCCTGCATTTACGAGGTTACTTTTTGTGTTAGATCCTGATTTACGATGCCACCTTTCCACGCATGCTCATATGAATATTCATATGAGACACTGGCACGCTGCAGCATCAGATTCCACCACAGACTTAGAGACAGGGAGGAACAGCAGCAGAAATCAGGTCAGAGAGACTGTGGCGAACAACTGTTTGCGCCTTGTAACTTGCATTAATATCTTTTTCTCTTTTTGCAGCCACAGAGAGAGAGAGAGAGCCCCACGCGTCTCCTCCGCTGCATTGTTTCTGCGTGCTGAGTGGTGACCCAGGCTTCTGCTGTTCTCTGGCGCCCTCATGTGGAGCTGACCAGGGCGATCTGCTGCACCTTGTCCAGCTGTGTCAGCAGCCGTTTCATGCGGTGTTTGAGCTGAGGCAGACGGGCCAGAGGTTCTGGAGGCTCCAGCTCTCCGGTGTAGTCTAGCCAGCTCTCCAGTACTGAGGAGCAGAAAAAGAACCAGGGATGAGCACATGGTTACAAATGATGTGGTTCTCTGAGCGCACAAAGACGGTACACACAATTCTCAGGTGTACATACACCTGTGTGTTTTGATGCCGATCTAAGACCTATGCCGATCTAAGGTGTGATGCAATCCTCACAGCTTGTTATACATGGCAAAGACCTCTGTGCTGTTGCATAATGTCACGGCTCCTCAAAAGCAAATGTGTTTACATTCAATTCATCACTGAGTAATGCTAATGTGCACATAGAGGTCCTGTGCTTCACCCAGTTTAATGACAAACCTCAGAAAAGTGAATTGTGACGCTTTTACTTCACAATTCACAGGTCACAATGTTATATTACCACTATTATAACAGCAGGAAACACATCAAACTGAGACTCTGCAGAGAAACAGGTGGAATTCTGATTAACAGTTAAACTTAATGGCTAATAAACTGAGAATCTTCATTAGTGGAATGTCAAAATAGTTTACGTCAAAAATAATTCATAAGTCATCTTGTTGGATAGAAACTTTATACATGAAGCAGCTGGCTGTTGCCATTAACCTGGACTAAAGGGCCACTGATACACTTGCATGATTCTTGCTGTTCTGGGTTTGTACCCCCATGGTTGAATGCACTTATTGGAAGTTGCTTTGGATAAAAGCCTCCGTTAAATGATATGTGATGCAATGTAAAGATATAAGCAGGCGTCATCTTCACCTATTTAACGTAATTTAATGAGATTCCCCATCCTATTGAAGACACAAAAACTAAAACAGTCAACTGCCAGTCTTACCATCCAGCTCCCGTTCAATGAAGTCCATCCTGTGTGAGACCTCATCCTGGACTGCATCTATGTGATCCAGCAGATTGATCTGCCACTGTTGATGCTGTCTGCTGTTGTCTGCAGCCTCTTCAGTATCTCTCCCCTCCTCCTCGTTCATCTCAGCCTGGGACCATGAGCCACCCAACAAAGCCTGAAAACGTTGAAGTGAGCTCATCAGACAAGATCTTCATTAAAACCAGGATCAGACCTGATTATATGAAAGCTTTGCAAAATCATTCATACACTGAAGACACTGACCTGTCCCAAGGAACATTGGGACAACAGTGATCCGGTTAAACTTTATAAAACGTGTTATCTATATTCAGAAGCTTTAATTACATCACATAGAGAATGTTAATTATTTCAAAAACAATTCTGCAGCTAGTGCAGTATTTTGTTAGTGGCTGCAACAACAAGACATCCGGCAAATCCTTGATTCCTGCCTCTGGCTGACATCTTCTCCATAGCAACCTCTCCTAAGGTCACGGACACTGTCTGACCAACTGATTTTATGAGAAGTCATTTCTCCTCTATTTATAATTTGCAGTGATTTGCTGAATAGTATCATACAACATTTTGTGTGCTTATACTTTTTGATATTTTCGGGAGGTGTGGGTGTTAATGGTTAGTTCACTGCTCTATAGTGACAATTATAGCTGCACTGTAAACATCCTTGTCTGCTGTGGAACAAACCCCAACCTTGTTATTGTTTGCTGTTGATTTGGGCTTGTCTGTCTCCAGCAGGCTCCCGTAGCGCTGCTCCCGCTCCAGGAGCTCCTCAGTGCTTCTCATGCTGTCCTCCAGCTCTGAGCCCTGTCGGGTCTCCACCACCAGCCTCTGCTCCACTGCAGGGTAGTACGCCCGCGGTTTCTGATAGCAGTGTTCACTGATAATGTATGAGTCTTGGAAGGATGGGAAGGGGGAGGAGTAGGATGACGTGGAGGTGGCAGCTGTAGCAGCACGGCTCAGCTTCTCCAAAGCATTTGACATTAAAATTTCTCCTCTGCTCATGTCCTCATCTGGAGTCACGGGAGACGGAGCTGCGTCACTGCCCCGACATGAGTCAAAGCCAGTCAGTGACCTCTCCAAATGTTTCCATGGCTGCCGCCATAGCTGCAGGTCAGGGTGTGTGTTGCTTCTGGGGAGGAAAAAAGAAAGATTAGACCACAGTGTAACCCTCACATGAATATTACAACAAAGCCGAGATAGTTCAAATGACATTACCCAGGACAAAACTAATTTCTGCCAAAATCTTCTTTCAATTTAATGTCTGTAGATAACAGAAAAAGACCCTCAAGTTTGTTCATGCAGTTCCTCTGTACTCACTGTAAGACGTTCATCTTGAGCTGCAGTCCGTTGAGGATCTCGACCACGTGGTGTACGTCTCCCAGCAGCTGGTGGGTGGTGGTGATCTTCTTGGCGTTTTGGTGAGAGTAGTTCTCTTCCAGGAAGGAGAGGCCATACATGTGACCATTGCTCAACCACTCACGATCATACCAGTAGCGCAGACTCTGTCTCTGACCTGAGAGGGATAAAGGAAATTGCATTAAATCAAAGTTAAAAACAATCTTTCTAATAGTTTGACAATAAATAAAGCCACTGTTGGGTGCTCAAGTGTCTCTTTAAGAACGAGGCTGTCTTCTTGCTGTTGCAGCTGCTAAGTTAGTGTGCAACACTTATTGGCTTAGTGGAATTATAGATTGCAGACACGGAGACTCCATATGTAAATACAGTACGTGCGTACATGTACACCACACTGCACGGCAGATTTAGCTTGGTGCACAGTGAGTCAAACGTCAAAAACATTCGAGACCAGAAGCTGTTAACCCCTCCTTGTTCTTCAGGCTTCAGCCCATTCAATTTTTAAAAAAGATAATAAATTATCAATGCATCATTTAATTCAAGTCTCAGCTTTGAGAGAAATGTAGAGAGAAATGTAAGCCTTCAAACACAGTGCCAAGATTTTAGGGGTTCAAAAATACTTGGCTACTCAAATTAGAGCTGAGACTTGGCACTTTAATGAAGGATCCATTATTTTATTTCAAATTTGATCTGCTGAAGCTCAGAACCTAAACAACAAAAAGTGTGTAACTGTCCAAATATTTCCGGCCCTGGCAGTACAATTCTTCAGTTCTCAGTTATAGAGGCATAGTTTTATACTTGATCTAAAAATATATACCAGTGTATTCCTCCACCTTGAAAAAGTGTCGCTACACTCTGACGCTTAAAACTGTTTTTCTTTCCCCATTTAGCTAATTCAGCTAGTGTGCAATTATGCAGCTCTTGATTAATGTGTTTACCGTGTACACACCTGAATGGCCCCTGAAAGCCTGTAACATTTAGATATTGAGGCCATGGAGATAAACTACAGCTCGCTATTTTTAGCTTCCCAACAATAAATGTTAATCTGAAGCACAAACATTCTGTTGTTTTACAAAAAAAACGTCTCTGCTTACCACAAATTAGTTTAATGTAACCTGAGGTGAACATTGTTCTCTCAGCAGGAAACTAAACAACCTTTTGATGCATGGCAACAGAAAATCAAGGCAAAAACCAATTGCAAAGAATATACTAGTCTATGAATTAAATAAATAATAATAAGTTAAATATGAGTTTTGAATAAGAATAATTACTGCTCACTGGGAAGCAGTCGTCAAATAAATAAACCAAACATGAGTAGTGAAAGACGTTGGATCAAAATGGTTGTTTCTTGTTCACCTGGTGGGTCTCTGCAGATGTAGCAGGTGTATCTGTCTGGAACGTTTTCTTCCAGCAGCCCCATGCAGGTGCCATGCTGCCAACACAAACAATCTTCACACTGAGGGAAGGATAAGATGTAAAAGTTTCACATTCATAACTCAAAGCTTGTAATACCTAACATTTAGACAAAATACATACGCTGACAAGAAGCAAACAACAAGCTCACCTGGATCATGAAGTCATTCTCTTCTTCCACCTCACAGATACATCGCACTATCTCCTGGTCACTGGTGTCCACGGCACCAGAGTCCACACTCAGGGGAGGTGTGGTGACATCCAAATCCAACCCAAAGTCATCGTCACTCCACCCACAACTGTCCGTGGACCAGTCACTGATACTATCCTCATCTATGGTATAAGGGACAAACAGACCTATTGGTTTTTCCTGGCAATTACACAGCTTGTCAGGATTTTGTTTTCACGTAAAGTTTTAATTAAATTGTAGCTCAATTAACATTCTTTAACCCTGACGAAAGCTGTTGCACTATGGGTTTTAATGAATATTTGTGGTTTCCATGATGAAGCAAGCCATAGCAGCAAAGAACAGCTCAGGATTCAATCAACCAAGCGAAACAGCTGTGTCAGCTGCTGGTTTCATTACCTCCACCAAGGAGGAGATGTTCTCATTGCTAATTGTTTGACTGTCTGATTACTTGAAAAATATAGAGTTGATTTCCATAACATTTTGTGCTGGGGTGAGGCATGATTCCACAAAGCTCCTATTCCATTTTGGAGCTAATCCAGACACATATGGGCGGATCCAGGAAGTATCTTTTTTTATTTTCTTTAACATGGCGAGATAGGGTGTTAGCCTTGGTGGAGGTTCTGGTTCTGCATGTAATTAGCAACAATATTTGGACACAGATGTGATGCAATTTGTACTGAAACACCCGCCTGATGGATTGAATCCAAAGGAAATAGAATGGAGGGGAGAGGAGGCCATGTACAGTCACACACACACAAACTAATATACACACACACGCACACACACACTGAGTCATCAAGATACCCACCATCCACATGTATCTGCTCTGTGTAGCTGTATCCAGGCCTGCTGGGGTAGGCCTCAGGCTTGTGATTGTGTGGGGGGGGGGTTTTGAGTGGCAAATGCAATTTGGACTGAAGACCCAATACTGAGATGTCAATATTCTCCTCACTACCTGTGTAGTCTGTTAATACAGGGAAGGGGGGAAGCAGATGTAGAACAAAAAAGTCAACTTTGGAAATGCTACACAAACGCCCATCAGGAGGTGACAAAATGTGGCACAACAAAACATTACGGACATACGATAAGACTAAATAACAATCAGGGATACTCAATTTGATAAAAATCTATGTGGCCTGCCTTTCAGGCCTGTGAGCTATGGGAAATGACCAATCAGTGTTAAGATAGCCTACACATGTGTGACAATGCTAAATACACTGGTGTGAATGTCATCTAGAAATAAGAGCAAACACTGTTTGTTTGGATTAGTCACGATCAGTGCCACGATATGTTCTGACTTCACATCACCAGTTCTGTCATATAAAAGGAGTCAAGAGCTTGACTAACAGAGGTAAAAGAAAATGAGTTGGAGCTTTTTATTTGGCACAATAGAGTGTCAGAGGCCAGCGACAGATGTAACACTTCTCCCACACACAGAGGCTCAGCCACCACACCAAGAGGAGTGAATAGAGCAATTCATGCGATGCAGGCTAGCCATTTCCACAATGTCACAGTGAGTGCACATGCAGAGCAGCAGAGATGTGAGGAGGACGCCTGATGCCAGGGACCCCTTCTTACCAGACTTGGCCTTCTTTTTCTTCTTTTTCTTCTTTAATTTAATGCGGAGGAAGTCCTTCTGTTTCGGCTTCTCTTTCAGTTTGTCTTTTACGGACCCTAGGGATCATTAAGTGGCACAAGTTAAGCCCCGTGTGAAAACAGCAAACGCTACAGGTTACTATTCTACATGCAAAATTGTACTGGCAGACAACAGTGAGAGGGCAGGACTCTACGGGACACACAATGCAGTCATTTTCATACTGACCAATGTCAAAGCCACTCCTGTCCAAATCCTTGTCCTGCTGCTGGCATCCGTTCCTGTCCAGCTGGTTCTCCTTGCTTTTCTCCCTCAGCAGTGCCCTGAGCTGATGGCCCTGGGTGTTGATTGCTGGAGGGGCTGATGTGCGTCTGCCTGCGGTCTTCACCTCGCCACGGGGAAGCACAGCCCCTCCAACAGAGTCTGAGAAGGAAAAAAAAAACAAATCCCAAATATTTACACAAGAATGGAGGTACAGTATATTCACAATTTAGCCTTGTTTTAGAGGTTTATGATTACAAATTACATCATGTCACGATTCAGCCTCTCTGATTTTATTGCTGCATGGAGGTAGCAAGTTCATTTTTATGTCCTCTTGCAGACTAGTCTGTCCACCTTCCATTCAGAGATTTCCACCTGACCTGAAACAGGTCGGAACAATCACAACTATTTACATGTGTCTATAATGGGACTGGTCTGACAATGACTGACGCAGCTAAAACGCTTTTATTTAAGAAATACTGAACACTAAAATGTCTTTTTTGAGCTGGGAACTACATTTTGTGAATTGTATTCTTTGATGAAATACATTAATGCTGGTTATAAAATCACATGTATTACCGAATTTATATATATTTTTTAAAAACAATGGATTTCAATATGGCCCCTAACTCCGCCTTCTGTTTCAATCAAGATGGCTGCCATGCATCTGGAGAAATCGGCAGAATCCGCAGTATATAACAGTAATAAACATACTGGATGGTATATTCTCTGGAAGGGAAGGACAGTCAACCTCAGTTACTGCGTTTGTTGATATCTAAGTCACATGTTTCGTCACTCTGACTGGCTGTAGGTCTATCCAACAGCAGTGTAACTGGAGAGGAACTCACGCATAGAGGCAGAGATGGTGCGCCTTCTCTTAGGAGTGTCCAAACCGGTAGCTGGAGTCGGTTTCTCTGAGGCCCTGGTCTGGACGTTCCTGGTGGGGCTGCGCTCCTCCTCCAGAGGCTGCTCCTCGCCATGGTAATATTTCATATGGTAGTGCAGCAGCTTAGCTTTACGGAATGACTTTGTGCAGCCGGGAGCACTGCACTTAAATGGGTTGTGGTCGAGGTTGATGGACAGGACGGGAGGAGGTTGGTTTTTGATAACTCTGTACACTAAGACAATAAAAAAAAAAAGCCTGTCAACGATGCATATCAAAGAATGTGTGACGACTGAATTTGTTTATTAAATGTTGGGATGTACTCACATGGTTCTCTGCTGAATCTATTGGGGTTGTGGAAACCTTGCTTCCTCACCGCTATCAAAGATCAAGAAAACACTATTTATGAACTTGAACATATACCCAGACACTATGGGATGCAAATTGCTCTCAGTTTCTCATTTTCACAGTGAATTTTCTTCATTAACACCTACGTTTCACAGGCTGGGGAGGGGGCACATCCACTTTAGGCTGAGAGCTTTCTGATTGGATGTTTGGTTTCTTCTCCTCGTCTCCATTCGATTCTGTGGTTGTCATAGTGACAGACCCCTCCTCTGTCTTTGCTGACGTCTGAGTGGGTAACTCGGTGTATGGCTTGGGTGACTCTGTATATGGCTTTGTTCCTCTCCATTCTGTCTCCAGCGGTTCCTCCTTCAAATCTCCATTTACATGACACTGGTCAACATTTGGTTTTTCGTCTTCCTCCACCTTCACCTTCACTCCATTTGGGAGTCCTGTTGCCTTCTCTGCATCCATGGACTGATCTCCTTGCTCTGATAAGTCCTCTTCCTGTTTGATGGTGGGGGCAGCCTCGATCTCAGCGTTTGTTTCCTTGCTCTTCTCATTTAACATCCCCTCTTCGTGCTCCTCATCCTCGCTGTTGCTGTCCTCCTCCTGGTCGGACGTGCTTCGTCTGGCTCGTTTGTTTTTGGGACCTCCGTTCTCCTGAGGCCTCCGGTCTCTACGGTTCGGGGCCCTCCTAACCATGTTCCTCTCAGATGAGTGAGACTTCCCGCCACCAGCACTGCCTCTCTATTTGACAGCGGGATAAAGAGGAAGTTCAGGAACAGGAATTTTTTTTAATTAAAATAAAAAGCTCATGATGTGATTGAAAGAGGACAATATACTTAAACAGTGTCTTACATAGATTGATTATGAATATTTATGATTACATATTGCATTTACCTCTTTAATAAACGGCTTCACATGTATGTCTTTCACTGTCTGGATGACACCATCATAGAATTTCACAGTGTAGGATGCTGAGAGGGATAAAGCAGAACAAATTAATGTAAACCATGTTTAACGTAAGCCTCAGCTGCAAGTCAGATAGACACATGTACAGACTAGTGTATGTGCTTCAAATGCTCTTTTTCTTCTTAGTGAGACATTCCCTCATTCAGATTTTTGTAATTGCGTTTAAGACAGATCTATCTTTAGTTTCTCTTGCCAAAGACAGAGAAAACCATTTAGCTAACATTGAAGGCCACTCATTACCACGGTTTCTTTTTGAAAGTGACAGTTGGAAATTTTTAACTAAGCTTCCTCACACAAAATATTGTTCTGAAAACACAAATCTTAAATAACCAGGAGAAAATCTTTCTCATCTTCCACATAAACTTGACTCAATCAACCTTACAATCATTAACTGGAAACATCGAGGAGCAGTAGATTAAACAACTTGAATGAAATTAATTCATATAAACATTTAACACCTGAAGTTATTAATACCCACCATCTTTATTGACTGAAATGACCTTAGCAGGGTAGAAACGGCAGTCGGACCAGCTGGCTAGGACCTTGTCATTCACATGAAAGTCCTGGAGGAAGGACACAGATGTTCAATCTCTGGCACACCGTAGGCACATTATTAAAATAACAGCGGTGGAGCTGTTCAAAACGCAACAAACCCTATTGTTATTATATCTATATATTAAAATATTGTTAAACAACAGCACTCAAATTTAAGTAAAAGTAAAAATACCAATTAAGAAATTCAGATTAAGAGTTCCTCTGCTTTGTTACACAGTGTATAAACTCACAAAAGGCTAGAGGTACCAAATTTTACCCATAGGTGGGGCAGTTTCCATATTTAACACAGGTCCAAACAGGATGAGCATTGTTCTTTATCTTACAGGCACAGGAGCGTCGTCCGGCAGGCCCTGCCGCCTCAGCTGAATCCTCTCCACGGGTCTCAAGTAGGGACTGGTCCAATCAAACCATTCGTCGTAACGGTGGCTCCACTGTCGGTAATGTATCAGTACTTTCTCATCGTCGTAGTCAATCTTCTCTATGTTTGCAGCATACCTACAGGAAAAAAGACATCCAATAGTGTTCAATTGGGCCTTTGACTGACTGACAGAGGAGGATACTTCCACAGGACTAAGTGTCTTATCCATCATGTCAACGAAATAATGAAGGCAGTAAGTAGGGTGAAAAGAATTAGTATTGTGATTGTATAATTCTTATGACTTAATATCTAATTTATTAGTTACACCAAGCCAGTGTAACAACAGCTAGGAGCCAATAGTGTGCCCAGGGGATGGCCAGTTAGCATTGGCAAGTAAATGGGAGCTAAAACGGCACAGCTGACCCGTGAGAGTTGTAACAGCGACACATGCACCAATTTTTGGAAATATGACTGATGATATAAATAGTCTCTACTGTATCTATCATTGTGTGTATGATTTATTTTTTACGCTTGGACTCTTGTTAAAATACTAAACAAAAAACGCAATAAATCATTATGTTGAATCGCAATATTTAAAATAGTAATAATAATGACCTATTTGTCCTACTACAAGGATCTGTATTAACTGTATTTCTACCCTTTGACGTTTAGCACCCAACAGGAAATTGTCAAATGTATTCTTACCAAGTAGAAATACTCAGATTGGTTGATGTGAGGGGCGACACCTGGGTAGAGAGTGCATGAGGTGGAATTTAAACATCAGTGATAGCTCTCTCACTCGGTGTAAATTCTCCAGACAATGACTGGCTCTATTCATACATCTGCCCAATCGGACATTACAGGCACTTTGTACAAGAGAGCTGGAAGAGTTAAGTCCGTTCAATGACCAGCCCAACTGATTTGGACATCTGCATTCTAACATAAAACTCCTCCAGGTAAAATGTGTGTCGATAAAAAGTAAGGAAGTAATGTAATGATTAATGGAAGGTAATAACTATTACTGCAGAGAGAGTTATCACTTTTTATAAACGAAAAGGTGGGGAGAAGTTAATATATGCACAAAGTTTTACTTTACACACAAAAAGGCTGCTCACATTGTTGTGTTCGAGGCTGATGTCACATGTCGTTTTGATCTAAAAATGCTTGTGGAACAATCATCAGACCGTCTCATTTGAATTTTTCCTAATTATAACCATAAAATCCCAGATTCATATTTCAGTCCTTCATTATTAATCCAGGTCAAAGGCTGGTTTCCTGTCAACTTAAGACCACACACCCATTACCAGCTGTTGTTTACTGTCAGGAAAGCAATGATGCAATAAAAGGATCTTCCTACACTCACTCAGATTCTTAATCATCTCATGTTTGTTAACACACAGAATAGTTCAACCCAGGGCCCAGAGAGGAAGGTATAGGAGTTTACAGTGAGAGAGTGACGGAAGTGAACAGTAACATGGATGGAGAGAAATGAGCAAGGCCATGACTCACCAGTTTTTGAGGCTGTCTCTGGCCTCAAGCTGAGCTCCCACCTCAAAAGTAATCCCTCTTCTGTTAGGGGGCGTCTTACTCATACTGCCCACATCAAGGCTCCCTTCCTGCACACACACACACACGCACACACATGTTAACCAATCAAAACTACATCTATATGACCTTGGACACACTACTAAGAAACACATTGTGTCTAGCCATGGATAAAACACACATGACTATCAAGGACTTTGCAGGCGAGCTCTCCCAGGCCATCTCTAACAATTATTCTACCAGAGTATGGTGGTGAATCACAGCTTTACACCTGAGTAGCAATTTAGGTGAAAGTGAGCCACTCCCACTGTGAGGCAGCAGGACAACAATGCAGTCCAGGCTGTCAACAGCAATCATACACATGCTACAGATTACACAAGGTACACAAGTGTACAGGTGAGCCATGCCCCTCAAATGGTAGTGAAATGTGCAACTAACATCAGATGTTCAGTGATCTGGGAACAACCTCACGCAGGTTCCTATGAGGGTCCTGAGCAGTAAATACAAAAGAGGACTATTCAATAATATGGCAATATGTGATTTCTGTATTATTAGATTCCCCATCGAGGTGACACAATGCGAGACGGTACAAGAATGACTAAGGTAACTTAGCATAGCTTTCACTTCCCACTGTCAGCATCCATCTGTACAGTAGGGAACTAATAAATAACAATGCACCAATATGTCTTGAGGGTTAGGGTTAGGGTCGCATGAAGTCGCATCAAATACAGATTAAGACTCTGCAGCTGATGTTCAGCCCTCCAGCTGTGATAAAGGGCTGTGTGGATCTGTTTGTCTTACGCTGAAGATAGCCTCCTGATAGCGACCCCTCTATCGTCACACATGCAAACAGAGATTTCGGCTACATCTATTAGAAGCGGAATGGTTTCCGTGATAAATCTGGATGGCTTACTTTCCTCTCGGGGTGACTCGGTTCATCGCTATAGCGGAGTTACTGGCTTTTCGGCGCAGCCCTCAAACCGGATGTCTTCGCACTACTCGGCCCACGTGTTTTCTGCTCAGTCGAGTTCACGTTTAGACACAATGGGAGACAATGGCTCAGACGCCCCTATGACTAGCCACCCTTTGCAGGTTGATACCGATCGTGGTGAATGATGCTGGCGATAAAAACATTTGGTAAAATAAGAGAATTTAATGAAATCGTGCATTTTAATGGCCTGCACAGCGAGATAGAGAGATAAGAGAGTCAGACGGAAGACAGCGACACAAGCAGGGCTCACACACGGAGTTGTACCGGTGCTGGCATCAGTCAGGAGCCGGATAATGATTATCTGTTACACCGTGACGTTAAAGTGCGCATTGTGTAATAGCATGTAATGATTAATGCAACATTAGGTTGATGTTTTACTATAATAAACGGAAAAACTCAGCACCCATACCCTTTCATGTATTAAAGACGCGCAGCCAAGAGTCCCCTGATCAGAAGTATGAGCTGTTTTTCAAGCACAGTGGTAAACCGATGCCTCGGGACGCAGCTTGGGGTCTATTGTTAAACACTTGCACCACTACGGACACTTTATTGTCCAGTGTTTTATAACCAGTGGGTGTAGCGCGAAAGCAACGGCGAATACGCAGGCGGCCAGGGCGAACGTGATTGGTCAGATCACTTCGGCATGGGCGGGACACTCGCCGTGCTAGCATCTGATTGGCCGCGCGGCTGTCATTCACGCAGCTCGTCGGGGCCTCGCGCTGGGCCTACTCTGAGACTTTCGAGCGAGCGGCGAGGAAGAATCACGAAGCTTCAAACTTCCCCCAAGTGACAAAAGCACGGAGCCGCGGATCGCGGGCCCACCGGTGGCGATGCACGCGGCGACCACACGCCACGACAGCCCCGACACAAACACGACGAGGACTCGAACCCACGAAGCGTTTGATCGGCGACTTCGTCATGTTTGTTTTGAACTCGAGGAGCCGACACGCGGCTCCGCACCATCCCTGCTGCTGAAGCATCCACCACGGCGGGCCTCGCTCGCGGTGCTCCCGGGGCTCGTTTCGCTCTAAAACGCGGAGGGGAGAGGAGCCTTGTGCCTCCTACCTGTTGTCCGGTCACTCTCTGTCCGGCTGGCTGCAAAATGGTGTCATTTAATCCCGTTGAAGAGCAGGTCCCGCCACCTCCGCCTGTCTCCTCCGGATCACGCAGTTGAATTTCTCCCCCTTGCATTCACCACCGGCGCGGGCTGCGAGGCGCCGCACTGCGCATGCGCGGCCAGCAGCCCTCATGTATTCCGATAACCCCACAGAATAACATCGTAGATAGGTTACAAGAGCTGTTGTTGTGTTGTCTCTGTGTGGCTTCATATTGACTATTAAACATCGAATCAATGATAAAAGCACCTGAATTAAAGGTCCAGTGTGTACGATTTAGGTGAAAGGAATATATTGGCAGAAATTGAATATAAATATAATGCTAGTGTGTTTCATCTAAATTGTACAGATAGTTTTCTTTACACTAGAATTTACAGTAGTCCAAACTGGACAAACTAAACACCTTTCAGTTTTTATGACGACTGAAGGCTGCCACAGGTTCTCTGTCATGTGTGGAAGGGGAAGGGGAGGGTGAGGTGAGGGGTATTCAGTTGCAACATGACACCTCACCACTAGATGTCACTAAATCTTACACACTGAAGATGGAGGAAATACCAACTTGTTATCAGCAGCAGCATCCTAACTTTCCTCTCATACGTATGGATACATTCGGATCCAGTAGGTCATTGTCATTTCTTAAGCTGTTACACAGGCACCAGCCACTGTCCTAAAGCACCTAAACATGAAATATTAGAGCCTGGCCATGACAACCTCAGTTTCATACTGTAGTTGTTAATAGAACAACAACTCCCCAGTTCCCTTAACTGGTTACCAGTGGCTGCCCGAATCCGCTTCAAGACACTAGTACTTGTGTACCGTGCTGTGAACGGATCAGGTCCAGCCTACATCCAGGACATGGTCCAACCTTACACCCCAGCCTGTCCACTCCGCTTTGCATCTGCCAATCAGCTTGCTGCTCCCTCACTGCGAGCTAAACCCTCAACAAGATCACAACTGTTTCCTGTTTGACATCAGGACAGCAAAAAGTCTACACATCTTTCACCGCAGGCTAAAGATACATCTCTTCCGACTACACCTTGGTTAAGAAGATGTCTAATAACCATCATCAACTCTGATGTTGGGGGGGGGGGGGGGGGGGGTAGTTGCACTTATATATTGCGCATATTTTTTTTTAGCTAATGTACTTACATGATTTTTGCTGTTCTGGGTTTGTACCCTCATGGTTGAATGCACTTATTGTAAGTCGCTTTGGATAAAAGCGTCAGCTAAATGATATGTAATGTAATATAATATTTAATAATAACATAATAATAAATTACTTTACACGACTAATTATTATCATCGAACCATCATAATCCATGCTATTATACTCTCCTTTATTTATTTATCTATCTATCTATCTATCTTACATAAGTTATAAGTTATAAAAGTTAAGAGCAGGGTCATGGCCAGGGGGTCACTGGCCCCGCTGAAATCTGATTGGCCCCTGAAGTGCCCCTGTGTTTGAACAAGGAACCATTTTTAAAATGAACAGTGAACAGTGAACAAAGAATGACAGTAGTGTGCATGGATGTTGGACACATAACTGGCCCCTCTGTGTAAACTCTAGCCCCTGATTTAGAAAAAACCTGGAGCTGGCACTGGTTTAGTAAGTAGAAGATGAACTGGTGTCCAAAAGATTTAAAGCTAAAATGTATAAAAGTGATCCTTTTCATCACTTTTTGTTTTGTAACATTTTAAAATGGAAAAACTTCAAGGTACACCATTCAAACCTTTGGGAACCCAAAGAAATTTGAGCTCTCAGAAAACCTTCACCACCGTCTGAGACCTTAATCATCATGTTGGATTACAGCTTCTTCACAATCATCATTATGAAAGTGATGCACATTTTGAAGTTTTACAGCTACTCGAACCATGGTCTAACCGTCAGTAGCCATCAGCTCATCTTCAACAAGGCTCCAGCTAACTTACCGTTGAAGACACTGTAAAAACTTTAAGGTTACAAATCACAGTTGTTCTCTTAATAAAAGCCTGATGTTTTAACAATTTGGATGATTCAAAAAATGAACATGACTATTCCAATGTCCTGTGTCCCTGAATGTACTTTTTGAAGTAGTCCCCTGAGTCTGTTTTCTTTAACTTGTTCCAGTGCCGCAGGCTAAGGTCAGAGGTCCTCTCACCCTGCTGCTTTTGGCCAGTGGCGGACAGGTACACGATCACTACAGTGATGGATGAAGCATGCGGAAGACTTGTGCAGTGATGAGCATGAAAAGAACAAACGGCTGAATATGCACAGATCTGATTGAGTGAAGGTGATGCTGTGTGACAGGACAGGGAGCAGCTTGCGTCTGTTTGCTTATGCTCATCTGTGCACAGGCAGATACAGAGGAGGGGGACTTTCATGTTTTGACACTGGATGCTAAACCAGACGAGACAAATAGGTCTGATTGTGTAACACATTCTTCCTTCTATGAAATATGTCGGACTGGACTCGGAAGAAGTTTTCTGGAAGCTGGTGAAAGGAGAACTCTGTAGCAGCTGATGTCTTATGCAGAAGGTTTTAAAGTAGACTTGATGCATCAAGGAGAGCAGAAGGTGGAACAATATATAAACGCTGTGTAACATGAGCAATTGTCCCACAGCATCCCCATATATCTTCCTCTACTTGCGTCACCCATTCTAACAGCACATCCATGAATGGCTAGAATTGCTGTCACTCTCTGTTACGTGTAGGTGTTCACATCCTATTGGATAGTTTAGCCTAAAGTTTGCATAACCAAATCACATAGTGTCCTTAAGTCTGGCCACTGGTGTAATACACAGAAGAGTTAAAGTTGGTGCCTCTCTGTCTGGAGCATCTGAGTTAGATATGAAAGTCCCTCAACGTAGAAAACAATACAGTTGGTTGGCTCTTTATCTACAACCTGACCTTGGGTACTGCTTAGATAGAGAAGGGAGTATCTGTGGAATTAGACAGACACTATTCTCTTGTACATATATAATGTAATATACAATAATATATAGTGGCATATACAGTAATGCGTGAAGATAGTAAAAAATTCCTCAACAACAGCCATCTTTGTTACAGCCACAGCTGACCAATTTTAAAATTGACCTTACAGCCAGAGGTCTTTGTTGCATGTCATCCTTCCTCTCACTTCCTAGCTCATCTCATCTACAATCAATATAAAGACAATAAGCACAAACCATCTCGTCTACAATTGAACAAACCTTTATTCATGGACAGTCATTCCACATTTTAACAAGAAGGTATGCAAACACACATACATACATGGAAAGTGGTCTGAATCAGTCCTATGTTCAAAAGGCAGGCGGTTACAGCAGAGAAATTAACAGTTAATTACAAAAAGAGTTTTAGTTTATTGCTGTTTACGGCGACATTAACTTCACCCATAACCTGGATCATTAGAATAATACACTTCAGGGGAGTTGATACTATTTACACGCTGTATTTATTTACATGGGCAAAGTCTGAGAGGGGACACAAAGAGCTTAATCTACATTCTCATAGTGCTTGAAAGTTGAACAAAACTCGATTCTCAGTACAGGGGTTTGTGGCAGATGAATCGTATGTTCAGTCCGTGAAGGAGGCCGAGTACAGTTATCACATCCAACACCCGTTTTATCATGAGACCTGAGCCAAAAAAAGAAAACAAACAGACCACAAACTAAAGAGAACACAATTCCAACTGAGGCTTTTTAGAGATAATAGAGAAAGAGTATCATCAGTTGAACAACTAGCCTCCCACATAACTGACATCAAGTCGAATTACCACACTCCCGGATGGCTTCAGTTGAGTGTTTAGAGTCATACAAATCAAAGCACGTCCAAATTTGTTGGTTTAGAAAATCACCACCATCCTTTAAAAAGAGCTTCCCGCACATCCTTCCTGCGTGTGCTTTGAAACGAGGACTCTGTGCTCCTGTCAGAACAGTTGTGGTAACGCAGTTACTTGCGTCCCGTAAAATGAAATACGAGGAGACAAGCCATCAGGACGACACTCAAAAACAGCACAGGCAAGCTTATTAATAAGACACCGTTACAAGAGTTCTTTTACTTTTCATATTTTTCTATTTTCTGTACATGATAAAATAGGGCAGTGTCTTTTCGTTCACACTGACAATCACACACACGCACTCACACACACACACACACACACACACACACAATGAGTGAACACATCTGAAGAAAATACTGTAAGACTCTCACTTTACATAGCCCAGTTGTCAGTTGTGAGGGTAACACTACCCATTCTGTAAGAAACAAAAGTAGAATAAATCTATTTTCACATGCAGCGGTTAGAAAATATTACAGTGAACCACTTTAAAGCCGTCACTGTGGATCTTAGCATCAAAAGAAAAACCAGTGAAACTTAAGGTGGTGATGTGTATCGTCTCGCAGTATCAATGCAGGAGAGCACAGTGGTCCGAAGTCCAAGATGTTTTCACACCCTTTGTGTCGCAAGAGGTGTAATGTCTCACCCACAGAGTTTCCAGTGTGATCTGAACAGGGACAGTGTTTAATGTATGATTGTAAATGTGTGTAACTGCAGATTCTGATCCAGCACTCTGGGCGGTTTTCAGCAACTACACCACCCCTTCGATGAAACTGGTTTCCAGGTGAACGATGAGCATCCGCAGGAAGGACATCTCCTTGCGCGTGTTCTCGAAGATGATCCGCGGTTCGTCGGATTGGCACCGGAGACAGTTGGGCGCCATCACCATGGCCAGGTTGTTCACGTCCATCTTGGTGATGGCCACATTGGATGGCTGAGCGAATACCTGGAGATAATCAGGATGTAAGGAGAGAGGGCAGCCAATGAGCACAGACTGACCTTTGACCTGCGGTGAGTCAGTCATATAAACTTACATAAAAACATTCAATTATTAATATTTTGTAATCAGTGTTTACATTTGTTTCAGTGGTTTTATTTTTGTAATTAGTTTTAATTTGTTTATTTTCGCGGCTGCATACGATTTAATTGAAATCTCTGGGACAACGGTTACATGATGCTTAACATAAAAAAACACATAGGATAAGATAAATCAAGTGCAAACAACCTGTACAGTTTTAATCCTAAGTGGAACAGGGACTCTGGTTAGGGTAGATTAATGTAAGAGTTGTGTATGCGTGGACTCTACATCTACAGCAACATGGTGGTTACCTGCAGGAAGTGGATGAAGTAGCACAGCACCAGCCTGTTGAGCTCAGGAAGAGACTGCACCACAGCGATGGCCGCTACCGGGTCGTCACAGTTACTGACGCACTGCATGTAGAAGTTCATGGGGATGAGTGGCTCCTCCAGCTCCCGATACCACAGCTTCATTAGAGAGGCTGAACAAAGAGCACAGTATTTAATATGCATGTTCAAACTGCAAACACAGAAAAAAACTACACCTCATAAAAAAAACATATCCAAGCCTCACCGGGTACATTGGGGTCAGAGAGATTCTCTGGGATCCTCCACTGGTCCACTTGGAGCTTCAGTGCGTTCACTTCATCAATGTCTCCAGGCACTCTGAGGGTAAGACACACTGTCAGTTACACTCAGCGGCCACAAGAGGGAGCTCTAATCCTACCATTACACCATCTCCATGCCCTGTGGCAAATCCATTACACGTGCACACCCAATTGGCATCAAATGTGGCTTAGTGGCTGAAAGTATTGTGTTCTTTGTTTGCAGTGCCTCTCCAGAGCAAAACAAAACCAGAGGGACATAAAGTGACCAAACAACACACTATTAAGGAAAGTCCCAGTGTAGATCCAGTGTTGGAGATCACATGGAGATCACATGGAGATCAGTATGTAGCAAGTTTGACGACAAGGAACAGTTTCCTCAACAAGTCGAGTTGGTAGAGAATTCAATTTGCTGGGGAGAACCTTACACAAACACACAGTTTGCTCCAACATGCTTGTAAGCTTAAGCAGTAAAGTAAACACATATTGAAGTATCAAATTAAACAGCGCTGGTCTCAGAAGCAAAGTAGGCTGTGTTTGTACACAGCCTACTTTGAAATTAGGGGGTGCAGGAGACCACACACACGTGTTTATATACATTGCACATACTATGCAGCACACACACACACTGTACATAAAATCCCTCTCTAATTTCATCCCTCTGTAATCCCCCTTCTCTCACACTGATCACTGGTATTCTGGCTGGGTTGGGTCTGTCTTACCTGAAGATGCCCTCTGTCTGAGCCCCGCCCAGAGCCAGGACGTACTGGGAAAGCTGAATCTGCACCCAGGGCAGCTTCCTGTCTGGGAAGAGCTCGCTCTGCCTCTCCATCACCTCCTCCAGAGAACTGCCGAACAGGGAGGGGGTGATGATGGCACGCCTGCTGTGGTCGATTTCCTCCAGTGTGGGCTTACGAAGACCCTGGAGGGGTGAGAGGTACGGAAAGGGGCAGGTTTACTACCTGGGTACGTCAGGGACTATGATACCAATTATTGCTGCGTCTGCAGCTGCACTGGGTCTGTGTTTATGTTTTTGCCTGTGACTGTGTCAGTGGACCTGTAATTATGACTCTCTATGACAGTTTCTACGATGACTCAGACGTGAATTAACTTTCTCAGCGATACGTCCTATTTTTATGATGTGAATGTGAAATCTTTTTTTTGATAACATAAAAATGCAACATCTAAAGCTCAAATATTTTATATTTCTTCCAGTTTACCTTTTTACCACCAGTGATAGCCACTTTCTGTAGTTTCCGATGGCAGAACTTGGCGTATGTGCTGACAGGCAGGCCTGCAGGGCAACAGAAGAGAAGTGGAACAATGAGATTCAAGTTCACAAGAAACAAGATACACACCATTGTAAGGATCTTTAGGAAAACCCTTAAGCATCAGGCATTACTAAACACACAAAATAATAAATGATTTAAATTCTTTCCCACAAACAAGGCAGGCAGTGTGTTTTTTTCCCACAGATGTATGAAAAGAGTATGAAAGACGGGCAGACATGTTGACGGTGTGATTCTGGCATATGGGGATTAGAGCAGGCACGACTAAACTGTCAGGCCGAGGGAAGATTTACTGCTGTTGAACAAAAGCCTTAGAGGCAGGATCCGGCCTACACATCCAACGCTCAGGTGATTCATCAGTGTACACAGACATAAAGGTCTCCAGAGAAAATGAGAAACACAGCGGCTCCCTGTCTGCTCCCTGCCCTAGGTAGCTACTGTGGAGCCAAGATCTATTTCAGAAGTGAACTGCACTAAAGGAGGCCGGATGTACTTCAGACTCAAGTAGTAGAAGAACCTGATCTGTCCAGGAAAGAACTTCTCTGCACTTCTTCTCCTCAAACCAAAAGCAGACAGAAAACCTTGACTGTTAGGTCATCGTGTGTGCTCATAAAAAAACGACATATATTACTTCTGGTTCATACTAAAACACGAAGCTCTCACGAGGTCTTTCCCTGCTCCTAGCAGCTCCACTGTATGATGCATCTGAACCAGGACCAGATGGACAAACTTTGACAGGATTTCAAGATGTTACAAACACTTTAAAGCATATTCCCTACACTCAAAGCCCCAAGATTTATAGCAAACAGGTGACTCCACGAATGCACGCTCACAACCTCTGCTAAACTGACCAAGTTTGACTATAATTATATCTAATTAGAGAGATCAGGCCAATAATTCACCCTTGATCTTGGCATAGACAGGAAAATTATTTCCCAGGGCTCCGAACATAGAGGCTCCAACTTAGTTTGAGAACACAGAGAGTGCAGAGCCCGTCGCTGCAGTGTGAGAAGGGGTTTGATCACTACTGGTCTATATTTACATCAAGTTTGATGTCATGAAAACAACTAAGCTACCAAAGCCCAAGAGAAATACAAGCTCATTATGAGCTTCAATGTACTGTACCAGGCATGACACCTGTCGGCTCATCGGCTGCAGCTCAACTGAACAACAAAAACACGACACCGTTAAAGGATGGTGACGAGACAACTTCAGTCATATCTTGGTCATTTTTCGACCCGGTCCATTTGTCTGTAAAATTATAAAAACTAGATTACTGCGGGTACAGGATTACCACAGGATTACCACAACACTTGGTGGAATGATGCGGTCTGGGTCAGGGGAGATCCAGATCAGGGTTCAGATCCAGGACTTTTTTTTCATTTACTTTAACACTCGTGTGGGTATTCTTCAACATTTTCCTTTATTTCTCAGAGAATAATTCATGGATCTTTAAGGGGACTGAGTCCTATATAGTGGAGGTGTGTGCTCTACTGAGTGCCATTCTAGTTGTTTCTGAGATGTTCATCCTACTGCTGGTGGAAAACAACCTACACCCAGCCCCTGAGAGGCCTTTTCTGAGCCCAGGCCTTGTTTGACCTGACAAGAGGCCTCTAGTCAATGTCCAACATGCGACTTCCGTTCCTGTCCTGCCCGCAGCTGCATGTTGCTCTGCTCAGATACAATGAACTTGTCACAGCTCCTACATTAATCAAGAAAACAGAAGCTTTTTTTATGCTGTTTTTGTACATGACTCTTTTTTTGTTGTAGTTGACTTTGACTGATTACTCCGTGGAAGACCCTCACGGTTAGTCAGAGAGGAACAGTAGCGTTTCTCTGTGACCTCTTAGTCAGTTGGCAGTTAGTCTGAGTCACTTCTGTATAATGTGTGAGGTCGCTGCTGTGGTGTCTACCGTGAGACTATGGGGTTCCTCTCTTATGACATCATCATCAGAGCTGGCAGTGTGGTCTGCTCCATTATAAAGGCACGTGCCGATGAGTCGGTAACATCTTAGATGGCCGTCTGACATGCGAGTCACCAGAGGGACAGCTAAGATGACTCACAGTGTGGTCCATTGTATGCGTACTGAACTTTCTGAAATTCTCCTCCCACATATTTTTTTTTCCCAGCTCAACTTTCTGGGAAATTAATTCATTGTGTCTGCAAACATCAGCATGTTCTTTTCTGACAAGCTGCACAGTGCCGAATTTTCCATCCCACTCGGAGTGGTCACTCTACAGGGAGCGATATGTTTGATTTGTAATGGCTCTAGAAGGCTTCTGAAGAGAGTAGAAAAACGTCTTTGAGGCTCCCTCCCCTACCTTCTTCATGCTCTGTCAAACAGATAAGCTTGTACAAATGGGAAATAAAGAGGATCCCATGTTCTTAAAGCAATGTTTCGGACCGAGGAGCAAGTAAATGAACAAAAGATTTACCCTCTTCCTCGTCTGTGTTCTGTTTTCTCTTCTTTCTGGACTTGGAGTTCTTCTTCAGCTTTAGCTCCTGCTGTTCCATTATGAACTGAGTCACTATGAAACAGAGAAAACAGCAAAGGTCAAATTTCTGATGGTCAGTCAGATAAGCACACTACAGCACTGTACTCTCTAACATGCTCATCTTGACTAAATTTAATTCAAATTCCAATGAAAGGGGATAGAAGAATATTTAACCTAAAAAAAACAGACATATATAATGCTGATGATCATACAAAACATAAGAAAGAAAAGATGACCCACCCTCTTGCTCAGTCTGAGACTCACATTTCTTGTCGCTGGTGGGGTCAGTGTGTCTCTGGATGTAGCCCTCCAAGTAGCAGCGGAACTTGGGCGAGGGGGCAAAGAAAGCCAAGCTGACAGCCATCAGCTCCCAGCCCGCCGCCAAGCTCCTGGGGCTGCCATTGCCCGTGGTCTGCCTCACCAGCTGCACGTAGAGTTCGTCCCGCAGCCCCGGCATGTCCCAGCACTTGGTGATGATGAGCAGGGCGCAATGGCGGCGATCCAGGCGCGACGGCCTGTCTCCCATATAGGCCTGCACCAACTTGAACATCTCACAGGCCTCCTTCCTGACAGCTCGGTTGCTGGTGACTAGCATTGGCTTTTTGATGGAGCCGCGGTTCCACGAAAGCATGTTGGCGATGGAGACGCGGCGACGGAACAGGCCTTGCTTGTGCATGTTGAGGTGCTTGCTGGCCCAATCCTCCATGCCCATGTCAGGAGGCGGGGGCTGCCGCAGGGTGGCGTAGGAGAGCGGGTAGGAGGATCCTCCCGCTCTCCCTCCTGCCCCATCACCTCCTTCTCTGTTGTCATGGTTGGCAGGGCGGTGGGGGCCCAGGGAAGCAGTCCGGCCATCCACCATGCCTTTCTTTCGGCTCTCCAACTGGGCCTGCAGCTCTAGGGTGCTCGCCTGCAAGGGAACAAGAGGCGGGGAAAGAGGAGACAGAGGTGGTGAGGCAAGAGTGCAGCAGAGGTACAAACTGTGTGTGTCTATGTGAGTGTGCAGCTGTATAGTCTTCGCTAAGCAGAGCTGCCTTCCTCCTAGTGTGGAGGAACGCTCTGCAGTGCCGTGGCTCGAGGGGAAATACTTGCAGGTTCATTAATTTCCTAATGCCCGAAAAGAATTTTACTGGGACAAAAAGTCCCAAATCCTCATGAACCCTGGTCTCAGCCGCAGGTGAGCAGATAGTGTCATTACAATCCTTACCCCTGTCCCTCCCTACACCACTCACCTAACCTACGCTCTACACAAGACACTCCTGTAATCCCTGTGGCAGGCTTTACGACCACTTGGAGCACCACAGCTCCCTTAATAGAGAAAACCAGTAACCCAGATATACTCAGCAAGCGGCCAGGAACAACACGAAACCCAAGCCAGAATCTAAGCTCAAATTTATTAATGGAACATTAAATGCAATGAGACCCTGATGTAATGCGTAGCTGACGAGTGCCAGTAAAGCTGGACTTTAGATTTTGGTTTCTCGATCAAATGGAGCAGATCTGAGGTCAGGTTTTGGCAACAGTCTCAACAGTTGCACTGAGCTGATGTTTGGGTGGGTGACACAGAGGTCAGTGCCAGAAGTCCAAAAGCAACAAAGACTATTTTTTAACTATGGGGACATATACACCAGAACAGGGTGGTAATTTAGTCACGCTATTGGATTGGGACACAACAATTAAACAGTGGAAAATGCTCCAAGTTTATAAAAACATGAATTATTCATGTTTTTTGAGGAAATGGTCAAAGTTGCAGTGCATCCTTTGAAGTAAGGTTCAAAAGGTCTTTCAGCAAGAACAGCATGTTCAAATATGGAAAATGTAGAGCTGCTCATACATAGCAAACCATAATCTGTGAGTGTGTGAGTGGTATAACAGCAGGTCTGAATAACATTCCAGGACAGACTTAGGGGGCCCGCTCACTGCTCCTTGGCTGTTGTCTAATAAGCTAGGGCTATGCTAGTGGTACCAATAAGCCTCGGTACCAGTCGGCCTTCTCTTCATCTTCACTGCCAAGCCTGGGCCATATGGGCCACAGTGGTCCTCCTTCCTGACCAAGGGGAGCCATGTCCTGAATCTCTCTGGCCTGGCATGGGCCCAAGATGCCCAAGCACAGAGCTGGCATACGAGTATACAGCACATGCAGTGCAGGGCAGATGGACGGTGGTAAGAGGATGACAGGTAATGCTGGGACTGTGGCCATTTGCAGTCAGCGGTGCCCAGCCTGCCTATATCCTGGGGATATTTAGGTGTTCAAGATTGGAATGAAAGAGGCATTACTCACAAAATGCTCTGTGTTCTTTTCAAAGAGACAGATTAGACAAACTCTTTTTATCCCAGAGCTCCCTGGTGAATCAGATATTCATTATTATAGCCGCTGAGGTGCAGTAGGGCTGGTTTGGAAAACAGCGCTTTAATGTATGGAGGAATGAGGTGTGAATCTGTTGCAAGAAGGGATTTGGAGATTAGAAGTAGCAGAACTTGGAATTGGCTCCACATGCTGCTACTTATATAACTGTATTTAGAAGACAAGTAGCTCTTTCATCTTCGATTACGTGTCCTTTTTGTAAGGACTCTTCGAGTCCATGGTCCAACCACATGTGTCTCTATTTATTTTAGTGCTCTGTTCAAAATATAAACAAACCTATTATGCCATCTTGGGCTTTTAAAAATGTTACCTGCCCGAATAATCGAGAGGAATATTTCTGCTCAGCCAAACAATATTTGTGTCCTCTGAAGTGGACATGTCCATTCATCCACTCACAGCTCTCTTAGGACTGGACAGACTCGATAACACAAACACAGCACCTTAAATTTCCCTTGACACACAGATGCTTTATTAAGGCTTGACTTGGCCTCGTTTGACAAAATGCGACTGAATTCTTCTCTAATCTGATCGAGAATCTGGAGAGACAGTAGTAGTCAGAGCTCTCCCAGACCAAACAGAGCTGAATCCAAGCAAACCTTCTGAGGTTTAACAGACCACACAACAGCACAGACACAGACACAGACGTCAGACAGCTAAGTGTCAAAGTATAGGATTAGCCTACAATATAACAATACCGCTTTTTATCATTAATACCAACTTAACTTTCTGCTGTTTGTCTCTCTCTCTGTCGCACGCAGACACACACACATATACACACAGGTTGTAGTTACCTGGGAGGGTGGCCCTGGGGTCTCTGGCGAGGAAAGACTAGCTTGGCTAGTCACACTCATCTCCAGGGTGTCCACCTTTTCATATGTCCGTTTTTGCCTCCCCGGTATCTCCACAGGGGTCAGGGCAGGGTTGCCATGGTTACCTGCCCTATTCAGTGACCGGGGGGCCCCAGTGAGGTCCTCTCGAGATGCGCACGTGCCTGCTGACCCTCCCACATACCACCTGAGTGAGTCTGCAGGGGAGCGTGTTCGAGGTACGACAACCCTCTCCCCCATGTCCGGTTCAATTCCCGCTCTCACTTCCCTCATGGTGTTAGAGCGACTCACCACTTCCCTCATCTCAGCCATCAGCCTCTCATTGAGGGCACACAGCTCCCCGCTGCTGCCGACTGACCCCGGCCTGCCTCCTACGACGCCACCAGCGCCTACCCTCCTCCTGCTCTTTCTCCTCAGACTTGGGGAGGGTCCAGTGGAGTAACCAGAGTCTTGATAGTTTGCTGTGGCCTGCGGGGTCGATGAGGGGAAGTCTTGCGAGGCCTGGCTGCTCTGCCTGCTGTGTCGTGCCTCCATGGCACGCTGCACAGTGGCCTCCAGGACCCGCCAGTTTTGTTTCTTGTCCAGTGTACTTGGACCCGGGGTCCCTGGCTCTCTGTCCTTTAACTGCCCTCGAGGTTGGGGCAAAGAGTGGGCCTGTAGCTGGGTGTGTGGCTGAGGCTGGGTCAAGACAGGATCCGGCCTGGATGAAGGGGAAGGGGAGCGTGTGGGTACAGGAGAGCCAGATAGGAGCCCTTGTTTGGGGTCCACATTCACCATGTGCTTGATGCACTCCAGACCAGCTGGGCTGTAGTCAGAAGAGGAAGGATTCCTTCTGTGCCTGGATCCTGGATGAGGGTGCTGGGGGTTTCTGGGCTTCTGAAGGCTATGTGTAGGTGTTAGGCGAGACAGAGGTGGTCCATTGTACAGGTGCGCCCCCTCTACCTCCATGTCTATTGGGGGTTCATCATATATGGGACACTCTGAAACTGGCTCATCATAGATTGGAGCGGTGCAACCATACTGGGGAGAGATGGGGCGTGGTGTACTGGTTTGTGACCTGCTAAGGAGCGGACTGGGGTGACTACTTTCTGATGTCACCAAACAGAAGCTGCCATTGCTGGCTTTTCTCAGGTGATGGGCCTGACGTGTGTCAGCTGCCATTTTGCCAGAGGGAGCAGTTTTATATCCCTGGGTGGAGCTGATGTGTGCTCCTTGGGGCTTGTTGGGGGAGGGATGCAGGGTGAAGGTGTTGGATTTGCTGGTCACACCGTGCTGGAGGTTCTGCTGCTGCAGGGCTGGGCTGGGCTGGTTACGACTCATGCTGTTTACCTTCACCAACATGGATGCCTTCGAACCAGGAGCAGGCTGCCATCTTTGAGAGGCATCCCTGAAAAGGACAAAACAGAGATATTTAGACACTACTCGAAGCAAGAAAGTAAATATCAAGTCTGAATAAACAAGCAAAAATCAACTTCCGATACAATAATAGCACCATCATCATATTCAATCACACACAGGCAAGAAACCAGTCATTACATTTAATCTCTTTTAGAAAATCCAAGGCTGATGGGGCTGGGAAAATCAGAAGCGATCCACAAATATTTCTGCAAAACATTTCGCTGACCTCCAAATACTTTACTTAATTTTTAGTCAGGCAGTCAGAACAGCCTTATCAAACCCATGAGACTCCAATGTGCGCTGTATAAACCAAGAGCCTAAAAATACTGAGTGATTTAACACAACACATCACTAAATCCCAGCCACACTTCCTCCTAACAGTGTGACTAGAGCTCTAGCTGATTTATATGTAATGTTATATGTACATTTGATGTGTTGTATGTATGTGATGTAGCTACTGTTGGGTCATGTGGCATAAATGCATACTATATGGACCCAGGCCACATGAAAAGAGGTTGATGTGAGAGAAGTCAGGATTGCAGTAGTACAGAGCGGAGAAGATCTCCACTGGGGTCCAAAGGTTAATTCTTCTCCTTTTGGTTGAGCAGCTGGGCTAACTTCAAACTCAATGGCCCACTGCTAATCCTAGCAACATACAGCTATCAGCCTTCACTCTTCCTTTGCAATCAGGAGTTTTCAGTTCTTAACTGATCAAAAACTTGCCCTCTTAAACCAACGGGTGTTGTCTAAAGCGGGAATTATTGCACATTCACACGTGGACACAGTTGGCAGCTCGCCAGAGAAATACACGTGACGCAGCACAGAATATGCAAGTTAAAAACACATTCTCGCTTAATCAACGGTCAAAGAGGTAAATAAATTTGAAGGAAGGCAGAGGAAACTTACCTTCCTTCAATCCAACCTCTACTTAACATTCAGTGTGGTAATTAGATCAAAGCTGATCACCGTCTGTCCTTGTAAATCCAGACAAATACACAGATCAGTGTAGAGCCAGAGCTGCTGATCAAAGCCTTCCCTTTTCCAAGAGCACTACAGCTCAGTTGAGGGTTGAGCTGTAACGGCAGGAAGAGGACGCAGAGGGAGGAGAGAAACGGCGGGGGCGGAGTGACCCCCTTCTCCTACCCACATCTCTCTGGAACAATGCTGAAACAATTCCCCTGAGGTCCTCAAGCCAACGGCAAACTTCCTTTAGTCCTTCTAGCTCTCTCTAGCTCCCTCTCTCTCCCTCTCTCAGGACCCTGTGCCACCCCAAGTCTATAGAGTGAGTCACACCACCTCTGCGGTTTGAATGTAAACAGGCTCTCATCTTCAAATGGTCCCAGAGATTCACAATCCGTGCGGGGCCTATTAACAGCTGGATCTCTGCCACCTGGCACGGCACCAGGACAGCACTGCCACAACCACTGTTGTTGGGAAAAGCTCCAAGTCCCCCACCTCACTGAGTTTATTTCCTAAATAACACATAACACACAGACAGACACGTGTGAAGACAAGAAGCTCTGATGGATGGGATTCTCCCCAAACCACCACTGTTTAGTTGTTACAAGCAGGCGCGAGTGTGTAAAGCTATACAGGATGAAGGGAGAGGGGGTTGATAGGTGACAGCTGTAAACGTGCGAAGCCACTGTTTGTACTCTTTGAAACAGTGTATGTTTTCTCACCGCGGCCTTGTCGAGCAGGAGGAGGTGATACAAATGCTACAAAATCATTCCCACCTCAGCAGCTGACACACAGCTGACTGTTTAGCACCAGTTTGCTACAGCAGGAGCGGCTCACACATGAAACACCACGGCTTTCCTCTGATTGGACAGCCCAGGAACACAGCAGACCTCACACACTCAAACCACAATAAACAAATTCTTCTTTTATTATCTGCAAACAAAACAAACCATGTCTCTCATACAAAAGACAGTCACTATATCATGGTAATTACTCTCAAGTAATAGGGTAATGTAAAAAAACACAAATATGCTGATCGTGGATGGGTGATGTACTTTATGAGGACTGGCCCTGAACTCATAGTGACCACCACTTCCTGTCCGAGGAGGTCTCACACAGGGTTGGAGAGAGGGCTTCCCCATATGTTGCACAAACAGGAAATGTCTAATGTAATGTTCACACACTGAGCCAGGGAGGAAGTATGGGCTCAATCTTAATTATAAGGGGATTATATGTAGTTTAACAAAAAAATTTGACTTAATACATGTGTAACTCCATATCCTTGGACAACCCTGAGATGAATGTCATGTAAAAAAAAAAAACAATGTTTAATATTATTCCTCCCTGTCCATACAAACCCTAAATGATATCTTATGATCATTTCAGTAGCAGCTTTACACAGACTATTCTTCAGGGACTGAAATTGAATACATTCACAGACCTGCGAGGAGCACCCTGCTAAGTTCAGCTCACATTGCTGGGACAGAGGGATTTTGTCAGTCTTTGTCTCTGTTGTTTGCCTGCCATTGTCCCAGTCTGGCTCAGCAAAGGTCTAGCATGTTCACCCCCTCCAGTACTGGCACATTATGGTAGATGTCAGCAGGGAGCTTGGTGCGATGATCATCACCAATGCATGGGGGCCGCCAGCCAACTCAAGCAGTAGGGCTGTGTATAGTGTCTTCGATCTCCCTCCAAAGCTTCTAATCCCATTACACCGCTAGAACAACTTGCCTATAAATAAACCCCAGATCAACCAAATAATATATGATTAAATACTCTGGACCAAAAGAGCAACAAGGACAGTACAATGGTGAGAAAGTATGACTGGTGTAGAGTAGGGACAAATTTGGTTGGTGGGGGGTGGTGTTGGTGAAGGAGAACAGAGCTAGAGAGACAAGAGAGGAGGGTGTGAGCATGTGTAAATGAGACGGGGTGGGGATTAGTCGTGGGAGAGTGCAGCAGGGGATTGAGCGGGAAGGCTGGCATTCCTCAGGGCCCATTCAAAAGGCCTCTGCGGCAGTGTGGGGAGTTTCATACAATGCGTGGCTAGGCCATCGTCACGGAGACGCCTCCCTCAATGGAGTGTGTGTGTGTGTGTGTGTGTGTGTGTGTGTGTGGGGGGGGGGGGGTGAACCTGAAAGAGCCATCTTCAACTTTCAGATACAGTCAGGAAAACTTACAGGCTCTTACATAACACTGAACGGGCCTGGACTTTGTTTCTAACTATAACAAAAGTTATTTAGAAAGGGTGTGTTGCCTGCTGCAAGTGGGCTGTCAGGTGTTGGTTGAATGTTAGCTAAAGGGGGGGGGGGATTATGCACAGCAGTTTATCATAGTGGTTAAAAAAGACATAATAATGATCACTGGGTGAGTAAGAACTCTCTCTTGAATTTTCTAAATCCTTAGCTGCTTGTGAAAGATTATCTCTATTTCAACTTTTCTCAAGCACACATGATTAGACACATACACACACAAACACAGCGCATGTGCACATACATGTGATACGCCCACAAATGCAAACACAAACACCCTCATTTAGAACACAGAGCTTGCGTGCAAGACGTTTAGGAAGATGGAAAACATGTAATATCAAATGAAGTTAGAGGCCCTTTGGACACCAATGGGATAAAGCGATCGGCCTCTGGGGCAGCAAATCAACTTAACGATCAGCAAATTTCATTTAGCCTCGGCTGTGCTGGTCTCACTCTCACAAACACAGTCCAACAAACACACTCCCAGATAGCTCTATCGCTGCTCTAAATATTCCTGTGGTCTCAATAACCAACTAAATGCACCATGGGGATTGTGCTGTCAGCAGATGTTCTGTGTCTTCTTTCTTTCCTGCCTGGAATAGCTGTTGTTGGAAAAGCCATCAGCTGAGTCACTTTGGCGGACAGGGATATGGATTTGGAAGTTCGTAAATTTACCCCCTGGGAAAAGTGGGGTCTGAAAAACAGCGGTTATTATTAACAGTGGCTGGGCAGGAAGAGGATATGAGGTCGCATAGGCCAAGCAAACACCTCAGAGCACAGACCAATGGGATCACTGCGATTTGCGTACAGGAAGGAAACTTAAAAGACAAAGAGGATTCACTGAGGACAATGTTCATAGCTGGTTTTTCCTCTCACTTTTAAACAATCAGCCGTAAAAATATCAAGCAGCATTATAAAATAATTTTGGGGGATATGGGGTAAAGCTGGGAGCCCCCCTGTTCCTGTAAAGACACCTCCAGAGAGCCAGCTGTCCCACAACAGCTGAACTGACGCACCTCCCTCCTCTGAGCCAAGATGTCTACCAGCTGTGCATGTCTGTGGCTCCTGCAGCTCGACCCTCTGAGGAGGGCTGTGGTGGGTCAGAGCACAGCCACTAAGATTATTTTTGAAGGGACAGGATGAAGCCAAACCCAACTAGATTCAAGAGAGACCCGCCTCTGGAATTTGAAAGTGCATCTGAAGCTCAACCCACTACAGCACACTGTTTGGATGACATGATTAAAAATCCTCTTCACTCTCCCTGTCACACACACACACACACACACACACACACACACACACACACACACACACACACACACACACACACACACACACACACACACACACACACACACACACACACACACACACACACACACACACACACACACACACACACACACACACACACACACCACAAAATCTGTTCCAATCAGTCTCGAGTTTTAGAGATATGATCAGGAACACAGAGGAGCAGAAAACCACCAATAAAGTCCCATGAGAACTGGATGGGAGCAGAAGCCCTGAAATGTACGCTGAAAAATAAAATTTTCATGCTACGAGTCAGCTGAAGCAGTCACGCCTCAGGCAAGTTCACATGTGGTCCCATTGGTGCTTCATGAAAAACACTGGAGATATTCCTCTTCACCACAACACCAGAGAGAAGTTAACTGTAAAAGCAGTGTTTCGGCAACATCTAAAATAAAAACAAGAGGTTTTGGATCCACTGCTTCAGAGAGACACATAAAACTGAAGCTCTGTAATCTTGTTCTGAGAATGCCATAAACTTTACATTTACGAGAAAGACAAGAGTGAAACATGGAGCATGCAGAGAAACAGCACAGAGATAAAAAAAACTAAATAGGGACTTTGCCACAGCTAAGCAGACCAAAGCACTCAGGCACGTATCAGCATCAAGAGGTCAAAGTGCAACTTTTTTTTTAGCCAAGACAAAAAAACTTTCTGAGAACACTATAAAGAAAGAGCTGAAAAATTAGCTTACCACAGCAGGAGTGTAGGGAAAACAAGTTTCCCAGTGTGTGTAAAAAGACTATGTCTTCAAAGTGGCAGGAGATGAAAAACATGAGGCTTGTGCTCTCGCAGTAAACATGCACACAATGTGTGACTCATTACAAACTTAAAACTTTATCTACCCATAAGACGCCCCCTCCTTTTCTAAATAAACCCAGTGGTGATTTCTCCTACATGAGTCACAGCAAGACGGGCACAGGGGCGACGGTCACTATGAGGGGAAGTCTACTTGTTTGTTTTTTTTATATACTTTTGCCTTCATGTGGATGGATTACTCCCAAATTCCCCACAACTGTAACTGAAATAGAAATCAAAATACCATGTCTTCAGTTCTATTTTTCCCAGACACTTTTGGAGAGGTTTCTACATTTGCCCCTAATCTCCCTTAAAACACATCACGATGAAAAGTAGCCCAACAACCGTTTAACTAATTGCAGACCCACACAAAGTCAAGATTTTAGCTTTTTAAAGAATCCAAAGTCAACCAATAGGGAAAGACGAGTTGAAAGTGTCTAATGTCAGCGTGACTGCCTTCAACCGAATACTGTCCCACTATGTCATTACAGGCCTAAATGAGAGGACACATCCAAGTCATTTGGTGTTCTTCTTCTCCGTTCAGCACACCCAGACTTCCTGCTTAGAGAAAGCCATCAATTGACCGGGGGGGGGGGGGGGCAACTAGCTTTGAGGGGGGGCAACTAGCTTTGAGTGAGGGCCTTTGTTACTTTTAGTGGTCCATTATACACCCCAGGCCACAGGCCAGACCATAAGACAAAAGAGTAATGTGACCCAGAAGTGAACTACCTTGGGTCATTTCTGGGTTGTCTAACTCCATGCTGTCAGACGTCCTCAGTAGACTTTCAACATCCACTCAACCTCAGCAGGTTTCCTGTAACTTAAAAGCTCTGTTGAAAGGAGCCCACACACGGTGAAGACGTAAATCAAACACTATCACTGGTGAAATCTTCCACAGACTTTACCTGGTTAATGACAGCAAGACAAAGAGACACTGACAGGCATTGAAGGTGGGTGAAATCCGATGCAGATGTTATAAGTTAGGTGATCTGAAACACCTTCAGTTCCGACATCATGAATAGAGCTAAGTTACCACATGTGACTGGTATGTTTACCTCTGGGGAGCACGGTACTTCCCTGATGAGCTCCACAGGCACAAAGAACCCAGGAATTCCCAGGACATGTGATAAGACTCGGCTAATGAGTAACAGATTTGGCCATCAAGTCGACATACGAGCGCGCTCATCTACCCAGACATTCTACAATTAATGTACGTAGACAAATACAAATATGAGCTTTAAAAAAAAGAGTGAGAACCTTGACACATTTTCTATCTATTACGAACAGATATATTAATAGCACAAAACAAAAGGGAAACTGGTGTTGGAAAGACCCGGGACTATCCCATCTCCACAAAGAATAGCATTGTTTTTCAAAGGTCACAAGTTAATAACATTTCATCTCCGCTGAAATTTCATAGAGGAAAAAAAAGAACATGTAAAGACATGTCTTAAATAGCTGAGCGGTTCAAACCAAACATTGAGGAACAGAAACAATGGAGTACACCATTACTCTGTGGAACTCGAGTTCTGAAAAAAAGTTGTATGACAAAAAAAAAGGGAAGACCACCATTTTCTCATGTAAGCCCCTAACACTTCTGTGCTCTGGATGGGACAGAACAAACTAATCTTACTCAAACTCATCATCTAAACTTTCTCCCTTGCGCTTACCCATTAATCTTTGTCAATATCAGTCAAATGTGCCACTAAGTGAAGGAAAGCATATCTCTGAGTTTGTTTTCAACCATTTCGAGCTGTCACATTCAACCCTCTCTGTGCATTTTGTGGTGGTTTCCAATTACCTGCTTGTGAGGATGTGGAGGGCCTTATGGCTAAGAAGGGTATCAAGCATCAGTGGGTTTAAGACTCCTCAACGTTTCTTTGGGAAACACAGCTGGCCATTGTTTTGAGGGAAGACAGACTAGATTGTGGGAAAGGTTGACTCACTGGGGCAGAGTGGGACCCTGTGTGTGGGGAGTTATACCACTCGCCTCACACCAAAGGGAATGCAACAGGGCTTCAGTCAACAACCATGGCAGACAAATTAGTTCTCTCTCCACCATTGCGTATCCCAAAGGAACAGGGAGGTCAGAGAGGAGACCTCCTAATGGTCAAGGTGAGTTATAAGAAGAGCCAGGAGGAACCTGGGGAGTCGCCACGACAGAGCCTTGAAAACCCAGCAGGGTTTCGCCTTGTTTATAGGCAGCTGGAATGCAAAGGTTCTGCTTGTTATTAACCACAGAAAACACTCTCACATGTGTCTCATGCATGCACGTTTAATCTCTCACCCATAAGAGAAGTTGCAGTCTTTGGTGGCCTGGGGCCTAGATTTGTTTTAGGAAAATGAAATGAGCATTGGAGCAGAGCGGGGCACGGTGATGGTGAGCACACAGAAGGACACTTAGACGGCCTCAGTGGCCCAGCGCCAGAGGAAACAGAAGTGGCATGTCTGGAATCTGGCTTGGAGGGAAGAGTCGGTGGTTTGGACGAGGCCACAATGCCAAGCACATGATATGGTCTTTGAATGAGTTACTGTTAGGGGCCGTTCTGCATCAGTAACCCTAGAGTGAGGGAGGGGGAAATGTCATGCTCTGTAATATAACTGACCACTTTACCCATTTGGTAGCAATTTGCTGAAATGGCTGAGCACGGTTCACAGGCATCAGTATGGAAACATGGGACATATGGAATGTTCAGATAAGTGAGAATTAAAATAGAAAAAAACTGTTTGAGTTTGGCTCGAGTGGTCAAAAGTCAAAATAATCCTGAGAGTTCTCATAGCACAAGCATTTGAAAGTCATTACAACTCACTATACCACATGGTGTGATGACTATCATGTTTCCCCACTTTTCTTCAACTAATGATTCTCTTTCCAGACCTACTATAGAAGCTACTGAAGATTTTGTCACGCTTACCTCTGTGGGTCTTTGCTGCCATCTGTGCTGAGCTCACTGCTGCTTCCGTCTCCCTGTGATCTGCTATCCACTGCTGGGTCCATCTCAGGGTTGGTTGTCTCCACGCTGGTCTCCAAGGCTCTGGGGATAGGGTCGTCTCCGTCCTGCTCGGGCAGAGGGGTGCACCGCCCTTGGCTACTCACACTGCTGATACTCCCTGTAGTTCCATGGTGGTGCCTATCCATGCTCCCTCCAGTCCGCTTGGCGTCGCTGCAGCGCTTCATGGCCTGAAGTTGGGAGAGGGGCACTATATCAGCTCCCTGGGGTCGATGCCAGACTGTGCGGCGGCCAGTTGAGTTGTAGTAGTAGAAGCGGCCACTTTGAGGGTCAAACAGCTCCCACCACTGGTTACCGTCGGCCTGACGGACAGGGACGCCTTGAGGGGCCTCCCAGCCGCACTCTCCGCTGGTCAAGTTCACATACATGCGCTCGCGGGAGCGTGGCTCCAGGATTTCCACCCAATCAGAGCTGAATGAGAAAAAACAAAACAAAGGGTTAAGTGCTGTTTACTGCTAAAATTGGCAACAGATTATTCACCAACAGGAGACAATGATGCACCAGAGGCCACAGTCACGGCTGACTAATTATCACCTTGACAAGCAGAAACTGACTCACACAGTGTGACAGACTGAAACGCAAAAAAATATCCACATGATCATATGGAGAGTGTGTCAATGTTTGTGTCCCATAAATGTATCCATTTGTAAAGTGTGTGTGTGTTAGAAGTGATGTCATCTCTTTGGTAGGTAACAGAGCAGCAGGAGTGATGGCATGTATGTGTGTTTCTTTAATAAGGAGACAGGTGGACACACTCAGTGAGACACCAGGCACGGTCTCAGCAGAGCCCAAAGAGAACCATACGGTCAGAGTGCCACTAACGCGGAAAAAACCCACAGAGCTTAACTGCCATCACAGGGTGACAGCAGCCAGCTCAGCACAACACACAAAGACTATAAAAAAGAGACAGTGAGGGGAGGTGCAAAAAAGAGAGAGAGGCAGAGAGACTGAGGGAGAACCAGTTGACAATCCAACCGAAAAGTACAAAGGCAAAAGGGCACAGATAAGAGGGACGGCCGCTTGAAAACAACTGAACCATGGCCTGAATTGAAGGGAAATTATGGGTCAGTCTACCTGAAAAAAGTGCGAGGCATATTGCAACTGAATGATAGAACCCTAAAATGTGTGCTGTAGCTACCTACAAATAAGCTGCTGGTATATCTAGGTCATGTTACCCTATAGTGGGCTCCATTGTTCCTTTTTTGATCTAGAGCTCTAATTTAGGCCTCAACTGTGACAGCACATCCATGTAGGAACACTAAAAACAGCCAGAGACTAGATCTGAACCAGAGGAAGGACTCAAAATATTCAATAAATCACAACACTCCTCTTCTCTTGTACTCACCACTGGACATTCCCGACAAAGATTAATCCATTCTCTTCCCTAGTATTCCACTGAACTCAAGCTGTACACCTACAGCGCCTTACAGAGATCCAGCTGTATTGCCAGAAAACCCCTTGTTATTCCAACATTTCTTGTTTACATTGAACCAAACAAAGCTGGCCAATTGTGTCATCGTAGAAACAGAAGCTAGACTTGAAAGGCTCCACTTAAACTCCACTGCTGATGCAGACAGCTGATGACACTAAAGATGAGTATTTGTTTGTTGTATTACACTGTACTTGGAGGACGGATCTACACAGAGTAATACATACACAATCTGATGATGAATTTACATCATGCAGACTTTAGCAGACCCTCGCATATACAGGGACTTAACATAACAGCATTGGCAGCCTGTTCTGCCCGACTGGCCCTCTTTGATCAGGATAAATGTCAAAGCATTATAGTTTTTACAAAAGTTTTTTTCTCCTGAGCGAAAGCAGAGCGTCACCAAAGGTTTCAAGTATTTCTTTATGGGCAGAAAGTAACAAACTTTCTAAACCACAAAATATTAAAAAAATCTGAGGTAGAACATTCAAAAGATTTTACTGTAATTCTCACTTAGTGTACACATTGCACAAGTATCATATCTACACATTTTGAACACCGGTTATTATGCTCTTGAAGACATTTTGTGAATTCTTATCACCTAAACCTACAGCTTTTTTCTTTTAGAAATCATTGATCCGATTCTGTGACCCCCTCAGCTGCCGGCATTAAGGCAGAACAAATATGCGCCATAATCTACGTTCTCATCCTTTATACATAACAGTGAGGTGGAATAAAAGTGCAACTTTTCTGCCTTGAACAGGCGGTGTAAAAGAGGCTGTTGAGAAAACAGTGGCAGTCGGGAGGAATTAGTGTCACAAGAATCTGCTCTGGCTTTGGATCTTTTCCCAGCTTTCTCAGGACAGAAACGCTTTTCTTCTCCGCGTCATGGTTGTTTGTTTTGTGAGCCTGTAGTCCAGGCTACCTGTGAAGATCAGAGGGACATGAAGCCTAGCACGAGTAACAGTGCCTACAGTGTCCCAACAAATATCCACATTCGTTTTGCATGTGGCTTCCAAATCAACCCTGTGTGCTCCCCCGGCCTCAGAAATAGACACAGAGTAGTGTGGTGCCAGTCAAGTCTGGCAGGGTTACAATGTCACTCTGTTGGCTTCAACTCACAAGGAACATCAGCTGTTCTTTATTTTACCTGCAAAGCCTTTTGACGTACCTGCTCATCAAGCAAGCAGATACTATCGATCTCTCTTTCATGTGCTGCCAGCAACAGCCACAGGCTGTTAGGTAGAATGTAGAATTAACAGCCAGGCAAACATAGAGGCGAGGATATAGGAACTTTTCACATACTGTCTACCCATGTGTTCCACTGCTCTATGCTGGGAGGCCATCTGGTCCAGTCCCTCACACCAGGCACGACGCCCTGACCTCAGAGGACTCAACATGTAGTGTGTTTATACTGTGTTTTCAACCCATCTGGGTCGACAAGAAGATGAGAGGGGATATTTGGAGAAAATAAAGTCAAATAATGTTAATTGTGAATGTTTGATTGCATTGGTTATGTTAAGTATAGCAGGATAATGTTTATAGTGTGAAAGACAGAGGTCCTGCATACAACTATTGGAAGAAGTCTTCCAGACTGATTAGATCCGCAACAGTTAATGGGAGGGAAGCCATGCAGATAATGGGGCATTCAGAGCAGAGGCCAAACAGTCAATACCACCCCACACATACCAGAGCCTTCATCCTTTAACTGCCCCTGGCCTCCAAATGAGGCCTTCCCACACGCAGAAACTGATCTCTTTATGCTTCCTTACTTGTTCTCCACTTGCATTTGTCATCACTCTATAAACGCAGTGTTTGAATCCAAATAAACCAATCCCTTACAAACATAGAGTGAACGAAAGTTCAGGCTGTGTCTCCCTCTCCAACCAGCACAGACTTAAACATGCTGCATGGTGTCTTGTATGCCGCAACAGGAAAACAGGGTTTGAGGGTCAACTGCGGAGGCCAAGGCTGACGAGTTTAGCAGCACAGGGTGTAGTGGTTGCATAAGGAGTGTTCCCTCTGGGTAAATATACAGCAGTTAGAGCTGAGAGCCAGCCTGCTGGGATCTGTTGACATGACCAAGATAAGCAGGAAGACGGACCGGGGTTCAGGTTCTGAAATTCCTGGAACATCACTTTTGGAAGAACTCAAACAACATGTGAGGGATGACCAATACATTAGTTTGTCTAATACAAAGGAACTTCCCTTCAGCAGGATTCACCAGGACTGAGATCATTACACCTTATTACTGGTTCTATTCCAATGAAAAACTGTTTTATTTATTCCTTCCAAAATTACATTGATTTGACTATCAAAATTAGATGAGACTGCCTGAAGTAGATCAACTAAATGTTTAAAGATCAGGGTCCCGGTTGCTATACCTGTAGTCTGCCTTTCACACATGCACAACACAGCGGGAGGTCTTCTGCACAGACACGTTCACACCAGGTTCGTGTTTTTTCCGTGTATGACACCGCTTCTTCACCTGGAGATATTTGTTCTGTTTTAGTTTATTTAATTTTTGCCTTCGTCACATTTGAGAAACGTCATCAACCCTACACTGGCTCACGGTAAATCCAGCGTGGATTCCCTGCTTGTGACATCCCTAGTCCAGTGCATGTCTGAAAGCAGCTTTAGTGAAGCACTCCCGCTAAGGGAGTCTGCCCCTTGCCGCAAATGTTCATAAATGGTTTGGAATGCAGTCTGCACCAGCTCAGTGATGTTTCCCTCCAACAGAAACATTTTATATTGATCTAAAATGAACGCACATGTTCCTATGACTGAAGGACAGCAACAGATTTACCTTTACCCAAATTAATTATACTAACTAATGTGCCAAAAACCCATGTTCAGAGTCTGTGATGCCTCACTCCCTTGTATAACACATGAACATAGAGTTTGGGAACTGATTTTTATATATGTATATAGTTTTATAGATTTTCATGACTTTGAAATTTTAGTTGACACAAGACATTCATGAGTATACATTTTACTTTTCCAGCAGAACTCCTCGCTGAGAATGTCTTAATTTTTCAACTAACCTTTATTCCTGAATTAAATTCTTCTCCAGCAGCCTATGGTTATTCCACAACGACTCAAAATAAAACCTGCCATATTGTTAAAAAACTATGAGGATGTAGTGGCCAAAACTGACACATGTACACATACAAACACAACAAACGTGCAGTCGTGCACACAAGCACACCTTCTTAACAAACTTGTTACTCCCAGTCCCAACGTGCCAGTAGTCTCCTTCTGAAGGAGAAATACTTCATCTATCATCCACAATTTGCAGTCCGCTCCAAAAATAACTGGAACCCAGAGCGGTTTCCCAGAGTGAGGGAAACAACAGAATATAGCTCATGGAATCTGCCCTATTGTTCGAAGCCAACGCCAAAGCGTAAATGGCATTTTTCCCAGCAACAGTAAACATAGAGAACTGGACAATACAGCTACTAGAAATAGGCCACATGAAGTCTTGTGTCATTGTCCAACTTTGGATTACAGAGAAACTCAAATACCAAACGTGGTTGTTTATTTCGTCAAAAAAGATAAACCACACAGAGAGAGAAAAGATTGTTTTCTCTGTATAGTATAGAATTTGACTATACTATAGCAGCAGTGTTTCATCAGATAATCTAGTAATGGCTGAACTGCAGCTTTATGCTTCAGTGCCATTTCTGATTGACAGATAGGACGCCGTCAAAAACTGAGACAAATGGGAGCATTACTGCATTCATTTGTCCATAAATGTGTAAGGTCGAAATAAATGGACAGAACCAGTGAGCAAGTTAAAGCCCCCTTTCACATATAGTGCCCCTGTAAAATCATCTCTAACCTTTTCCAACAACAGACTATTCTGAGCGGTTGCTTGTGCCTCTCCCTTGTGGACCGAGGCAGGCTAAGTTCTCACACAGGGGCTGCCATTCATCTGGGAAACCTTAGCTCTCTGTTCACTAGGCACAGCAAGTGCCAAGGTCCACCCCGGCCAGTATATTTACAGAACTGCTGCTTCCTATTTAGAGACATAAATCAACCTTTCTCCTCAGATACTAGCCTCAAAATAAGTCATCACTCAAAGGAGGTGAAGTGATTTATACTCACCTTGCCGCACAGGTACGAAACCATTATAACAATAAGAAAACAGAGACAAGTATACGTCCTGAAATTCACTGTCAAGAGAAGGAGTGATCTGCCAAAAGAAGACTTTGTTTGATTATGTATAAACCATGTACAAAGTCTATTCAGCATTGCTGCTAGGCAACCTGCTTATCTAAATATTGTAAAACAAGAGCTGGGACACAGAGTGACTGTTGAGTGCTTGGCAGCATATCCAGTAGCTGTGACTAACGCAGAGTGTAGCTGTAAACCTGGCATGTTGACTGCTGTGGCCACGATCGCGTTAACTGAAGTGAAGAGGGCAACAGCTTTAACGTGTGTAACACCATCAGCAGTATAAGACTGCAGTGAGATAAACTGAGAGAAAGTATTTGAATTGAATTTCCACTTTCAAAGTTGAAACTGCAATGATAGTTTTCTGAATGCATGCGATGTTCTCCGTACATACAGTATTTCAGTCAGGATATTTGATTGCTGCTTTTATGAACCATGGTTAATTTTACTGTAGGAGGCAGGTGCTTCACAGCTACAATAGGGTCCTGACATTGCTGACATTTACCCCCACAAAGTCTAAATAACACACTGGTGCAATGGGACATAAAAATGGCCAATACCTGTTGATAGGAAAGACATGCACAATGTCTAAAGGAGGCGCTTGTCCTTATTATCAGAACCATAATTCATAATTTACAAACGGCACAAGTTTGTTTCCAGGAAGCCTCCACTTTTGTGTTGCTAATAGCAGAGCAGGGACGAGGTGTATGTGGGTCGTCTCTGTGCAGGGTTGGTGTGCAGGTTCCTACGCTCCGCCCAGGCTTCCAGAGCCATCAGAGGGAGAGGGGAGAGTGCAAATGTTTCAGATGACAGAAAGAAGCCCTGCACCTGTCTACACACATTCTTTGGTCCTTTTGTTCAACACCTCCCGTTCCTGCCGTGTCACCAGGGTTAGAGGTCACTCAAACTCACGGCACAATTGGTGTTTGTGTGTCTTTTAATTTAATAGTAAACAAACCAGCATAAGGACTGCAGAGTCTGTTATACAGTCAGGGACTTCACTTCTAAGAGGCGTTCTTGGCATTCGTCCCCACAGAAACCCTCATAAAGTTAATGCTAGGGGTTTGGATAGTGTACACTTATCTTGTTCTGTGACTTTAACGGTGATGTGCTGTGTAAACCAACCCACAGAGCTGCCGAGTGTCTCCTTTGCCTCTGGTTATAACTTCTATGTATCTATTTAATTGAGCCTGAGCTTTGCATTTATGTTTCCATTTTAGGGAAAAACTGTTTCTTAATTCAAGATCTATATACTTGGTTGTATTTGCGTTTATAATAGTTTTTTTGTATTTATAACAAATGTTGTGATTAAACTGTAAAATATCAAACCTTAATTACAATTGTGTGTGTGTATATATATATCAGAAAATCTGAAATTTATTTGATATCGGCCCTGAGAAATCCTTCTCTTAACTATCAGTTTTTGGCCTTTCATCAACAGGTGTCAACACAGCAATCACCGTTGGCCTTTAACATTTAATGTAAAAATATCTGTTTGTATATAGTTTTAATGGTGATCTTTTGACAGCAGAATTAATAACACAATACTTTTGTGATTGTATGTACTTAGACAGAATAATATCATCATGGAAAAGTTGAAGCTGAGAGAATCTCCCTTTTTGCATTTTGTTGTGTTTATAAGACTCAATCAGTTTTCAAACTGAACCACATCAATATGGACAACCTCAAAGAGGTTCATACCTTTCCTCTTTGCTGCACCATTCCTCCCCCGTTCTCTCTATACCCCCCACCCTCAGCAGCAGCAGTTGTCAGTGTCCGTTCCTCACTCACTGCATGCTGACATGGGCAAACGGGTCCGGGGTTCGTCTTACACTGCCAGACATGTAAGACATGATAGAGCCGGACTCATGTGAGCCGACCCGGGCAACAGGGCGGCAGACTGCCAATGAGCGGGAGGAGAAGTAAAGCACTTTAAGACCAAACAGCCGGGCAGCCACATGCCTGGCAGAGAGAGCAAGACTAGGAAGGGAGAATAAAGATCAATAGATTCGGGGAGCTCCAAAACACCAACGTGGATAAGACTGATGTGCAAATATGTTAATTTTTTTATTTAAATCTCTAAAAGGTTTGCATCTCTCTTGCTGCAGTGGTAAGGGAAACAGCAACCGATTTACCACCTCTGAGGTCAGAACTGCTTTTCTGACAGTTTATTTGAACTCACGCACAATAATTCTCCACCAGGAAAATCTACAAAGTGGAAATCTTATCACTCAGTGAAGACGAGTAAATATACCTGCAGAGAACTCTTCCAGCTTGTCTAGTATCGCCTGAGAAGAGCAGTTCTGAGTCACTGGAGTGACTGCGCACGCCTTTAAAGCGCGAGAACCAGCTGGTCCGGTTTTCTCTGTGTTCTATATGCTAGGTCTACAGCAGTGTGTACCACTGCTGGACACGGGGTCTATTTTTAAACAGTGTTGTGGCCAAAAAAGTGCAGAGTGGACTTTTTGCATTTTCCTCTGCACAATCTGCAGTGTATTTAGCACAAAGGACTGTGTTAGACTGTCTTGCACATGAACACACATGAAGTGATGAAGTTAGAAAAAGATTCTGTTGTCCTGCAGTTGCCAACACTTGCTTCTTATACATATTCTGAGCGCTTTGTGGGAACAGGGAAAAAAATGGTTACCTAGTTGGCAAGAATGTCCTGTGATGACTCATATATGCATTACAAAGGCTGTGAAAGGCACCCTATTCTAAAGCCTGTGATGGCACAGAACAATGCAGACTATTGATCAACAGGCAGACTTCACTCAACGAGAACTCTCTGTGTTGCCTCGACACAGGCAGGCTCAGCCAATCAGAGACGGGCCAGGGAGGAGCTTTGGACATGTATGCGAGGTCTGCGGTGACCTCCTTCAACAGCTGCCCTAATCCAGAACTGGAGACAGTTTCTCCTCTCCATGGGCACTGGATTAGGCAGGATCCCACAAGGTCGCGCCGCCACCTTCAGCACGGCCTGTCTTTCCCATGCTGCTTTCCAACTAGCGATTTTACATGGCCCAAGTGAATTCATTCCCTGTAGCTGCCAAAATGTTCACCCCCACTGCAACAAACTGATTCTTCATGAGATGTTAAGAGAATAGCTCCTACCTCGGAGCCGGTTCCAGGAGAACATTTTTGTGTTGGCCGTCTTGAATGTTACTTCAGATCCGAGTCGCTGTAATCCGCCTACAAACCAACCTCAGAGAAGCAGCCTAGCAGATTTCTGTATGGAGAGTATTGTCTTGTCCCACCATCCTGCCTTATCCCACGAATTCTGCAGCTTTCTGCTGGGAACATCCGGCCCTCTTGCTGCTCTGCTGAACAGCCACAGTCTGCCTCACTACTCAGCGACAGGGTCAATAAATTGCCTTTTATAGGAGTGAGCCTGACCAAACAGAAGCTCCCGTCCTTCACAAAAATCCACCCCTTGCTCTTAGTTAAGGAGCATGTGGGGACTTTTCAGGTCAGAAGAGACTTGCGACGAGCGCGAACATATGCAGGACAGGCTGATGACCGAATCAGGCTGTTTACTACATACAGGCCGGCCTTTCTGTCCAGTGCACCAGCTGTCAGAGCAGGAACAATGGGGTCACTTGTCCAAACAAGGGAAATGAATGAAACTATTAGGGCGTATTTGCTTAATAACCCAAAACGTTCATTGTCCAAACTTTATTTTGTTGTATTGCTTAGTCTCATCCATGTTATAGCACAGCCTTGAAAAAATTAACTCAAGCATTCAATCTCAGCCATCTGTTTGCTGCCAAAACAACATTTTCCATCAGGATCAGACCTGCTTGCCTACCACCAGTAGAAGCAGTACTACTTCGTTTTGAGTTGAACCACACAGCCCCCCTCCGAAGTCCTCCACTGCTGACGTGACAAACGAGGCCAGGGTCTAATCCCAGGGCAGAGTTACAGGGTGAGGTGGGGGGGGGGGGGGGGGGGGGGGGGGGGGGGGGGGGGGGGGGTCAAAGGCTGGTCGAGGAGCCACACAGGAAAGACATGTCCGGATTGTTCTCTAGAGGATGTGAAGGTGCAGACGGCAGGCTGTCCAGGATTAGAAATACAGAGCAGCCTGGTGAAGACGTTAACGCTGGGTCTGTGCTGGCCCCGAGGGGAGTAGTTTGGTGGAATGTGGATCAACATGTAGAGATGGATATTTTCCGAATAACAATAAAGTTTGAGGCAGTGCTTTTTCATTTTTTGTAGGCTTAACCTACATCTCATCCATTTATTTCAGTGTTCCATTTCTGTGTGTAACATGTATAGAGTCCATGTGAGTTTTGCACTTCAAAACACACAGCTCACGACAATTCTATTGACATGTTGAACTTTTTTTTAAGCAGATGACTCATTCATCCTTACAGCCTATCCACCCCACACGTTATTATCCTCTGTAATGCTAGGGAGTGATGATCAGCACTCTGAGCATCAGGTTCTAACTAGTGTGGTTTAACTAGCCATTAATCCCCACAGGCAGAAGGTTCAAAATGTCAGGGGTTGTACAGGTACAGTTTATTATCCTCATTACTGCGTCATTGTGGCACATGAAACAAGGGTGTTGCACGTTAACAGCTCGGATCGACAGGAGGGTGACCAGGATTATAGGACTGAACAGGATTCAAACAGAGAAGAAAACCTGAATCTATAAATGAAAAAAGCCGACCACAGTAAATATAATATTAACACATCACAACCCATAATAAGACACTGTAAAGGAATCACAAACTTAAAAGTTGCTTCCTCTCAACGGGCAAACAAACAAGTCTATTGTCAAATCCTTAGTAGGATGGACATCCTGCCAATTTTGATTCACCTGGTTACAGGGATGCATTGTTTGTCCTCTTTTGTCTGAATGTTGTTGTGAGGGAGCAGGACAAACAGCGAGACAACGTCCCAATAGTCCGCTCAACTCAGAGACAAACCCCAATGAGTAAATGAATGAAAGTAGTCTGAGGAGGCAGAAATACCAAATAAACCATTTCGTCTTCTCTGGTGGTGATGTATTAGACACTTGGCAGATAAGGAGGTTGTAGAAGATTGAACATGTCTGAGGAAGCTGACAAAGCAACACCAGGTGAATGCTGCCAGCATTCGGCGGATGAGCACCAGCTTGGCCGGCAGACAGGGAGGGTGCCGCACCCAGTAAGCCAGGTTGGCGTTGTGTGGCAAACTAACAGCTTCAGGCGATATAAATGATGACAACCAGCAGCTTGTTCCCCAGATAACACATTGTACAGGATTGTTCAGGAGTAGGAACCTGAAGCTTCAGTTTATAAGTCCTCACTATATATGAAGTCACAGGCACTAAAAAGCCTTCATCTGAAAAGTGTGCAGGAAAACAGTTTGAGGGGAACTGAGGGAGCTTGTTCTATACATCCCAGTAGCTTTAAATAGAAGGTGCGGACTAAAGCAAACCATCTGTCTAAAGCAACAGATTAAAGCTAAACAAAGTTCTGATGTACATCTGCAGTCAGAGCAGATGCTGTAGAAATCCAGCATGTGCAGATCAAACCAGTAGCTAAATCTACACGAGCACTGGTGCCTTCAACCAGTAAAAAAAAAAAACAAGAGGAACAAATGGGCTGTGGAACATTTGCCTTCCGTTTGGGTTATTGGTGTTTAAACCACAACAGAGACTTTAACCAAAGTGTGGATCCGTTGAGGGAAACATTTAAAAGATGAGAGGAACACGAGGAAAGTGGAAAGTAGGTTTAAGATCCCCCATAAGCTTCAGCTGATGTAACTCTGCTGCAGACAGTCAATGAAGGCTCCACTTCACTGAGTGTCAAACTGCTCCTCAGCTACATGCTAGCAGCACACAGAACAGACCAGTCTTTATTTAAAACTGCCCGGCGGGCACACAGTGAACACAGTGAACAACAGTGGAAGCACCAACAGAAACATTACAGTGTGAATTTCACCAAACTCGCTCTATTGCTGCTTTTTTCTGGGTCAACCACCTCCTGCACTTTAACAACTTCTCACTAACATGTCTCTCCGGGTGTAACATCGCCCGGTGCTGGTGCTGCTGGGGGGAGGGAGCTGTCTCGCTAGCCGCCCTCACGGAGCTTCCCGGCGGCGTTTAGCTCCTCAAACTTTCCCCCTGTTCAACTTTTTCTTTTATCGGTTTGAAATTCAACGTGAGAGGCGTCTTACCTTGTCCCGGCCATTTTCTTCACATGGTAAACGAGCCGCACACGGAGAGAGAGAAGAAGAATTACAAGTAGTTTTTTGTTAAGTTTCTGGTTGTTGGCGCGCGGCGGCTCTGCTCCGTGTGCGAAGTGAGCTGCACGAGACGCTTCTCTCTCTCTGTGTGTGTGTGTGTGTGTGTGTGGCTCTCTCGCTCTTTTTCTCTCTCTCTCTCTCTCTCTCTCTGTGTGTGTGTGAGCGTGTGTGTGTCTCTCTCTCTCTCTCCCCCTCTCTCTCCCTCCTGGTGAATCCCATATGGGTCTCCGCCTCAGCACGTGAGTCAGAGGTCGGTGTGGGGGGGTCACCCAGTCTGCGCCCCTCTCCTCCTCACCCCTCTCCCATAGCTGGCTGCAGAGAGTGGGAGCCAAAGTTCACTCGGACCATTTAGTTGACTGATCAGAGCACATGATGGGATATCAAATGTTTCAAACTGTCACCTGTCATGTCAGACATTTCTTTTTGAGGGGACAACCTCATCTGTACCCCTGCAGCAGCTGGAGCAATAATAAGGGACTTCCAGCAGGTTCAGACATCTCTCTTAGTGATGGATGACTGCAAGGATTTGTTCAAAAAGTGATATAATAAATATATCTTTTTTGAGTAATCTCCACTTCAGTTGCACTTACATGAACCAAACGTTCCAGTACTATTTCACTTTATATTCTAAATGTTCTTTTACCAGAATAACTTTAATTATACTGTGCCACTCCACTCTTCTCATGTTAATTTCTCTACAAAGAAAATATCCGTTTGCAGTAAGCGGTTTATATTATTAATCTAAATATTCTCTGTATTTTATTAAATTTTCAGTTTAATTTTATTCAGTAAAGTTTATCTTATAATCCTGTTGAAAATGTTGTACTTCATGGCTATAGACAGTAATTTCTGACTGAGTAATTAAATTCGGTCTATCATAAGCTCTGGCTTTAATATGGAAAAACAATGTGATATGAGATATGCATATTGATATGCATCAACTGGGTATGTTTTATTCTGGCATCTCCTGTAGTTCTTTTTTTTTGGAAAAGCATTGCTAGGTGACACACCTTGACTAATATTTGAATATCAGAGAGAAGATATGCTGATTTTTCGACGTATTCTCACGTGACTCAGTCAGTTAAAACCCTGAAGACCTAAACTATCTCTTTCATGATGATAAGAACTTGTCTTTCCACTGTAGTAATACTAGTGATATGTAGAAACCATGTAACCCTGTGGACAAGCAGACAGAGACACCTGCTGGACAGCAACACAAGTAAGCCAACATTATGTCAGAATAATAGTCGGGTCGTATTTATGGTCAAACAACACTTTATTCACAATTACTATCAGCACTCAGGTCTATGGAAATAGTTGCTAAAAAAAGTCACAGAAGCTAACAAAGGCAGCTAGCTAAAATTCACATCAATAAGTATTACACTGTTGTGTTTTTCCTCCGGAACAGGGTAAACTTAACATCCATTGAAATGTACATGGCGCTTCTCTTCACAGTGAACCCCTTAAGTGCTTTTCCCATGTAAATAAGGAAAGAACAAAACATACAAATTGAGGGCAATGACATTCTCAAGCTACATTTCTTACTATAAGTTCATCTTGTCAGCTCATATCATACAATGAGGTCTGCCTCTTCAGTATTATAAAAAATATTGTAAACATTTATATTAATTGCACAACATACATTCAAATACGTACTGTACTGTACAGCAAGGTTTTGTATCTGTGTTGTTATTCTGTAGCACCATGTATAGCAAGCTGAACAAACTTTTTGGATACTTCTACAGTGTGGTACTGACAACGCAAAGGAGTAAAACGGCATTCACTAGTAATGACGCATTCTGCCAGTGGACACATCTTCTGGAGGTTTGGGTTGTATTATTGTGGGACGGTGGTTAGTGTAGGGCTGTACAAGGTGTGGCGGTCTCCACATCTCACAGCGTTGAGGAAGATGATGCTTTTAAAGGACATTCATCAGTGTTAAGATCAACTATAATACAAAACGATTAGAAGAGTCTGTTACTGGCGGCTGTTTGAAAAGTCTGTGCCGCCTCCATGTGCAGACACGTTGGTGCAGAGGAAAGAGGAAGAAATATGTCCAAGCAGTAATGATTAAGCATGTGCCACAGAGACATCATGAGGCCATGGCTTCATTGCGTAGCAGCAGAGTTGACATGTATCATCACGTTGCCACCTTACATCTCATGACATGAAAGAAAACTGATTAAAGCTGATATATATTATCTACAAGCAGTACCGTTAGACTGAATGGCTTGTGGATACCAAACTGCCCCCACCTGATTCACAGCATCTTGTTGATGTTAACAGTCCTGACAGCTGGGGGTTAACAGAGGATGCAAATGTGTATGAAATGTGTGCGGCAGGTAGAACTGACGCCTCCTCTCAGTCTCAGCGTCTCCTCTGTCTGGGTGAGGGCTACAAACAGCAGCTCTCTCAAAAATGAAAACCCAGAGTAGAGAAAAGTGGTATCTCAGGTTATGGTCCATCGAAGTGTGGTCAAGGTCCTTGGGTTTTTGCCTGCACTACCTCCCTTCTCCTTCCTTTGCCAGAGGAGGCTGATGTGCTTGGTTGTGGGATGCAGGTGGTTAACCAACCCACCCTTCCCAAATCTGCCCCCTGTGCAGGGGAAAAACAGAGCTGTGAGTTACATGTGCTGCTTGAGGGGTTCACTGGAAACCGTGGCTCCAGTTGTGGTCTGTTCTGACCAACACTGTGAGGAAAAGTAACGGATGACAATAACAGGACTGAGAACACAACAAAATGAGACACATCTGCATTGCTTCACAGAATTTGACTTGAGTGGATGGGTGAATGAAAAAGAAGGTGAAGGTGCAGCTTTGCAATGCAGGTAGATGAGTTACTGTAATTAGAGATGTACAAAGCTACAGTGAAATGCAGTGAGGGCAGCATGCTGATGGGTCATCTGACCAAGCTAAAAGAAATCTGGACAGAGAGAGAGGAGTAGAGCTTGGCTGACTACAGAGGAACAGATGGGTTATGACAAACTCACAGCGATTTGGACGAAGGCTTCTTCACTTTTGGCCTCTTTCGACGATGAACTGGCCTGAAGCATGCACAGCACGTAAACACGCGCAGGGCAAATGCATGTGCATGTAGACAAACACACAGGTATATACACACAAAACACACACACACACACACACACACGCACACACAAACATGCATGCGCACAGACACACATACACACCCACACGCACAGCAGAGACAAGCAATTAGGCTTCATTACTAAAAGGGAAGAGCAAAAGCTGAAATGCAGGCTTATATTTTGGCCCTTTTTTGCTTCTGCATGCTGAATAGACTTTGATCACAACAGCAAGGAACCATGGATGTTTAAAAAGGATCAATTTATGTACAAAAATCACAGTATTTCATTTTCTCGACTCCCCAGATTACTCACTGAGCAAAAATATAACCAAAGACGCACTGGGGAGTCTGTAACCTCTCTGATTTTACATTGTTACATGAATTCCATCTGCAGTGTTTGACAAAGTAATCAGCTGTGCTGCAAGAGGAAAAAGAAAATACCTGTATTCGCTGAAGTAGCTTCGCTCCTTCCCTCCTAAAAGGAATGGAAGCTCACATTAGTCCCAGACTGAATTAAAGGAGACGTAGTAATAATTCATGTTTGCCTTAGAGGAGCTTTTCTCACCCTTCTCCGGGTTGCATTGCTTATGTCCCTTGCAGCCTCGTAACTCCATAAGCTGTTGATGCAATGCATTCAGAGTGTTGCGGTCGAGGGTGCTGACAGCATTTATCAGCTACAGAAATAATAAGGACACAATGTCAGCAAGGGCTTTGGGAACTATGGAAAATCTGTGCCCCCTGTGCTCACAGGAATGCACCATCAATCATGTTGTCGGTTCATTTTGTAGTTATTATTCACAAGTTATTGCCATCATGCTTGCGTCTGTACAAATGACATACCTGGTATGGGTCAGTGTTGATGTCAAAATACTCCAGGAAACCAGTAGCAAATTCGCAGAACAGGAAGTTGTGTGTGTCATTGATGGTCCTGAGGCACCAGTAGGTGTTGTTGTTGGCACTGGTACATGCACAGAATGGACCCACTGAGGGACAGAGGAAGGGGGAGTGGGTAGGGAAGGGAGGAGTGAGCGTGGAAAACAATGGATATTACACCAGGATTCCAAAAATATTGTTTTCCTCATATCTGCTCTGGAAAATATAAAAAATAACAGTTTCAACATAATATTCTTCTAAAACAACATGTTGTTCCCCACTTGTCCAGAAGGGGGCAGTCTGCCAGTGGTGGTTGTCATGGGTGAAGCAGGTCAGACCAGGCATGCTGCAGGTGTCGTTGTTCTGGAGCCTTTTGAGGAATTTACGTAGTTTCTTTCTGCGCTTCTGGTCCTTCTGCAGCCACTGACTTTTTAGCTTGGACGGCATTCTGATGAAAACAAACATTTGTTATAATAAAACTGCGGGAAGAAATAAAAATCAATCAGTTATTTAGTGTCATAAAATGTAAGTTTTTACCTCAGTGAGTGCATGCGTCCTGCATTTAACCTAAAAGTGTCTTTATTCTTCAGGAGATAACTGAAAAGACAAAAGGCAACAGTTTAAATATATGATTATATCACTGTGCTGCTGGTGACAGTGTTGTGTCCCGATCAACTCTCACCTGGGAGGGTCACACTGACATTCCTCTGGCCGCACCTTTTTCAGGTGACCTTTGATCTCACGCAGGTTCTTGATTTTTGTCTGCAGTGTTTCGATCTAAACTCAACAGGAACAAACACACGATATTCATCAGTGAAAAGGTTTTTACAGGCGGGATTAAAAAAGGAAGGAAAAGTGTCAGTACCTCATGCTCAATGTGTAGTTTATGGTCTTTCCATGCTTGAAGGGACTTGTAGAGTCCTCCATCGCATTTTACTGTGTCATTCATAAGAATAGAGCATCTGCAGGAAGCAAAAAAAACATTAACTTAAATAAAAGTCATCCATCCACCCTAAGAATTTAATCTAAATTCATAGGATTACAAATAACTGCAGACAGATGTATATCCTTAGGACTTTGCATTGATTTCTATTAATTGTGGACAGCCTAATCAAAACCTTATTCGTAACTTTAACCATGACCAATTCATGCCTAACACTAACCTTAACCTATCCACAATTCTCATGTTACCTCTAACCTTAACCAGGACGTCAGAAATGACATTATTGTGACCAGGAGTTGGTCCCCATGAGGTCCAAAAGTCCTGACAAGGTCAGTGTTTGTGCGGAAAAAGGTCCTAAGGAGATCAAAACAAGCACGCACGCACACACACACCTGTAGGTGACTTTAAGAGAAGCGGGTGGTGTGAGTCTGTTGCTGCTGGTGGGTTTGGCTGTGACTCCCATACCACTGAACTCCTCATTGTCCTCATCATTCTCAGCTCCGGTCCTCCTGTCTCTGGCCCAGCTGCCGTTACTGGATCCCAGCGGTCGGTAGCCGTCCTCCAGGTCCACAGCGTACAGGTCTCCATCCAGCTCAAATGATACGGAACGAGCCCAGCGCTTCTTAGAGACAGCCTTACCGGATTTCATCTCTGAATAAGACGAGACAGAAGAATCTGAATGAGACGGAAAAAGAGGGTTGTGTTTTTGATACTGCAGATCAGGATCTGTGATGACAGGTGAAGACCAGCATGTGCCAAAGAATATTGATATAATTGATTTCTCTCAAGGCCCTATTAGTGAAGGCCACCACTTGATGGCAGCACAGACACACACTCCTCGTCTCATGAATACTTCAAAAGCTGACTATTTTAGCTTGAGATTAATGTCCCTGTTTGGCAAGCCTTTGTAGACTCCTGCAAGGACATTTCAAAGGAAATCTTTCTGCACAAAATCACATCTATTAATAACCAGCAGAACAATGGTGCATGCGAGTGACAAGAGGAACTTACTCTTCTTGGTGAGCAGCCTCTTCCTCTTCAGGATTGATGTTTTGACGCCCACGTCACCACAGTTGCAGCTGTCTGCGTTGGGTGTGAGGGACAGCTGGGAGGCATCGCTGGCCATCAGAGCCTGCATACGTGGGGCAAAGAGACTCGCCATGCCCTTGCACTTATACAGCCTCAGCTTGCCAGACGGGTCCTCCACACACTGCCATTTCTAAAACAACACAGAGGAAAATATGATGGTAATCCACAAAAAGCTTTTGATTAAAAGGGAACTTTATACCATTATCATCAAGGAAACGTAGATCTGTAGAACTTAAGTGAAGTAAATATTCCAGATCAATATTCTTATAGGATCAATCTTGCTATTCATATTTCTAACAAATCAGGGTTCTATATACTGTACATATATTCAAAAACACGGAAAACAAGGATTAAAAAAGAGACTTTGGTGTTAATAGAACTCTGAGAGCACAAATTATCACTCTGCACAAGCTGCATTCCATGTTGTTCCCCTCAAACTTAATTAAATCACTCTTTTTTGGCTCCTGCAGGTCAGATACCTGTCCTGGCTGCTGGCAGGACGTCTGGTACTCTGCTTTCTGGCACAAGTCCTTCACACGCTGGTATTTCGGCAGGAAATTCTCCTCCTGGGCCATTTCCTTCCCATCAGCCCTCTTGTGTGGAGGCTTCCTGAAAGGACAGGAAAACATGAGACGTTTCCTTGACCCAAGCAAAGGCAAAGAGTCTAGTGTCACCACAAGACAATGCCTGGAATGATGTCCCACAAAAGGTTAATCAATAAAACATACCCTCTCTCCACCAGGAAAGAGTCTCTCCAGGTTTTACCCTTCTTGCTCAACTGGAATCTGGAAAATGAGAGAGAGAAAAAAAATCCTGTCCAACCACTCAGTGATATTTGCACTGAATAAACCTGCAGTCCTTTTCTAAATGCCATCCTTGTACAGCACTGAAAAGGTGTTATACATTTATATTTGGATTGCAGATTTCATTATGTGCAAGTAAACACCAAGAACAGAGATTTTGTAAAACTTTGTGAAGTTCAGGTAAATTACTTCTTGGCACATAGCCTCAAATCTGCAGCATTTTAAATGTCATTCTTCAGGCGTCTGTTAAAGGCCAAGAGAGTGAGTAAAATAGCTGATGTGCATGTTCACCTATTGACTGGTTTGTCTGTGTCCAGCAGCTTGAGGATGGACTTGCCATCCATTTCTGCCGGAATATCAACACCAGCCATGTCCAGCATAGTCGGTGCCAAGTCAACATTCAACACTATATGAGGATTACTGCGGGGAAACAGGAGGACAGTGAACAGTGATCACATTTTTATTCATTTCACAGATATAAAGCCGCTTTCAGACATGAACTCTGGAAAATGGGTCCAGAAAATGTCAGGAAATTATCTGGAGTTTGTCTGAAGGCATTGAATACAGCATCTAGATATCAGAGGAGTCACTCACATGGCACCATGCTCCACATTAGGTCCTCGTACATAGAAGGGAACACGGATATCAAACTCATAAGGCATCGACTTGCCCTTGACCAGACCAAACTGGCCGATATGGTAGCCGTGATCTGAGGTGTAAATGAGGTAGGTGTTGTCCAACTCCCCCGTCTCCACCAGCATGTTATACACCTACAGAAGATACGACTCATCAAACACTTACAGAGTGGAAAAAGTTTTACTACATGTTTGATAGCTCAAGTCTCCTGTGCCAGTTTCAAGGAAAATGGGATTGAACAATTTACCAAGTGTGTCAGTGAATACATTACAGTCACAGTCAGAACAAGCACAGATCTCCCAGGACTTGAGGGTGTCAGACAGTGTGAGTTTGTCTGGTGTGTTTAAGCGTGTGTGTGTGCTTCTGCCTTTAAGCATATGTCTATCTGGCTGCTAGTCCGTCCTACCTTCTCCACACTGTCGTCCACAGAGAGCAGGGTCTGCATCCTCCTGCGCTGCAGCATGTTCGTGAACTGCATGTGCACCGGCTTCATGGCCCCTGTGTAGCGCAGGATCCAGTGCTTGTCTAGGTTAGGAGCATGGTTGTAGCTTGGGGTTCTGAAGGTGGTAGATGGAAACATTACATTTTTGTTGCTTCTTTCACATACTAAAAAAAGGATATCAAAGCACAGTATGTCCTTGTATCTCACCATACATTTGTACTCAGTTGTTTTTTCCATCTCTGTATGTGTAGTTTCTATATTCTAATGCTGTAAATTGGATTATAGGAAATGTACCAATGTGTGCTGAGTAACAGCAGGCTTATCTGCCAGCTCTTATCCTTTCTTTCCAAAGTAGCCAGAAAACTGTTTATACAGTGCTAAACTGGAAGTTACATAAATCATGTAAAATGCAAAGCACTGCAATCGATAGGTCTGAACACAGTTCGATCAATATTTAACTCAGAGTCATGTGGAACTTTAATTATTTGAGAATAAACACTGCTAAATAGCTAATGAGATCTGTGAAGGAAACATATTTAACACTTAAAGTGAATCGATTTGACTTTTAAGAAATGCTAATGCCTCGCGCAGCCTGGTCCACAGTGGCAGCTCTAATGTAGTGTGAAGAAGCGTCTGCAAGGTGCCAAGGTGAGAAGAAGCTTAATCACCCGAGGAGTGCCGGACTTTTACTGCCTCTCTCTCTCTCTTTCTTCATGTGGATGATAACGGCAGAGGGAGATGGAGTGAGAAAAATAGCTAGTGCAGGCTTGCTCGGAAAACATCACCCGAGGGAGAGCAAATTTATGGAGAAAGAGCAATTAAAAGTTTGTACAAAGACACTGGGGCGGAATTTTCAGAATATTCTTTGTATAAAGCCTGTGTGGCACAGGTTAATGATGCTAGAGGGATTAGATGAGGCAGGGTGAGGGTGTGAGGGGGCTGGAGAGAGGGGGCAGAAACTGCAGTCTCATTACTGGCCTTGGATCTGTCTCTTGAGGCCAATAGCAGGTCTGCCATTAGCCAGCCGCACTATACAGCCAGTCACAAGCATGGATGGTCAGAAAGACAAAGGCTTGAATGTTTTATGTGTCTGTGTGTGTGTGTGTGTGCCCGTAATTCATTACCTATGCATTATCAATCATGCCTTTCCGATCACGGCTGACAAAATGGTACAAATTAGCAGAGCTCATTACAGCAGTAACACTAATGTGAACAACACATGAGCCAAATATACCGGAGTGAAACACTGTAAGAGGTGAGGCAGACAGCGGAGAGGGCTCAGCTGCCAACAGCGTACTGCAGGCAGGGGAAGATAAGATCGAGCTGAGATTATGGAATTTGTGTCATTCTGGGTCAAATGAAATGAAAGGGAGCGTGAATGGGAGGATGACTCATATGCCGGCAAATAGCTGTGAAAGCGAAAATGTAAAGATTCCACCTTTTGCTTGTCAGCTTTGTCCCACATTAACCAAATCGGTTTACATCAAGTAAGCAAATGCAATCCTAATCAAACTGTTCCCCCTTGTTTGTGTAGGTGAGATTATTATCATAGATATAAATATCTGAGGGCTCACAGCTTGGTAATATTATCAGTGTTCTGTTTGTTTTGGCCCCTCAAGGCAAATTTTCTCACATGTGCTGTGATGCGTTGGGGAATGCAGAGCTGTACTGCGGGGCGGAGTCCTCTGGGCCGTGGGGAGCAACATGGCTCAGCACCATCATGACAGGACGATGGGGGTACATCTTCTTGGACATACGGAAGTAGTTGACGCTGTCATTGGTAATGATGTCTGTCAGGTAGTCCTGCGGAGCAGAGAGACATTGTCCATCACACACTCAGTGAGTGACAGAGGAGAGTAAAAGAGCAGATGTTAAGCTCTTACTGTGCCGGGTCAGTGCCCATTACCGACTTTAAGATCCATTAAAGCTAGGGTTGATAATTCTGTATTTCAATCTGAATCTACATAACTCATTATTTTTCACAGTATGTCAGGTTAGTTATACTGAGGGAAAATTCAACCTTGTCTCCATTAAATCAAATCAAAATGTTTTAAAGTCTTGGTCATCACATCATGCCCATTTACCTAAAAATATGAGTTTGGAAAATATAAAAGTGATGCTATTATTTTCTCACCGTATTTAGCAATAACAACATATGGTTACAGTTAAAAGCAATGCTTAAAAACTAACCTAGAAATAATTCCTTTAAATTCAACTGCAGGGAATGTTTCTGTAAATTCAGGGAGGGGAATTAATACCACTAATACCTTTGAGTAGTTGCCGCTGTGTTTCTCTCGTGCTCCATTCCTGCATAGGGTGTAGTTGTAGAAGCGTGAATTCTTCACCAGTGCTACCCATTCCTTCCAGCCAGGGGGCACATAGGAGCCATTGTACTCATTCAGATACTTTCCAAAAAAGGCTGAGGGAGGAACAGGATTATGTTAATGTTGTCATCAAGCCCCAAAGAATCTGTGAAACTCTCAACTGAAATTACGTGTGCGATGCTACTTTCAGTCTTCACCTGTCCTGTAGCCAGTGTTGTTGAGGTGCACGGCAAAGGTGTGCGGCTCGTGGTGGGCCTGCCACGACGGCGAGGAGCAGTTCTCGTTGTTGGTATAGGTGTGGTGGTTGTGCACGTACTTCCCCGTCAGGATGGAGGAGCGGGACGGGCAGCACATGGGCGTGGTGGAGAAAGCGTTGGAGAAATGCGTGCCGCCCTTCTCCATGATGCTCCGAGTTTTGTTCATGGCCTGCATTGAGCCTGGGAGAGAAGAGTGGGAGAGAGAAGTGGGTGGGGGAGGTTGTACGAAGAGACAGGAGGGTGAGAGGCAATTCAGAGGCCATGAATTGAAAGGCAAGGGAGGCAGAGGGAAATAAAGCAGTTGGAGAGGGGAAAAAAGAGTGAGAGATCAAGGAAAACAGAGAGGGTAAACAGTGAAAAATATAAACATGGGGCATGAGGGGCTAAAACCAAAAACCATTATGGACATGGTGAGAGAAAAAGAAGGGGAAAAGAAAATGAGGGGATAAATCTTTTTGGTAAAGTGTAACCCACACAGTGCCTGTGTACCAAAAGCTTTTCAGGCTGATGGTGATTGTTTGGGGAAACAGATGCTTGACCATAAATTCCTGCTTTTCAATGGGAGTCTTCTCACTAGCGATCACAGGAGGACAAAGGATGTCACCGAGGCCATTATGCAGCCACTCCAGTCCAATACGCCGCTAAAGGACTTAAGCGGGTAGGGAGATGGCCAGGGTTTGGCAACCGGACAATGGAAGCCATAGGCCGCCCTCATTTTATGCCAGCAATGAAGGAGTTGGCAAATGAAGCACATGACTTTGAGTGGGCCAGTTGTTATGGTGCCAAGAGGCAGCATTAGACTGACTTTCCCTTGCTGATGCTGTTGGATACACATGGAGAGAATATCCATACCCATGGGACATCAACACAAAGCAAACAGAGAGAGACAGATGCACAAACACCCAGTCAACACACACACAGAGGAAGGATTAACGGAGGAAAATGTCTAACCCAGTTCAATGTCCTGATCATCAGTGAGGATCAGGATGATGTTGGGCCGGACGTTGCGAAAGTGGCGGTCCCTCTGCAGGCGAGACCTCTGGCGGTATCCAGACAGGTAGCCAGAGCCATGGACCACAGGAAGCACTTCCACCATGACAAAAAGGAAGACAAGAAGAAGAGGGAGCGGGGCCGAGAGAACCCGCCCTGCCATCTCGTTACCCTGCAGTCACCTCCTCAGTCCTCAGTTCTCTCAACCTGAGAGACGAAACAGAGACAGAGAGACTGTTAAAAATAAAATACACAGACACACACACACAAACATGGTAAAAAATAGCAGATGGAAGCCTTGCACAGCCATTACAGGGTGCTCTTCCTTACAAATGCACCCGTTTAGGCTGAGCTCAGCTCGTTAATCAATCATTAATGATGCATTAGAGTGGTGTCATTGGCTGGGTGTAATGATCTCTGGTGATGAGCACATGGCTGCCAGGCTGGGGCTAATGGGCCTGGGCCTAGGGCCAGCTCAAACCTCACCTCCCCATGAGAGGGTAAGGATGGATATGAGGGATGAGGGGAGTTGGTGTGCGGTGGGGTGCGGTGGGGTGCGGTGGGGTGGGAGGAGGGGTAGGGAGCAGAGGTGAAGGGGAAAGACAGAAGAAGAGAGGATGAGAGGAGGAAAATGAAGACAGGGGTCAATGAGCAGGGTGACAATGTAAAGAGAGAAAAGGAGAGGAAGAACATCGACTTCACAAGATCCAGAGTCGACACACAGTGTGGAACAGAAAAATGCTAAGTGCCAGTGAAAAATGAGAGCAGGAAAAATAACTGCAGCAATATCACCAAGGTCAATAAAAGAAAAGTGCCTCAAGATGTGCAAAAAAGTACAAATTCTGCTCTCTGTTAAAGTTTAACATGACAATTAGATTCAAATAAGTGTTAAATAGAGCTTTTTCTTAATTAATCTCTACATGCGGTTCGACAAAATTATACTGCAATCCTATTAGCTCTCTAATAACTCTTCCTCATTAACAGTATATCCCCTCAGAGTTTAACATGGAAACTGTTTTTCTTTGCTCCCCTGAAAATATGCAGCATTATCTACCTGTCTAAAACAATATCTATAATTAGTATGAAACTGCAAGAACATCCACTGCAGTCACAGAACAAAGCAGAGGTAAACAACCGTTTCTAGTTTAGATAGCTGCAGTTCAACCACGAGAAAAAACGTCTCATAAACAGAAGATTTAATTTGTAGAAATATGACAAACATCAGGAAGAATTTATTTTTGACATATGAACTTTTAAAAGAAAGGAAGTCCTGATTAAATAAACATATTTTTTCTAATAAACCCACGTTCTTTTCACTGAGCTTTAAGATGTCACACATTTATTTGAGAAATACTGAACACATGTGCCAATTTTATTATGACACATAATCACAGCAGCCACATGCCCTAGTGACCATAATCCATAAACATGGTTTACAGGAGGCAGTGAATACCCTGCCACCACTATCACACAAAGGTGGGGGTTTGGGTAGATGTGTGCGTGTTTGTGAGTCCACAAGGAGTACGTGGTCGGAGCAATCCTTGTGTGAAGATGAAGACAATAACAACTACACAACTGCAAGCTTTCTCTGCTGGGACAGCTCCTCCTTAACGACAACCTGACTGGAAAACAGTTCAATGAAACACGTCAACACAAATGCAACAATGCCCGGCTGCACGCACACAACACATTTAAAGAAAAGATAATTACAAGCACTACTATACTCACAGAGTCACAGCAGAGAAGTGTGAGCTGAATGTAGGATATTTCCTCTCTAACAGAAAGCTCCCTGTTCCTCTCTGGTCTACTCTGGTGTCCAGACTGTGCTCATTAATAAGGTCTTTCCTATCGCACCAGCACCCACACATGTCCTCCATCCTCCTCCATGGTCTTGCTTTGCTCAAAAGGCACAAATGGGCACTCTCAAATGCACACCACAAACATGTGAATATATGCGCACACACACACACACACACACACACACACACACACACACACACACACACACACACACACACACACACACACACACACACACACACACACACACACACACACACACACACACACACACACGGGTTTACTCTGGTTTCCTACTGCAGGGCATGTGGTTCTTCCCCGCAGGAGCACATGAGCTCTGACCCAGGGCGCTATGTGTTTTGAAGTCGTCCTTGCTCCTATCTCCTGCTCTCTTCCTGCCTGAATCCCTTCTTTCATATCCAGCATTGGATTAAAACAAAACAGAGACTGCAAAGAAATCCATGAACAACACACATGTAACCAGCATTGTCTATATTCATCAGTTATTACTCAGCCAGCTAAATGGATTCCAGGACATCTACAGTGAATAGAGAATATATTCAGTGTGTTCAGAGCTACACCTCTGCCACTAGCCTCTTTAAAGGGATAGTTCACCCAAAAACAAAAATGCCCTCTTTATCTACTCAGCACTATGTCGATGGAGGGGTGGGTGAAGTGTTTGAGTCCACAAAATACTTCTGGAGTTTCAGGGGTAAACAGCGTTGCAGCCAAATCCAATACAATTGAAGTAAATAGTGAGCGATTCTTCAAATGTAAAAAACCAAACCCAGAAAAAGCCTCAATACTGCTCCTGTGGTGTCATCTAAGTGTCCGTAAGCCCCCGGTATTCAAATATTCGAAATTGCCTACACCATGTTTTTGGCCTACCTCGGAGTTCTTGCTGATGTGCCCCTTGGGCGAGAGCATAGAGGCAGGAGCTTGTGCAGTGTGTGCACACAAACGTGAATGGGGCTCCGGAGGAGGATCACAGTGGACATTTAGGCTAAATCATGGTGTAAATGACCTCGTTTTCCAGTCGATTTTGAATGTGTGGAGGTATTTTATGTTTTTTTTCTGTTCTTTTTTGTTTTTGTTTGAATAAGTGGTGGGTGCAACACTGTTTACCCTTGAAACTCCTGTGTTTTGTGGACTCTTCACCCACCCCTCCATAGACATAGGGGTGAGTAGATAATGAGTGAATTTTCATTTTTGGGTGAACTATCCCTTTAAAGAGTGGTTTTATGTTGTGGAACATACTGCAATTCCCTTTGATGTTGTGTATCTGTTCAAAAAGCTGATGTGGAAAAAAACACATCATGGGATACCAAATTTAGTACAGATTTACCAGCTCAGTTATATACAGTGAACTATCAATAGCCAAGTATGTAAATGCTGTGTTATTGACATGCTACGACGGTGATTATTTCCTGACATTATTCCCATGAGGCCCTCCTCCTTCCCCCCCGGTAAACTGAGGACTAATTGGATTTTCAGGCTTTTATCAGCTCTAACTGACACATACAGTGCTTTCTTTTCAGTTCTCTCTTTCCCCCTCTCTTTTATCCACCGGTATTGTTTATCTCTCTGGGTGGCAGATGCTACATGAAACCACAAAGACAACGCAGAGGAAACCAGAACGTCGAAAACAGACAGAGCGTCTTTTAGGAACCTTGAAGATGTGAGGAAAAACAGAGATGGACAACCGTATAGGGAAACTTAAAACGAGCTGTTATCAGTCTCCAATAACATGACCAGTGTGGTGGTTAGTACACATCCATAATGCAAGAGCAAGCTGTTGTTTCTGTAAACTACTCTGATGATTTAGAGCTTGTTTTCCTGAAACAGCTCTGGCCAAATCAGCTTTTTACACTATGAGTGAACGGCGAAACGACAATGCTGATTCAGCCGGATGAGATGGAATGAAAGAGGAGGGGTTTTTTTGCCATTTAGACAGAAACACAAGACATGGGTAAATATGACTCTCAGCAAAACTCATTAAAGATTGGGGGCTTTGAGAGGAAGGGCTGGGGGAGTAAGCTTGCAGAATATGAGATCATAGGGAATGGACTTCTAAAAAATGTTTGAGGGCCAAGGATCATCTGAGGTTATACTAATGCCAAGTGATGCCTGGAAGTCAGAACAGAGGAGGAAAGTTTTGCACTTCAGTCATTTGCTTGTAAAGACGCTGTAAGAGACAGCAGCACAGCATTGCCAAATAAAAACTTAATGACGCCCATCATTTATTGATAAGACTGAATTATAAATGCTGTGACAACCGAGCTAGCCATGTCACAGCATGGGCATGATGGTAAGAAGGTGGCACGAGTGGAGGGATGAAAACATACACCAGATCTACAGACAGGTATATGACACTGACCAACAACACACATCTGTGCTATAGTGGTTCAAGTGAGGCAGTGAGGAAGCTAAGAGAGTGCTTTATAAATCTTCCAAAGACTTCTCCAAAGTGTTAATGTACTCCATCCCCCCCCCCCCATAAATAAAACACCTTGGGCTTTGAAACAGGAATAAAGTCTGATTCATACAATCTACAGCCCACTGAGAAGGATGGAACCACAGACAGAATATGAGAAAACCTCAGAAAGAAGTAGACATTTATTACATATTGAAAGAGGACGAGTCATGGAGTACACTTGCAATTTAATCAGCGGCATCTCATAATGCCTATAAAATATGGAGGCAAAAGCCCACAAACTTGAAGCCAAACTCCTGGTTTCTCGATCACAAATGTTCTGACACAGAGATAGAGAGATGGAGAGAAAAAGACGGAGAGAGTGTGAGAAAAGGAAAGAACCTCTAGGCATACAGTCAGGAGGGAACAAAGCTCGAGCACTTCCATTGCAGATGGATTTTTTCCCAAACGAGAAGACGAGATTCACAGACCAAGGCTTTCTGTATAAAATAGAACAGAATAAAACCGAATACGGGAGCTGGGAACATCCAAATCTCCTCTTTTCGTGCTGGAAAACATAAAGGAAGTGGCCAGGAAAGTTTATATAGACACATCCAGTTCTGAATGTGGCCTGATGCAACAGTATCAAGCCGATGCCTTTGGTCATAATCGAGGCTGGCAGGGCTTTGCTAATGTGTGACTTTGTTCCCACTGGCCTGCCTCGCTTTGAACAGAATGTGCAAAATCTCCAAGGACCCTTGAATTTACCAACAAAAGTTGGTATTCAGATGCAAATTCTGCAACGGCACGCATCTATGTGAGAGTAACTTTTTCTCAGAGCAGTATATGTGTGTGTCAGTGCAAGGAGGAGTTCTCAATACAGTATGGAATGCTTTTTTCATGATAATAAGAAGCCATGGTTTGCTGCCATCCTTCATCTATCTTTCTCTGCTTGTAAATCTGTGCCACCAGCACCTGGAAAACACGGCAGCAAAATCATTACTTTCAATCGGGCTCGTCAATCTCACACCTACATGACAAAATACTGTACGTTATTCAATGACCTGAAACACTATAACACTTGGTTAGAGGAATACTTACACAGTAACTACTTAACTGTTAATAAGTGTCTCTTAATACACTTTATGAGTGTATTATGAGACACTTATTAACCCTAACCCTAACCCTAACCCTAACCATAGAGTATCCAGTTCAGGATGTTGCTGTCGGAGTTGCCTGCCGGTCAACAAATTAAATCTCAGCTGCATCAGACTTGTATAAATGGTGTTTGGAAATTGGACTGTGGCATATTCTTCCTGCATCACGGGGAGGGGAGGTGTAACAAGACGTTATCAACGTTATTCATATTATATTGTTTTTGATAATGTTCGTTCACCTGGTTTACTTAATTTATATTGGTCAATGCTATGCTAATATGTTTCATAGTCATGTAGTGTGTCTGATCAGCCACTTGTGTTAGGTTTTTATCATTGTTACATTGTAAACACTTATAGTTCTATCTCATCATCGGTCTAAGAAAAACTGTTGTTGTGTATTGTATATTTCTCCTGGATCCACAGCACACACACATATCCAGTGTACATTAATGGTCACATTAAGGTTTGTTAGTATGGATTGAGATTATTACTGGTATGGAGGTAAAGTACTTGTGTGAGATCATTTTAGATATAAAACAGTGTTTTAAAACTAAAACTATTTTCTTCCACAGTATGGATGTAGCCTCAGTTTGTTAGTGCGGCTCAGTTGTGCGAGTTCTGTTTTGTCGACCTCTTTAAGGCGCCTAGAGTTTGTTTTTTAATAGAAATAAAAATGTCTTTCCAAGTCACTTCCTGTCTCTCCCTGGTCTATTAGCTCGGTCTCTGACACATTTTTGTGTAAACATGATGGAATTAATTGTTTCTACAAGTGAGCAGTGCCATAATTTCTCTGGAGAGTACAGTCTCTTTATGACAGCAGTGTTAAGCATCCTGGTTGTCCAGCAGCCATCCCATATGATCTGTTCTACCATTGACCTCTAAACTATCAGCTTATCAGTCATTCATGTTGACTTGACGAAATCTAAAACAATGGCAGCACAGTCCGCCCAAACTCTCTGTGCCCTGACTGATAACCCTGAAGTCACATTCAATGATTCTCCAACTGCCCTTTGTTTTAAAATTCTTTTCACACATGTTACTTCCTATTCACCAACTTTAATAGTTGTGAATGACAAGAGATAAAGCGTGGGCTGGTCCCATTTAGCGGGAAGATTTAATTTAGATTTCCCTCAGGTTCTGATATGCTTGGCACTCGGCAGACATTCTGAGACGACAGTCAGAACCTGTACAGCAATTTTCAGTTTGAATACGCAGACACAAATGAGCAGTGGTTGGACTTTAAAAGTGACAAAATGAGATTTCTGCTGCTGCGAAGAAACTCAAGTGTGAAATATTTCTTTCTGCAGTTAAACTATTTGCCTCGACATTTCTTTTCTTGTTTATACACTATATTCATCCCTAACCTTTAATACTGTGTGGAATGTTCTGCCCAGACAGTGAAATATCAATGAGTGTAATTTTAGCACTTAACACATCATTAATCCTGCAGTGAATCTGTTGCCCTGAGAAAAGGAGTGAAGCTGTGATGTGTTCTGGCTGGAGAACTGGAAGGAACACGCACACATGCGCGCACACGCACGCACTACAACTTACATATACATTTGCCTGCATATTTTTCCCCAACAATGAAAGAATTCATTTTCCTGGTCATACCCTTTTTAATGATTTCATGATTTGGCCAAGACACCTAAGTTTCCAGCAGTGCTACAGAATATGACATTTTAGCCAGGTCCATACAGAAATGGTTTTCTCATCTCATCTTATACTATCTAAATCCTTTGGGATGAGCTGGAGCAGCGACTGTGAACCAGGCTTTATCACCCACCATCAGTATCCGACCTCACTTATGTGGTTGTGACTGAATGAGGTCAAATCTTTGAGGCAAAGGATCCCAAAAAATTGTGAGCAACCTCCCCAGAATAGTGGAACTTGTTTTAGCAGCTCACTAATAATAATTGTTTTTGAAAAAATAAGATTCAACAATCAAATGTATGTGTCATGTTTGGGTGTCCGCATATTTCTGATGATGTCATTTTCCCCGTAAGATTTATGGTGCAAATAATATTCATGCAGTAGTGAGTAAGTTAAGTGGGGTAATAAACAAACAAACTGATGAATTATAAATGCAGACACATACTCTGAGAAACTGTCCTCAGAAGTCATCTTCTGGTAATCTCGCCATCGTCTGGAAGACGTCAGCACTGAGTTAGAGCTTTCTCCACATCCAGACACAAAATCATCTCCATCTCTGCAACTCCAAAATCCACAGGGCCCATTATCTCTTAAATGGTTTCCACGCAAGAAGAGGGAGTGATGGGATGTCGGGCAAATAGTTTGGTGAAGGAAATAATACGGGGGTGAGGAAGAGGGAGAGAGTGAGAGTGAGAGGCAGAGAGAGGTAGGAAAATAAAGAGACTGTATGATGGTGTCAGTTCAGACAAAAGGCCCAGTCATGATGTGTTTTCACTGGAGAACAAAGAGCTTTGACAGACTCCCTCGTTTCTCTCTGTTGACTAAAAATGTACACCATACTCACACACACACACACACGCGCACACACAGACAGAGCAGCAGACAGACACAAACACACCCACACTCGGCGTATCAGACCTAAAATTTCAGTCTCCAGCGAGGGGACGAAAAGCAGAGAACAACAGTTGGACTAATTATGTCTGTATCTGAAGCAGATGAGCAGCATCGTATTGTTGTGTTGTTCTCAAATTATTTGGCCCTGGCAGCATTAGAAGGGCATCCCACAGCTACTGTCTGCCTTTTTGTCTCCTCCAGGTTTAACAAACTACCTCAGTGAAGATATTCCTCATAATGAGCTTGGATTGCAGTCACGACACATATAACAACATCAAAACCTGCAGCAGCGAGAGGATGTTTTGGTGAATTCAGTTGTCATTCACACACGTCCACCTCCCTCTCTGTTGCCAGCAGCAACCGGGCAGCATGTGGGGCTAGCGTGGAGGTCTGCAGTTTTTTTTTGAGCGGGCTCCTGTCAGGGTCCACGGCAGGGTCATGGCATTTACCCCTCCTCCACTGCACCCCTGCAGTACGCTCCATGAGACCCCAAAGAGAACACAGAGGTGTTAGAGAAAATACAAACAGAGCTCTGATTGTCCCTGCCTCGGGTTCAACCCCCCCCCCCCCCCCCACAGCCCCACCTCCAGGGGTTTAAGACTGAGAGAATGAGCAACTGTCAATGGTGTTTTGTAAATACGTGGCTGTTTTCACTTTAGATGGGTTTATTCAGACGCCTGAGGGAAATGTGCCTGCTTTGCAGTCCGCAAGCGTCCTTGCCTTTTCCTGTCCTATTTGTATGGGAAAGCCATTTGTGGTTCATCTGAAAGAGCGACGCAATCGCCAGCTCCTTTGAGACAGGGGTTGACAGCAGAAACAAGTGAGCAAGCTGGTGGACATGGCAGCCCGCTGAGTGATGGCTGTTTCTTATTGGCACTTATTGACCAGAGGAAAAAGCCCCCCTACAGTGTGTCACATCTCAGCTAAATGGATTACAGACAAATCAGCTGGGGACCATTGTTCCACAGACCTAACTACCTCACTGAGACCTCAGTGCAGCCAAGTGACTTCCGTATGACATTGCATAACTGCTGCACCAATGAGAGATCAGGCATCAGTCAAAATATGATCTGCAAGGACTCCATAATACTAAAAAAGCTTGATGAAAGGAACATTACTGGGATGGACAATGTGAAATTTATCTTCTCAATAATAATAATAATCATCCTACAACAACAAAAATGTTGTCTGCCTCTGGTTTATAAACTGCACGTGTTGATAAAATTAGACCACATTCCTCATATTGAAGATTTGAAGCCATCATTTGTTGAGTTTTAATTACATGCCATTTTTCTCCCATCATCCAATTGGCACCTGCAGTGGGGACCGCTCCTAATGGCCCTGACGTAATGATGATTGCAGACAATAACAGTTTCAACTTTAGGTAAACAACTGCCGTCTGTGTGCTGAATAAATTACAGAGAAATCCATATTCTGTCTGAAAGTTTTAGTTCAGCCGCTGCAGATGTGCTCACTTCGCCTGATGAATAATGACGACTGAAAGAGGCCCTATACAGCAGCGGAATGTTTCACCATGTGGAGCGGGGGGCCATCTTATCTGGTGTTGAGCACACCCTTGGGGGTTGGAGAGGTGACGACCACTTCTTTACTTCTTCACTCCTCCCTTTCTCTGTCCTAACCCCCCGTCATCGCTCGCTGGCTTTCTCCGGGCCCTTTTGTCGGTGGATTACTGGGGGTTTAGAGACGCACACACCGATACTTCCCTCCCCTCTCACAACCACACAGGGGTTTAAGATTAGGGCACAGAGGGGAGACCTCCACACAATGATCTGAATTACAGAGGCTTTCTATGTATGGCCACTTAAATTACCCCCATTTGCTCTTCTCCAAAAATCCCCACAGAGATCTATTCAGAGCTTGTGGTTTTCCCAGCAGGAAGTTTGGGCTATTTGTCAAAACCCAGGGCATATATTTCTTAAACTGAAACAACACATGCTGATCAGCTAGAGTTCACTGAGTGTCTGGTTTTTCCTAAATTCAACCAAATTGAGCAGACCTGCGATGGTCCTTCTGATCATCCTTAGTAAATGACCGATTCAGAAATGACCAACGCCAAACAACAACCCTCAGGTGAAACCGCAGTGGTGTGTAACTGCACACAGTCGACACACGCTGCCCACATCCTCCTCCCTTCATTTTGTGAGAGCTTGCAAGCTGTCTCCTCATCTACAGGTCAGTATCCACCTCTCTCTGCCTTGTCCCTGGGACAGCTGCCCAGACAGCCCATCTGTCTGTCCTGACCTGTGTTTGAGACCATGGGGGGAACCTAAGTGGCCGACAAAGGGGGTCTCTGGCATGTTGCCCGCCCGGTAATGACAGCTAAGCTGCAAGTGACGTGCCTGACGACTCTTGAGGTCTCTCTGTGGTGTTGGAGTATTGATATTGTATCTGGTTGCAAAGGGCTTGGCAGCCTTTTAATGAGAGCTCCGATTGATCAGGCAGTAGAGGCGCTCCCTTTCCTGAGGGTGATGCTTATTGGCTGTCCCTGCAGGCCTGACCTCCCGCTGCTCTGTATCACTGACACTGAAAAAGGAGACAAATATACTCACACGCAGACAGACAGACAGACAGACAGACAGTCAGACAGACAGACAGACAGACAGACAGACAGACAGACAGACAGACAGACAGACAGACAGACAGACAGACAATCCCACATACACAGACACATTCTGGCAAAGGTAGAGATGCTAAATATGTCAAAATGACTGATAATATATTCACATTTCAGTTGAATTTCCAACAACCTAAAGCTCTTTTCAGACATGCACTGAATTCCGGATAATGTCCTGAAATTATCCTGAGGGGCTGTATGTGAAAATGCAAATGTCAGAGTCCGTTGCTGCATACATTCCCCGGAGTTTCTCCTGCCAGCACCTAGTAAATACTCAAATAATAATGTCAAAGTGAGCCCACACACTGAAAAAAACTAAAATAATACAGATATCTCATGATGGAATAGATGTGTCACACATAGCTTTAAAATTAGAGCTTTTGGCACTGGTGTCGATGAGCTATGTAATGCCGTGCCTCCTGCATGCTGCGCAACCCCTTGCCTGAACGTTCCAGTGATTTTTCCTGTTGATGTGAACGTGCCTGAGCGGAGAATCTCCTGCTGCATTTTTCAAATGTGAAAGGCAAACTCCGGTGAGAATACTGACCCCATTGTGAGTTCATGTCTGAAAACAGCTAGAGTTTGTTTTGGGGGTTTCACAATCCATTGAACTTAACAAGTTCATATAAAATTCATACGTCAATATATAATGGGAGACAACACACTGACTGGACTTTGGTTAACTTTATTATTCTAATTCCAAACTTGTTTTGCAAAATATGGTTTTCCTCGTCAAATTTAGTTTTTGAAATAATATATTCACTTCACGAACATACTCCTCTGGAGCATCTTGAAAGAGACTCAGTCAGTCACCAAAGTCTAGTAGTTTAAAATACCACTGGCAGTTATAGTCAATCTGTCTAAATATTAAAGTGTAAATCTCCTAAATCAAGAAAACCTTTAGTTTGTGTCTACATATTGTAATTAATAGCTCAAGTGGTTGTAAGTCCCACAATTGTTCCCCCTAACTGAAGAATGTACCAGCACTTATACAGTTCAGTAAAGTGAAATGCTGAAATAACTAAAAGTTATAAAAAGTTTTAATAGAAAATCAAGATATTAGAACATTATTCTGAAGCATGTCAACATCCATCCACACACACTTCACTGACTGATTCACCCACCCACACAGAGGGAGTGAGAGAGAGAGAGAGAGAGAGAGAGAGAGAGAGAGAGAGAGAGAGAGAGAGAGAGAGAGAGAGAGAGAAATCGCTTTCTTTTATGTTGATGTTCTTGCAGGGTCACTAACTGGACAATGGAAGTAAACATAGTTCAAATAAACAGATGGAGAGTCAGAGAAATAAATCCGTCATCCTCTACAGAGCCACTTCACCTTTCTATTCCTCCGCTCCACTTGCCTGCCTCCACAGGCTCATGTCAAGGTCACAGCAGTGGTCTCTGGCACGCCAGTCTCTCCTATTAGCCCTCTATTAGGTGCCTGTCAGCGAGGCAGCCAGCTGTCAGCCCCCCTGTGGTTGTGATCATGACCCCCACTCAGACTTTGGATCCCCTCGGGGATCGACAGCATGTAAGTAAGATGATGGAAGTAGAAATGAAATCCCGGCTCTCTGCTCAGGGGAGAAGACATTGTGATTACTTTTCTGTGGCCTTTGCTACTGAAGCAGTCAGGAGACCATGACACCGCTGGCGACCGGTCACACTAAAATGTGATTTGAAAAAAAATGCTAATACCGAATGCACTGAATTGACACAAGTGGAAAAAGGTACATGTTCCTGCTCGCCCCCTCCTTGTCACCTTGTCTTTCAGTTTTCTCCCTCTCTTCTCTCTTCTATTAAACATGAATTAGCAGCGGCCTGATAAAGTTCATCACCCTTGTGTTGTAATTAGTGTGGTGTCAGAGCTCGGAGTGGCCCCATTTCACTAATAGAGTCATTACAGCACCATCAGCCCGCTCTCTGACCTCAGCCCCCACATACACCTTCAAACCTTCCTACCGCACCGCCCTGTTGGCTCAGATGGAACATAAAGCATCAGACAGGACAGGAGATATACCCTGCTTTTCAAGCACAGGGGGATTAATAGGCGCCCATAACCTTTTACTGTGGATCACAGTGAGCGAGAAAGGTCAATCAGATTCATGAGAAAAGCGTTGTGGATGAATGTCCGCACTTAATGAATGTTGTATAGCAGCAAGATCGCTGTTGCGCTCTCCTATATGCGAAGTAAAACGCATTAAAAATAAATGGGGAGCAAAGACAATTCAACACTCACATAAAATGCCCTGTAAATTCATAGGGTAAGCAGACGAGAGAGGGACAGTGCCCTGGTCTAAGGAGGATAGAGCAGCAATTTTTTACTGCTGTAAAGATTCAATTAATTATCCCTACATCGTAGTTAACGGAGGGTTGAACACTATAAGCAAAAGATGTGAGGATTCCTGCATTTTCACAGGGTGGGCTGTGATGATATACTTGGTATCATCCTGTGTTTGGTAATCTCCTTGTTAAACATGGCTGTGATTAAAAGCTATTAAAGCAATTATGGTAACGGCAGGAGAGCTGAAGATCAGATGAGAAAGAAAAGGGGCTTTTGTGGTAAGATGAAACCTCCTTTCAGCACCATCGCCCCAGATAGCTTACATTAACTGAGTGGTTATGCAAGTGCACAGAAGACATATTTCTCTAAGAGTAGACACATAGAGAAACCCACACATACATACACATACTCTTTTTCACATCCTTCCAAATACAGAGCCAATTCCCAGGCATCCGACGGGAGCTGACACGCAGCAAAAGAATGAGCCGCTCCTCTGTTGTTACTATAAAGCTTGGCCTGAGTGCCGAGCGGCCTCTCTGTGTGTGGTGCCGCAGGTTGGCACGCTCATAGGGGCCTTATTGGGGGTGCCATCCTGAGCGTCAGGCAGCGTGCCCGATGTTGACAAAGCCTGGTATCGCCTGCTGTCAGCCCATTCTGTGTGCACCCGGCGGAAAGAATCAATTAGGCCGAGCTCACAACAGAGCACTTTAATATTTGACTTTTAATCAGTGGGCAGAAGGCAGGCTGGAGCACGGAAGCAAGCTGGCAGTTTCTGTTTTGCTGATGTGGAAAATGAGGGTCAGGAAAATGCTCCCAGAGCCCAAACACGTGCATCACACACCCCCAGGAGGGTTGGGAGGAATCAGTCTGAGGTTGCTGCCAACAACAGGCTAATCCCCCCAAAGAGTTAAAGGGAAGATATTCATTCATCACTCACAAGATATCAAAGGCACCTTATGCAAGGTACTGCAAGGAGTGGATGAGAAATATCACATTTCGTAAACATCCAGAGCTCTGTTGAAGGGACAGTGGTTTAAGAGGAGAAAACTGAATTGACGAAGTCTTCACCCAGCAGATGAGCTGAGCCTTTGAAGAGTTTCTCTTGGAGACTTTTGGTTTTTATCCTGCACTGCCGAAGGCCCCGACTGCCAGCAAGATGGGGAGGAAGAAAGGGAGAGGTGAATACTGTCCTCATGCTGTGGTTTTGAAGTGGAGATCAGTCCTCAAACAGAATACCTTACCAAAGGTGCATCATTCACCTGTCGGCTCTTGCTAGTGTCATGGAGACGAGAAGGAAAATCAAAGTTCAGATCCCTCAAAGGTTCCGTCCCGAAAAGTTACAAAGCCAGGGCAAATTTTACCACAAACCAAAAAGAAAACAATCACAGCTATATTAGGAGCCGTGTGTAGCGAGCGATTTGTTATTCAAGAAGGAGAACTAATTACAGTCACACTGATACTGATGTTTCGCAAGTGATAATGAGTCAGCTCCGCACAGCTGTGCATGTATTATGGCCACATGTGCTGAGAGCTGCTTCTTCTGCTGCTACCAACTGTTCACACAGGAGGACTCCGATCACAGCAGCAGCACGAGCATGTCACTGGTAAACAGCCAACAGGACAGTGGTAGCCCTGCAGTCCTGATGAGTCGTGATATGGCAGTTTCAATGCCTCTTTACAACATATTTGCTCATAAATATTTCTGTTTTTGAAAACTCAGTGCCTCTTTTAAAACGGATTTAAGACATAAAATTGGGCTCAGTTATCACTGCTTGTTTAGTAAAGACATGAAGCTTGTTTACAGCCTGAAACCCCAGGGGGTGAAAGCCAGTTTTTCAGCTATTGATTTAATAATTTTGAGCTTGCTCGTTAATTCTCAGGACTATTTTCCCTCAGCCTCACCTCACCCCCCACTCTCTGCATATTTCAAAGTTACCATTTGAACTGACGGCCACTGAGGGGGCGTCTGCTGTGACCACAACACAACCCACAGCTCGCTTTGATCACAGATTCTATCTCAGTGGGGCCAACAATAACCGTCCTCTTATTTGTGCAGAATGAAATGCTAATCACTGGCAAGCAGATCAAATGAGGTGATGAGATGTGAGACTGACTGAAGCGGCGTGATGTGCGAGTCGCCTCTGGAGGTGATGCATCGATCCCCCACAGTAAATAAAGTGTTGACGTTCACCGTGGGCATACTGTGTTGTTTGTTTCCTCAGATATCTGTGGAATCCATGGTAACAGGAACAATAATCAGAACCGTACTTATTTCTTGTGATAGGAAAGATGAATATAAATAGTTGGAATAAACATAACTTTGCATGCACTGACTCACATCTGAGAGTAAACATGCAAGAAAGTATATAAAGAAATGTACAGTGGCAACCAGACAAAACCTTCATACACACATGCATGTTTAAATATAGTGTGAGAAGGAGAGGAGAGGCCAGAAGAAGAATAAGTAGGTGAACAGCCTTACCTTCCTTCTTAAACAAGCTGTCTCTAATGTTCTCTTCTCCCACTGAATTCAGTCTGACTGCCAAGTTCTGTAAGCAAACACAAAGTCCACAGTGGATGATTAGTTAGGAGCTCAAACAGAGCAAGCCTCATCTCATGTCTAAGGAATTCAGGGTTGCTTTAAAGAATACATATATTAAAAAGAAATATTATAAATAATGCACGTATTCGGATTTATCCATGCCTGTGTTGTCTCTTTCCTCCCTAACACATGCACTAAGTCATTCTGAGTCCAGATGCCACTCCCAGTTCCACCACTCCTCCCTCACATGTACCCCGAGGATGGGGACGCATCTGCTCCAGACCAAAACACTGACAAACAGTAGGATATGGAGATAAACAGCCACACATGGAATTGCAGTCTACATGGATGTCTCTGGAAGCATTCACACAAGATAAAATCCATATTGACTGATGTTGTGACGCCTGAGGGAGCAGGCAGTATTTCAGAGGGGGGGTGGGGGGGTTAATTAGCCCTCCGCCAGAAATAGAGCAGAAATGGTCTCATTTTTAACATAATTACCTCTCACCCTGCAGGACATTTTTTGTGATTGTGATAATAGTCAGCTTGTTTGTAATGCCATGTAAACATTGCTCACTTTCAGTCAGGCAGACGAGTAAATCTGCATGCTTTAAATTAAGTGTCAAAACCAGCTGAGGTACAGAAAAATAGCTGTTTTTCAAGCAGCTTGTTCCATCCGGCTGCCATCTAACACTGTCTCTTCGTCTCCAACAGCCGCTAGTTGTGATCTTGCAAGCTACAAGGCCTTGTTTTGTGTCTGCCCACGAAGACATGTTGACAGGACTGGGAGCGGTCGGATCTGTGCTCTGATTGGACAGGTGCAAGCGTCCAGCATGTAAACATCTGAGGCGGGTCAGACCAGCTGAGCCCTCTTTAACCACACTGGGAGATCTTAGGCCTTAATCTCTCTATACTGATGGAGCATCTAATGTTTCATGTGTAAACTTGGGTGAAATGCTTTGCACACAACAATGTGCACACACACACACGTTTGTACTTCTATCTTAGACACTCATTGGCATAATGCATTCCCCTGCCCCTTACCCTAACCTTAACCATCCAAACTAAATGCCAAACCCTAAACCTTACCCTGGCCCTAACCTAATCCTAATTCTAACCCTAAAACCAAGTCTTAACCCTCAAACAGCCTATTGAAAAAGTGAGGACTGGTCAAATGTCCTCACTTTCCAAAAATGTCCTTACTCTGTAGGTTCTATGCTTAAAATGGTCCTCACAAAGGCATGAGTACAGGAAATAACACACACACACACACACACACACACACACACACACACACACACACACACACACACACACACACACACACACACACACACACACACACACCTTTGTATATGCACTTAAGCTAAGAATACACCACAGAACCTTATAAGCCCACACATATCTCAGTGCCGAGGCACGGCTCTGACCCCAGCTCCTGAGCCTGCACCGCCAGCCACTCATGGGCATCAAAGAGAGGTGAGACTGGACACCCGTGTCCATCCATCTGGAGCAACAAAAAAAGCTGAAGACCTCTGTCAAGGCTTTACTTCTCACAGTGATGCATATTCCTAGATAGCCGACCACATAACTGACAGACATTTGAAGCCCAGGAGAAAAAAAACAAAGAGGAGGAATTGTCAGACAACAATACAATACAGCAGAGACATCATTTATTTTGACAGCATTGCATTTGGCCAAAGATGACATCCAAATAAACTTGCAGCATTCAGCAGACACTGCGGGTTGCAAATGGCAGAAGTGATTTACTTTCTTTTCTCTCTCTCGCTAAAATAAAGGAGTGACAGATTTAATATAAGTAAGCAGAGTGGGGGAGGATGGGAGGGAGGGGGGATTGGAACAGGCTGCGGGTGACAAGGCAGTGTGACAAGCATGGCAACTGAGAGAAAATTCAGCACCTGGCCTTGTCCTTGATGTGAATAAGAGGATGATACATCAAAAAGTGACAGGGCAGAAAGATGGCTATTACCCAGGCAAAGAGGAAGAGGAAGAAGCGGAGAAACGCACTATTTTTAGCAGCGGAATAAAAAAATATGGCAGGGTTTCATTTAATATACCTTCCCATGCAGCGTTCCTAATGATTCATGCTTTACTACTTACTAGGGGTAGGAATCGTAGAGCAACTTACAATACGCGATACACGGGCCATAATAATGGTAATATCATGATACAGCGAATATGTGATAATCGATATATGGCAAAACAATCATAAAGTTAAGTCGTCATATCTGTCGAACTGAAGAATACAAAATGCCCCTAAAGTGCTGGATTTGTCTATTTATTCACTGCAATTTGGTATCAGTTTCACAGTTTGACAAAAAACATGTACAAGAAAGTGCATGAAATCTTATTTTAGTGCCTCTTTAGTCTGGAACAAACACACTGTAACTTGTCAATATTTAAATGTGCCATTATTCCAATGTAAAATAACAATAAACTGTCAGAAAGCAAAACAGTTCTACAGAAGAACAGGTTTTTCAATCCTTGAATCAAATTTACTGAAATATGGAACAATAAAAACAAATTAGTGTAAAAAAAAAACACACAATTATCATATCAATAATCATCTCTCACAAATCAGGACGATGACATACTGCCGGATTGTTTTTTTTGTCCTGCCCTGATTCATTACAATTATATTGTGTTCTTCAAAAACTGAAACAACCTTCAACAAGATCAAATACCCAAGTTGAGAAATAAAAGCAACTGAGCGACTCCATTTTCCTTTGACTGAGATAAGCTGGAATGAGCTGTATGTCTGTTCAGGCTGATCCTGATGAAGTTTGACCACAGGGGTAAATGAGCAGGAGACCGTTCCCGTGTTTTCTTTGATTGGCCGCATTCTCCCTGTCGAGCAGGAGGCTGATTGATTTCAGTGGGCTGGAACCCCTGTTCTGCCCGTATTGATCCCTCATCCCCATCTCTGTCTCTTCTCCAATTAAGAGTTCACTAGGCCGCCACTACGGACCTCTCCTAATGAATACCACCTTCCTGCCAACATCTCAATGTTGCATTCACTCTGCTGCTGCCAAGTCTCTGGTGCTTTCTCACTACATTTCTCACTTTTGTCTGCTACCCCTCTTCTTGAGCTGTACTTAAAAGCTCAGTCACATCTACCAGCATGGAATTGATCTGGATTTGTGACGAGGTAGCTGATATTGGGTGGTGGGATCAAGGTGAGGAAAGGAGTCCCACAGTTCATTATACATAAGCATTCGGGGGTAGACAGTTCAAATCTCTGTACATCACTGGAGATCAATTGCTTCACCAGCAGCCAGATTTTAAGGATTAGAGCGAATTGAGCTAGTTTGGATGTAGAAATCTGGGAGGTGTCTGGGTGTCAGGCGAGGAAGATCAAAAGATTCATTAGATTAGAATTTGATCAAACACAGTGAAAAGTTGTGAGGACAGACTTAGGTGGAGGAGGAGGAGTGTGTGAGAGGGAGAGTGGTCGAAATGAGGGATAGGACAATCCAGACGAAGGAGCCAAGAACCTGCCCGACACAGAATCCATTTAATTGTCAGGTACATACAGATACAAGGAATCTGCCTGCCTTTCTATCTTTCTCCAGAGCTGTTGGAACAACGGTCCGTTGATCTGCCCACCTCGCGGGTGCAGTCATAAAAAGCAGTTCAGTCACAGGTCAGTTGTGCCCCGATGCTCCCAGCCCTAAACCCGTAATCCCACTGCTTTGGTGGAGTGAGAAAATCCAATTTCAGAGATCTGTAATTCCATAAACCTTATTAGGCACAACAATGGCTGTGACAATAAGGGAGAGGCATGAGGGAGGGGTGAGGGTGTTGAAGGCGGGTGTGTAGCTGGAGTTGTGACCAGGCTAAACACAGGGACAAGAGAGGATGATGAACACAGAAATGGAGATTAAGGTTGAGAGTCGGAGTGTAGCAAATTAGGGAAATGAAAAAGACAGAGGCACTGTGACACGGTGCCACATCTAGTAAGTTACCATGACTCGGTACCAAATGATGAAATGGGCGACACACTGAGGATTCACAGGGTAAAATGTTCATCTTGCCAATTTGTCCGTGTCCTCTCAGCTGTGGAAGATGCTGTCCTGCTTTCACCCCAGCCCCACGTTAGTTTGTAATGTCCCAAATTTGTCATAGCTCTTCTCTTTTTGTTTCAATTTTTTTTTTACTTTCATTTACTACATAATCCTGCCTTTGCTGTCCAACAGTACATGGAGAGAATGGAATTTCACAACAGAAAGTCATGGTGTGGTGTGGCTTAGCGTGTCCAACAATCACCACTGCATGCATCCTGTATTAATTTAATTGTAACATCAATTGGCCACTTAAACTGCTGTTATCTGAGTGCTGTCATTGATTGTTTACCTAAATCCACAAGAGTGAGGGGTGCCTGTTAGTTTTTGCCTTACTAATGGGGGCCATCTCACACATACCTCAGTCTACAATCACACCAATACATTTTAAAACAAATCACATTTTCTATGTTTTACATCTGGCATCCACACTACTCAAGTTTTTTGAGCCCCAAAACTGAGACTTTTGGAAACGCTGTGGGAACAGTTTTAGTATGAATATTTTGAAATTCCAGGGTTAGTCTGAACAGGCAGAAACACAGAAACTAACAATTGCTTTCTGACTCTCTTATCTAGAGAGAACAGTGTGAAATCCGTATCACGATTATAGTGACGAAAATTATCACAGGTTTCAGTAATATCACCGTATCGATAAGTGAGTTGAATAATATTTTTATTGAAATTCAAAATAATATAGCACCATTTCACACCACCACTTCCCCTGCACCTCTAAAGCACACCTCAGACTTTGTCTGCTTAGACAACTGAAATAAATCTGTAGCTCTTTCACTGCCTGCTGTTCCCATCTCCACATTTTTACAACACTCAAGAGATGAACATTGCTTGCTTCATCAACTAAATCGCCAAGGAAATTATGGTTATTACAGATTGAAACAGTACAACTAACTGTCTGGAATTTACAAAAATAAACCTTGAAACCTGTAACCGTTTAATCTTCTCATTCATGACGAATCCTTCCCTGATTCTTCACACTTTTAACACATTACACTTTTATTGAAGAAAATAACCAACCAGCCATACCAGCTGTGAATGCAACAGGGATAATGAATTACAAGCATTGCTTACTGTCAGTTACAGTTCCACCTTGTCGTCAGTTGAAGGAAAAAAAATCCCTGGTCTTATTTTTCTCCATTGCCGGACCTAGTTCATAGAATTTTCCGCAACTAATCAACCAACTGCAGAGCAGACATGTGCATGTCTAGTGTACGTGAATGGAAATGTAATTCGCATTTTCAGTGACTATCCCTCATACAGAGTTAAAATGCTCATAATAGACAGAGATTTTTTTTTATACTTTAAGACATTAGAAATGTATCAATGTGGATATGGTCCCAGTGAGAACTGATACAATTGGGAGCAGGAGAGGAGTCAAGTGGAATATTCGGCATGTTGTTCAATAAAAATTCTTAAAATCCACAAAGGAGGGTCCCCAGGTGTTGGAAATGTAGATGAAGTGAAAGCCCTCGGTAATAATCACGACCACACTGGTGAAATTGTGCTTATCAGACAGAAAAACTGTTGAGAAAAATGGCTTTGAACTTGAGCCAGATTTTGGCTGTGTTCCAAAACCTCCCAATCACTGCTCTTAGCAACCGCAGTTAATTCGGTCATAAATTATTCACAACTGTTACAAAACTGTAGCAAAAGGCCACCAATAACCCCGGGATCTAAACGCTGATTAGAGGAGGAGATTGGAGCAAGGGTTTAATACGAAATTCAGAGGTGCAGTAGGCCTCTAGTGACATCTCTGCTGTTTGATATTGAAGTGAGAAGGGGCCTCTAGCCGCTGTCTCCTGAGACAGATAGGGTGGTGAAGCCTGTACTCTGTGGCCAGCAGGGTGTAATTACATTTCCCCGTGGTACACCTCCGCCGCAGAAGCTCAGCCATATAGAGGGAAGAGATTGAAATCTGATTGCGTTGGCACACACTGGTTATATGGCTGTCCTCATGTGAACATTGTGGGAATCAAACGTACAAACGGAGGCATGCTGGGCTGCAATGGCACAGGCACAAAGAACATAGAAACAAAACACACTCAGAGTCATATGCACATACAAACACACACCAACGTGCTTCTCCCTATTTGCTCCTATCAGCTGGAGACTACTCTTCACCCTCTACTCAGTGTTGAGTGGAGTGTTTGAGAGGCGTCTGCAAAAAGGCCCTCTGCCCCTCTATCATTAGAGCTGAGAGGAGCGGCAGCATCGAGATTTACACACTGATCTCCTGATGCCGCCTGATCGCAGGACCTGTTAACAGCAGCTCATACATAACAGATGAACAGGGAGCCAGAACGGGAACACGTGAGTGCTACTTACTGTCAGGATACTTTTAAAGTATTCTAAAAGGAGCTGGGTTAATGAAACACTAGTTATGTTTCCTGAGCAGATGTATGTGAATATATTTCAATATAGCCGATATAGATAACCATCTACTCAAGCAGCTAGATTACATCATTAATTAAGCACTGGTAATTATATACCATGTAATTTAATGGCTGCTATGTATAACCGTGAAACTCAGCTCTTTATTTTTTTTATCTTTTGAAGTCTTTCTGGTGGAGTGAAGCCATTGTGCTAATGCACTGATTGTTAATGCGCGTTCATGTTAATAATAGAATAATAATAATGAGCATGTTTGAATCATTTATATGGCTGTCATACTGGATCCTTTTTCTTGCTCTTCCTTATTACGAAAATATTGGAAAGAGGTGTCAAGGTGTCGTTTAAATGCTCTAAACATAAATACAACATCTTTTGTTTAAAGTGTCCATGTTTTTTCAACATTCTGACTTCAAAATACATGAACACACTGAAGTCAAGTTCACAACTCGCGTAATGGGAACTTCCGAGAACGTAAATGCATAGTAACATCATCCTGTATTGAAAAAACCTGTTGGCACCATCTCCTCTACAGGATATCAACTTTTCCATCTCAGCTGAAAACCTTTTTTGCAATATCTGACGTAGCTATAGACATGTTCCTGTAAACCTGTAGAGAGACAGTAATGGAGCAGATGAAAGGCACTGAAGCTCTGAGAATAATGACTGAAGCTAATAAGAGACATTAGCTTTAGGACCCTCTAATCTAACCTCCCTGTGTCTAACCACATATAAGGTTCACAGCGGCGGAAAAATGAGCTGATAGCGGCGCTGCCCCGGGTCTGCAGAGACCATAGAGTGGTGTCACCTTGGCTGCTGTCACTGATATCTGCCACCTGTCACCACGCTGCCCCCGTGGCCAGGGATGCGGCTGCGTCGACAATGGGTTTGTCGATAGCGCTTCCTCCCAAGAGTGGCCATGGGGGAAAATGTCCTCTGCTTTCATCAACAGCTTGAGTCAACAGCTTTGTGCTCGGCATTAACATACTATACATATTCATACTGGCGTCTCCCCTCGACTGCATCGCCAGCCCTGCTGCACGTTTTCCAGCCATTTTTGAAAACGGCATGTCAAGCACATCATTCTCGCCGGGAGTCCCACATGGCCTTATATGTATTGACCGCACGGCCACAGCAGAAAACATTAGCAGGTCTCAAGGTCATCACTCCCACTGATTCTGTGTTTGTGTCAACTAAAGAAGAATAACATAAACTAAAGAAAGATGTGAGCAAAATAAAATGGTGAGTGTATGTAAGTCTATGTGTGTGTTCTTATGAGCATGAGTACAAACTATATGCAGTGTGAGTAGGTGGCTGTGGCTTGGGAACTATAGGTTGCACCTGTGCAGAAGGTTGGTGGTTTGGACTCCTAAACTGTGTAGCTTGATCAGGGGCTATGTGAATGAAGTGTGATAGAAAAATGAATGCTGTACAAATGTTTGTGTGAATGGGTGAATGTCATTTGTAGTCATTTGACTTTGAGTGGTCAATAAGATGAGAAAACTGCCATATAGATGCAGTCCATTTCATTTACCCATTGCACTAGCTAAATAAGTGACTGTGATTTTGTGTGCAGTGAGTGTAACCATGCAATTACTGCAAAGTGTGTGTGAAAATAAATCAGAGCAAAAATGTAACGTGTGTGTGTGTGTGTGTGTGTGTGTGTGTGTGTGTGTGTGTGTGTGTGTGTGTGTGTGTGTGTGTGTGTGTGTGTGTGTGTGTGTGTGTGTGTGTGTGTGTGTGTGTGTGTGTGTGTCACGCGGAAGCCTGGGGACGAGCCGACAGGTAGATCTGAGCAGGAGCATCCTCCTTCAGTCCACTGGCATTTCAGTGAGAAAAGAGGCCAGTTGATATGGGGGTTAGAGCTTCCATGGCAGAGTGCGTTGCGATAAATAATGAATGCTTAAAGAACAGATCTCTGAAGCTTCTTTACTTTCCATCCATCCCTCCATCATTGCGTTCGTTCAAACTTCCATCCACAACACTACAAACAGCATGGGGCATTCAGCTGTCTCTATCATAAATATTTCAGCCTCTAGGTCAGTGCACCCACCCCCCCCCACCCCCACACACTCCGCTGCTCTTAACCGCCACCACTTGGTGATGACACAGCCTTTTGACCCATAAAGATTATTGACAAAACACTGATAGTGAGTATATTCACTGGGACCCAGAGTAAAGCAGCACAGTCTTCTATAGGAGTGGCAGCAGCTGCAAATCTTGAGATGGCGACTCTTGAATGAATGCTGAGGGGCGGATAACAGCTTTAAAAAAAAGAAAAAGAAAAAGAAGCTCCCCACAAGGTAAGCAATACAAAACTGGACAAGTCATACTTTTTAGAAAAAGTAAAGTAAAGTAAAGTAATTTTACTGTTGTTTTGCTGTATTTTGAAACCCTGCACACGACTCGGCTACAGTCAGGATTATATTAGGTTGAGTAAATACAAAGCGATGCTGGAACAATGACGGCTCCATATTTCAAAATACCACACACTGTGAAACAGGAGGACAAAGACAACTAATCACAAATTGGATTCAGACACCAAAGAGCGGTGAAGGCTGTGGAGACTTGTTTCACTGAATAAAAACAGCTTCAGTGTAATAATTTTCCAACAACAGTATATTATAAAGATACATATAATAAAGAGACGCTTCCACCACAGTCACTTCAAAACCCTAATTGAATCACACACATGTCACAAAGGTCCATCCAGCCTAAAAGCAGCAAACTAGTTCCACCAGATAAAACAGCAGCTCCTCTCCACAGTGCCCTGATTCAAAGCCAGACACTCTGTGAGTCCAGTGCAGGTCTCGTCTCTCTTACCCTGATGATGAGTGCTGTTAGCGACTCCATGCATAAATCTCAGAGGCAAATAGAATGGCTCAGAGCATTCAAGTGTAAACTAGGGCAAAGCTCCAGCACTGTACCTTCTAGATACGCTTCTCTGGCACCAAGTCCTGTGGAGGATCAAGCGATCACACACAAAAAGAAAACACATGCTTCCCTCTGTCGCCCACCACAAACACACATGCACACAACCACAAATACACACACCTGTTCTGGTCAGTCCACTACCATCCAGTCCTTTCCGGTCCGTTCAGATCCGGTCCACTGTGCCGGCAGAGTGAGGAGCTCGTCTCACCCCCCACACAGACCGGTGCAGACAGCTCACTGTTATAGATGCACTGACAAGTGAAAGGAGGGAGGCGTGGTTTCACATGAAATAAATAAAAGAGGGAGGGAAAGAGGGAGGAGAGAGGCTCCCTCAATCTACAATTCAATTTTGCCCTCACTCCCTTTTTTCAGCGTTGTTTCTATATTCCTCTTCTTTTATTTCTCTTCTTTTAAACATATTCTTGGGGTTATTCTATCCTTTCCTCTCGTTTCCATCCTCCTCCCTGGGGGTTATTCCTCGCTGGCTCTCTCTGTTTCCATTACTTTTAGCCGCTCTTCTTCCTGTTTCTGCCATTTCTCCTTGTCACATTTTCCTCTGCCTCTTCCTTTCGCTTTCTATAGGCTCTTATTCATGGAGCAGTATATTGTGTGTGTGTGTGTGTGTGTGTGTGTGTGTGTGTGTGTGTGTGAGACAGTGAAACAGGGCAGCTCCGGCCATCTGTTGGAGCCTGTGAGCTTCACCTATTCACAGTCTCATAAAGGCAGAGGCACACAGAGGAGTGAGGGAGAAAGGAATGGGAGGGAATGAGGGATCAATCTTAATGCTGCAGGGGTGGGGAGAGAAGGCACAGCCTGGCACACACACCATATCTATCGGGCTGGCACCTCTGAGGCGAGCTGGCGTGGGCATGCCTGCTCACTTGGTTCAAGAAGCACAGGGGATTTGGCTCATAGTGCATGGGCATGCAGATAGAAAAGAAATGCACACCTAAATCGATATATACACACGCTTCCAAAAGCACATACAGGTGACTCCACAGCACACTCTCTCGCACAAAACCAATTTCCTCGTTGGCAAAATCAAGACAGATAATCCTACAAACTCAAAGAGACAAGGTGATAAGGGACAGGGGACAATTTCGACAAACTCACACAGACGCACACCTGAAGCCTGCCCTGAATCCCTCTATCAAAGCAGAGCTAAAGCAGACATTTTCCCGCCTGGTTTAAGCCAGGTATTTCTCCTGAGTGCTTGTGTCACTTCCTATCCCTGACCAGGAGGGAGAGGTGCGGCAGAGGGTAGCGGAGGGCGGAGGCATCCATCACTGTCTGCGCCAGCAGTCCCATGATGGATGCGCCTGTTTATCCCTCTCTGCAGGTTATTTAGATGCAGTCACAGCCAGAGAGATTAGTGATGGAGAACCTCTGCACCTACTCGCCTCTCCGTACACCCCACCAAATCAATAACACCCTTATCTATTATCTGCATTTCAAGGTATTTCTTCATGGAAATTTGAAGCGAGGAGAGAAAGCAGAGATTAATTGTCCACCACCCTCTCAGTGTTTTCAATTACAACGCCTGCAATAGATCATCTATCTGTCACCTTGGCACACTACGGTATTTGTGTCACTACAAAGAGATGACACCTTGCTGCTTCAAGAAAATCAAATATTATTTTTCTGGCCGTGACTGTATCCTTGCAGATGCTAAACAAACTATTCAGAGCAGGGGCTTTGCATGGCATTTGAGGATAAAAGAATATAAATATTTCCTGCTTTAACTTCAGCTGCATTCAACACTAATCCTGGAAGGCATTGTCAATCATGCCAATTGGTACCATGAGCCGTTTGTAAGAGTGGATTAGGCCTACCGAATACTATTCATATTCATAATCATCTCAAAACAAAAAGTGGGAAAATTATTTATTTCTCCAATGTATGCATATCAGATGATGTCTGAGACTCTGGGCCTGCTTACATAAAGGAACCATCTCGCTGCTCTAACATGCTGGATTACAGACAATGCCCCAGAGACAGACATGTTTTTCCTGAGCAGTGCAGACATGCCAACACAGCAGCCCAGTGACACCACTTTAGCACATGGTTTATTAATGTTCCCACTCTCTCTCTCTCTCCCTCGCTCCCTCTCACGCACACTTCAGCTGTGTCATCCCACTGACTTCTAATTGGCGGTACATCAACAGATGTATCCTCCAACAATCCAGTGTATTAACAGGGCCAATTCTTCTTATGTAAACTACAGGTTGACATCTTCCAACCAAACAGAGCAGCGAGATTCAGGAACAAAAATCACAGACAGATATGGAAAACACAAACCATAATGGAAGAAATACAATACAAATGTGTGTGTCAGCAGAGAGAAATATCAGCACTTTAAAACCCCAGTAATGGTCCAGACCTTGGGGAGCACATTTAGCTTTTTTTGTTTTCTGCTTCACTGGACACAAAATGGGCAAGGCCTTGTGCACCACCTTGTGCATGATAGTGCCGAGGCAGGTGCATAAATAAGAATGAATGATTTCGATTCTGATAGCGCTGGAAGACAGTTATGTTCTATCCTGCTGAGATCTTGTCCTTGGCTGGGAGTGTGCTGTTACAAATGAATTTGTTCCTTTTCTGCACTGTGTGTGCCAGGCTGATAAAAATATCCCCTGTCAGCTGGCTGCGTGAAGAGGGGACGACTCAGTGCAAATGAGGCAGACCCCCTCACTGTCTTCTCCTCCTCGCGGCGAGCTCTCTCTATCACTGAGAGCACTCCTCCTATTATTCTCAGTTTTGGCAAGTTGGTTCAAGGCTGACATCCCTTCGCTGCGACCACACATGCACGCGCGTGCACTCACTACCCACTATCCATTGGATCTGTGAATCCCTGTTTGAAATATATATGTATCTCTGTGCATCGAGACAGCTCTACATTGCCATGGCTACAGTATGAAGGAAAAGTGAGAGAATAAGATAGAGAGAAGAACTGAGGGAGGAAGAGAGGACAAGAAACCAGGAGCTGAATGTGGGGGACTCAAGGACACAGGATTGACAGAGCAGAGGATGAGAGACGTCCCTGTGTGGCGAAACAATTCTCCTGAAAGTAGCACAGCAGGTCCTGCAGGTAGAATAGCAAAAGAGCCATCTAACCTCTGAGCACATGTCTTTAAAGGCAGACAGCACATTACAACCACCACAAATCATGCAATAAACATGCCTGCAGGGTGTGATGAAATACAATGCCTGCACACAAACAACATACAAACATCAGAGGACTAAACATGTCCAGAGGATAATTTGCTGCCAGATTATAAATGCAAATGGTTAAATCAGTTTGTGTTTGCAGCTGTGCTCATTGCGGCTTGCATGTTCCCCACACTCGAGGTCCCATAACGCAGAAGGTTGTGAATTAGCTGAATTCCCTTACATCACTAGATCCTGGCAAATGATGCATGTCACACATTGTCCTGTCAAGTCTAATGGATTCTGCTTTTATTTATTTCATCCTTCCTGTCACTGTCATTTCACACACTGCCATTTAAAATATAAATAGTTAATAAGTCAGTTACGCGCAACCACCGCTTTTCAGCAGTTGGTTCCATATCCTGAGGTGATGTTATAATTTATTCATTAGTGTCCCACAATTTTGAATTGTACAATTAAAAAGAATAGAGGCCTCAGCAAGGTTTTCCCCCGTTGCAGATTTCAAATTTAATTGTTAAGCTTTTGGTCTGAGACATTTTTCAAACTGAAGAAAGTCTGAATAACTCTCTGGTGAAAAGCTTTGCAATAAAATATAAAGGAAAGAGGGAGCCTTTATCCTCTATAATTGTACTACAGACATTTCCCTTCAGCACTTTCATGAGATAAGTTTGCAGAGTGTGGATGTTTTCCTTGCTCTTATACTGAACTCTGGAAATGACAAGGACAAATAAAAACAAAGACCAATATGCAGAGGGGCACAAAATTTAGGAAAAATACGAAAAGCCAATATGGTGTCCCAGTTGCTATATCCGCTTATTCCACATTTGATACAACACTTTGACTGAGTAGAGCATTCACACTAGAAAAGATCAAATTAAGTAAACCAAAAAATGCCTCCATGCATTCTAAAATTAAAGGCACTGGTTTCCCACATTATAGTGCACAACAGCAATGAAAGAGCTGCTGACAGCTGGAGTAAAGTGAAAATATACATCTTTCTCACAGCGTTTACTTATTTTAATTGTCACAGATGGATAAGCTCAGGTGGTAAAAAACAAACATTTACAATGTTATTAGTTACACTGTATTTGACTGGAAACCTGCAATCCTTAAGGCAATGTAGGCCAAATATATCAGCATTTTAAATGTTTTCATCTCATTTCATCTCTTTGATTTAATAATTGTTCTCTTCTAGTTCCAATTCAAAATGTTTTTTTCTCTAATTAAAATATAAGCCTAATTTTCTCATCTTTCTATCTAAGTTTGCATCAGAAATTAAAAGGATATTGTCCCAAAGCAATGAATTATCCAATTATCACTTTTCTTTTTGTGGTCTAGGCAGTGAGAAAGTCATATGTTTGGATTTCAGTCATATGTTTGGATTTCATAACATGTTCAGAAAGAAATAAAACCCTGAAATCTCCGTACCCATGTCTTTGTTTGGAAAGTAGCATGTGAAAAAAACAACCACATTTTGATTTATAGTGTGTGGGGGGAGGGGGGGGGGGGGCAAAAACCATTGCCCTAGGCCTTCCTGAATGCTCAAGACCAGAGTTATTCCAGTCCAAGAGGTAAGATACCCATCAGTGTCTTCAGTTAGACAAAGGTCCTGTTTAGACCTGGTGTTAACATCTGTCTCGAGTGATCTCATCACAAGTGGACAGCTCTAAGTACGTCAGTTCATGCTTGACATCAGAATGCGTCTCCATAGGTGTCTCCTGTGACGGCTTGTGATCTGATCGCACTTTCCTATACTGAGCAATCTATCACTTCTAAATGCAAATACACAATCATGTTTGTTTCAGTTGGCAAAGACAAATGATGGTTGGTTTTAGCCAGTCTGTCTAGATACAGATGGGCTGTTGTCAGTGTGTGTGTGTGTGTGTGTGTGTGTGTGTGTGTGTGTGTGTGTGTGTGTGTGTGTGTGTGTGTGTGTGTGTGTGTGAGTGTGAGAGAGAGAGAGGGAAAGAGGAGAGAGAGAGACGAGAGAGAGAGAGAGAGAGAGAGAAAGTGGAGCTAGGAGCAGCTGAATGAATCAATGCACTGAGAACAGCTCTACCATGGAATAAGATTTTACTCATTTGAAAAAAGAAGAAAGTCAATATGTGGCAGTCAATGTTGATATTGTGGCGGTGGCCACAAGTAAATCAATGTATGTGAAATACTGAGAAGTAAAAAATACTTTTGGTTCATTATGAAACTGTACACCTCTGGATGTGGTCTGAGTGAATGGATCTCAAAAGCATCCTCAATGTGTCTTGGATGCGTTCATACCTGTACTTAGAGCTATCTACAAGTGATCAGAAACAAGGTCTGAACAGAGTCACAGTGATAATGGAGATGTGTATGTCTGTGTGTATCTGAGTTGAAGGCTCAGCTTTGCTTCTAACAGTGGTGGAAACAACATTTTCACCTATTAAAAGTACCATTTTTCAATTGTGTTATTGTTTTCCTCTGGAGCTGCAGCTTGACTGACATGCAGCATGGCTTGTATCATTCATTGTTAGTACAAAACATTGACTTGTTGTGTTCTCTATTTAACAAAACAGTGTGCTGTCAACATTAGTACATGGTGTGTTAGCACATTGTGATGAGAATTGGGACACCCTGCCAGTCCCACTTAGGGAGCTCATGTTGTTTGATCATCAGCCAGCAGGAAAAGCTGCAGTCAGGTCTGATAGGAATAAATCTCCCACTGTGCATCAGGAGTGTGAAATAATAACCATACATCACTTTGAGGTTGAAGACACTGCTGCATTAATTTGAAAAGTTGATTAATATCTGATTCCTGACTGAAACAATGAAGCTGAAAATTCAAGTTCCTGTTCCCTCACGTAGCCGAATGCACTGAGGTGTTGTGTTTTGAATCCAGAGCTTGGCCTCGGAAATAAATGTCAGCTTTTGAAATTGTGTTTTGTTGTTGTGATTACATGTTATCATTAAAAGAATCTGTTCATTTACCAATTTACATTATTTGAGCTGTTATACCTTTGGAAGTACTAAATTGAAATTGTGTTGAATCCCATCATCAGCAGCATGGGACATTTTAAACTGATCATTTGCTGAACCAACTGAAACCAATTCCCTCTAATACATTTAATACATCTTTATACCTCTAAGCTGGCAACAGCCAGTGGCTGGAGGCTTTATGTGTTTGGATTGTCCATCCGTCTGTCCGTCTCCCATTCTTGAGAACACAATATGTCAAGACTTCCTTGGGGGGATTTCTTCAAATTTGGTACAAACGTTCAGTTTGACTCAAAGATGAATTCATTAGTTTTAAGAGGACGAAGGTCAAAGGTCAAACTCACAAAACACAATTTTGTCTCACAAACACTTCCATCCTTTCAAATTTGGTACAAACGTTCACTTGGGCTCAAGGATGAACTCAATAAAATTTGGTGGTCCAAGTTCAAAGGTGACATTTATCTCACAAACCACTTTTTTTGTTTTATGAACACGACATCTCAAGAGCGCCTTAAGGGAGTTTCTTTAAAATAGGGGCAACTGTTCAGTTGGACAAAAAAATGAACTGATTATACTTTGATGGCCATAGGTCAAGGTGACAGGGACCTCATGTACTTGTGAGTGTGATATATCAGCAACAACCAAAGTGAATTTCATTACATCTGGACTCAAGGATGACCTGATTAAAATTTTGATGTCAAATGTCAAAGTCACTGTGACGTCAAAGATCTCCTTTTTGGCACGTCAACATGTTATCTTTACAACACCTGGAGATAATGCTTTTAAATTTAGCACAAATGTTCACTTAGATTCGTGGATCAACTGATTAGATTTAGGTTGTCAACGGTCGAAGGTCAAGGTCAAGGTGGCCTCAAATGAGGCTGACAAAATAAACATTTAGACTGAAACTGCACTGGTTGGCAGAGGCATACATCTGTAGGGCAGTAATTCTAGTTCTCTATGTTGTAAAAGAGAAGAAAAGTGTAAATATCAGATAAAAACATGAACTATCACTGGTCAAACTTGAAAAGTTTACTCAATTTAATATGCCTCACAGCAGAGCAAGTTATGGTAAAAAAAAACGACCAGAATAGATTGGATCAGTCGTGGCACTAACTTGCACACCCACATCTCCTTTCCATCTGTCCATGTGCAGCAGCGTTTCAGAGGTTGGGGAACAGCTAGCAGACCGTGGGATCCACAGATCAAAGAGTGGCCCCCCGTTGAGGTCTGCAGTCCCAAGGAACACAAGCCGCTATGGGCCAGAGCCAGCACCACATCTCCAGCTAATTAACTAAAACCCCTTTAACGCCATGTTGTTTGCATTCCTAATGTGCAACCCTCAGTGTAATATCTGCCACACATATTAAATAAGAAGCGCTTGTGGGTTTGTCTAACAAGGCACCCCAGTGTTTTTAGCACAAATACATTTGTAAGCACTTTAAAACATTGTGAGGGCAGCAACACAGTAGTTATTTAAAAACAAGCAGGGGGTAACAGTATGATTAAAAGAACATTTGTGTGAACTTGCTTAGTGCACATGCTCAACTTTGTATTCTAATACTGATCCACACATGCTCTCCTGTGTTCACACACTTATTGCAGCACTCTCTGAAAAGACACGCCTTGCCCCAGTGAAGTTTAAATTGCCCTCCAATGCAGCCTTTCAATCTCAGAACTCACTGGGGTGAGAAAGGCGCCTGAATTATAAATCAAGGGGCTTTAAACAGCTTTGTAGATTAGCGTGCTGTCGTGTTTGGTGTCCTCAATAATTAATTACTTGTTTGTACCAGAGTGGACCTCGCCTGGTTTTTGGAGGACTCTCTGTGTCTGCAAACAAACACTCACTAGCCCTGTTCGTACCTGGCATGAACATGCGTCCCCACATGCATCTCAAGTGACCACTTGTAATTGGATTTCCATTTTAACACGTAGCTACATTGTTGCTGTTTCCAAAGTCAAAATGTAGTTTTTTTACTTGTAAGCTATGAGAGACGGTTCTGTTGTCAATGTGAGTGCAAACAAAATAAATCAATATGTGGCAATCAGTGTTGATATTGTGGTAGACCGCCACAAACAAATCAATGAATGGGAAACAAAGAAGTGCAAAAATGCTTTTGGTTCATTATGAAACTGTAGCAGGACAGAGGACATCAGCTGAGTCTGTGGTCCTTTAAAGTTGCCCAGGTTGTTGCTTTCACACAGCTAAAATGTAAATGATCAGATCTCAAATGTGTCCTCAAAGCATCTTGGCTGCATTCAGTGCTTGTGGTGAGATTACTCAAGACGGATCAAGTCTGAACAGAGCCACTGGCATCCAATCACAAACTGTGGATGTAAGGAGGGGTCCTGAGAGCCCAGTGTGACATAACATCCAAAGGTCATCGCCTCAGGGGGGAAGTTCTCATGAGCCGTTTTCAGACATGACATCCGGAGGAACAAGGAGAATTGGGTGCGTATTTTCCCCAGAGGTAGCCTTCTACACATGAACAATGCAGTGGGAGATTCTCTGCTCAAACGCACAACAGCAACAAAGCCTCTGGAGGATTCAGGTTAGGGGTGGTGCAGGAGGCAGAGGCAGGACATGATATATTAATTCTGCTGTGAAGTGCTGTGAGGGTTTTTGTTAACGGCACAAACTCTCTTAACATCTTCGTTGGGGTCTTCTACATGTATGGCCTCGCTTTGTCATCCTGAGATATATATATATTTTTTTCTTTCTTTCATTTTCGCGTCTGTCGCATGTTAGAAGCGTCATCAACCCCCTCACTGACTCGCGGTGAATCCATCGGCTCCTCTGGAATTTCTGTGGACTCTATACTAGGGAGCCAGGTGAAGAAATTCTGCAGAAACTCTGGAGGATCTCCGGAGTTCAGTGCATGTCTGAAAGCAGCTTTGTGTGAATGTTTATTTTCATATACTTATGACAAAGGCCCTGTTCAGATCCGTCCTGAGAAATCAGAGTTGAGTACTTGCGCTCACATCTGATATTAAAAAGTATCCCTAATGTGTCTCCTGTGAGAAAGAGAGCAAGTGGAGTCAGGAGGGGCTGACTTAATGAATGAATGCGCGCAGCTATGAAGAAAGATTTGTCACATTTAAGGAAAAGTATCGTTATGTGGTGTGCAAACATGTACAACAAATCAATGTATGGGCACTTAGAAGCATAAAAATATAGAGGACGTCAGCTGAGTAGGCAGTCCCTCATAGGTGGCCCAGGGCGCATTTGTGGTTACACAGCAAAAAGAATGTGACCACATGCGTCCCAGAATACCACTGTCGTTTGAGTGCTTGGATCTCAGGACGCATTTCAGTGCATTCAGACCTGAATTTAGCGCGAATACCAGGTCTGAAAGTGGTCAAAAACAAAAAAAAAGTGTTTTGAAGTTTTTCTCAGCTAATGGACCACTTCCTGCCACCAGCATCAGCACCCGGCTTCGGCACCTATACAGCAGACTGTCGCACAGCGGCAGGATTCATTGTCTTTCAATCGTGTCATAAAAAAGAAATGTAAGCCAGACCCACTGCTCTTCATCTCAGCCTTCTGGCCATCTCTCAATGGCTGCCCTGAAACAGCACCGTAAGCAAACTGAAGACAAGTGGGAGGATGAGATAGCATCTCCCTCTCCCCCATGAGCGGCAAAATGATGAATTGTGTAAAATCTTATTTGGCATCTCATATTAAAAAAGTCAGAGATTAAGCCAGCTCCGCAAAAGGCAGGAAAGAGCTGATGCAGACAGAGCAGAGGAGGGCCCCATTATAGAAAGGCTCTTCTGTCTGTTTTTCTGTCCGTCTGGGTGACACCTCGCCCCTTAATGAGTTGTCTGAAGTCAAATAGGAGAAATACCAACACAATAAATTACCAGGCTCATCGCTTCCTGTTTGCCTCCACTCAGATACGGCTGAGTAATCTTTCTATCTCAGCTTGCACCATCTAGAATGAGATTCTGTCAAATCACATCCTACAATCCTTGGGTCCATTTGCATAACTACGTTGGATGTTTCCAGCCAAATGGTGACATGTTTTTCTGTGGTTAATTAGATTTTGGAATTAGCTTTCTAAAAAGAAAAAAAGAAAGAAAAAATCCTCTGCTTGGTCTTCAATTCCTATTTGGAAGTGACAAGATAATATTGTGTATAAGGGTAATTGTGTGGCGGTGTTGGAATTAGAGCTGGAGAGAGAAGGTGTTTTCACAGTTAAGGAGCTAATACTCTATTCCAATTTCAGTCTGTTTAGCATGCAGGCTCCGAACTCTTCCCTCTGACATGGCAAACCTCATTAAGATAGAGCAAACTAATTCACTTGAGGACGAAAGCTAATTCTTCATATCCTTTTTTTCTTCTTAGAGATATAGAGACAAACTGAAATTGGGTCTTAGGGGTATACGCACTTGAAGGTAGAGTTCTTTCCCAGCTCTTATCAGAACACATTCACTGGAGATTAAAGAGAAGCCAGAGGACATAACCTCAAGCTACCTTTGAACTGGTGCTGTCAGAAATCGAGATTAGGCTGAGCCTTTGTTCGGGAAGCCCACTCTGGACAAAACTGTCAGGAGCTTGGACTCGTGTGTATTCCTGCTGATATAGCATAGCTAACCTTTCATAAGGCAGAGCAGGAGGAGGAGGCGAGGACAGAGGAGCAGAGGGTAGAGGGGAGAGGAGAGGGAAAATTGGAAGGAGAAAGGACCTATGCAGGGGCTGCAATGGGCAGACATCCATTAACCAAGCGCTCGGCATGTGATATGGCATTTACAGAGTACAGCCAAATGCCATGGCAATTAATCAGGGCTTTGAATGCCAGCTGTATCAATACTCCTTGAACACGGTCATGGGTGCACACAGCAAGAAACATTCACGTCCACACACCTAAAATAGACTTCTGTTTTCATGGGAACAACACTGTGCGCACAGAGAGCTGTGGCTTGTGTCTAACTTTAGTATTATTCCTGTCTCAAACTAGGACGCACACAGAGAAATGGAATGAATACATCACTTACACAATCACAGAGTAGGGCCTAGGAGACGGCACACATTTTACTCTGCAGGGAGTTGCAAATTGCTTTTGAATAACCAAGGTCTAATTGACAGGAAAAGAATGGGCTGTCACTTTGCTAGTGCGACTGTCATTAACACATTTTTTATTTTCTACATGCTCCAAGGCATTATTGTTTTGTTGGCCTCGATCCCTCCCCGGTGCAGTGAATATGTTTTAAAATGGTTGTGAGCAGAATGTTGTTAGCTACACAATGCTCCCTGAGGGGAACAAAACACAAGAACAATTGGCTCATTAGAAGCAGAAACACTTCAATCCACAATATGGCTGGAACACACTCAGAGGAGAGACAAAGTCAGCGAGTGAGGAGCACAGATGGATGGATAGGAGGGACTGTGAGTGGTGGGGGGCAAAGTCACACCAACACAGGAGAAGCAGCAACCTTGTGCTCAACACACCGCGAGCTCAGGGAGCACAAGAGAAATGTACCGCTGAGATGAGCTGAATTTAAAACAAAACTGGCCATGAAGGCACAGAGTGTGAGAGATTTGTTACACACAATTAGATTATAGTAATCTTATTAAAATGTGTAATACCTGCAATAATACACTGTATGCTTTTAATCAGTTTACTATAAATGAATAATCATATTATGTATTTTTTATTTAATAAGAAGTTTCACTTATCAGTAAAACTGGACATTAACTGCATACAGTCACTGAAGTTCTGAATGTAATAACACTTTTTAAGTAATGTTACCTGAGTTTTTGCTTGTGCAGCTTTAAATGTCGGCTTACTTTCCTTTTAGACATTTATCTGACTGCTGTGTTTACAGGTTAGTTTGGAGATAACGACAAATACAAAGCACTGCTTAAAATTAACAGTATACAAAGCAAGTGACAACACCGAAACATTTAAAAAATGTATTGTGGAGTTGCTGCGGCTCAATAGGCAGAGTGGGTCATGCACTAACCAGAAGGCCGGTCGTTCGATCCCAGTCTCCACCATTCCTTGTGTGTCCTTGGTCAAGATACTGAACCCCATATGCTGAAGGCTCGAATCCCAACCCATGTTGAAGTGTCCTGGGGCAAGATGCTGAAACCCGAAAAGCCCATCATAGATGTTGAATGCACTAATTGGAAGTCGCTCTGGTTAAAACCTTAACTAAATGAAATGTAATGAGTGATGTGTGATAGCTGCACATAAGATGAATGTGTGAATGGCTAAACTGTACTGTAATGCACTGGATTGGTCATCAAGACTAGAAAGGTGCTGTATACATACATACAGGCCATTTACTAATACTTCAGTAAGTGATCTGAAAACCTGTCAGTGATCCTACCTCGTGCTGCAGGACTTCACCAGCTCAGCTCAGGTAGTGTTTGGTTGATACTTGCATCAGACAGAGCTTCTTCACCACAGTGTCTTTCACTACAAAACAAGAACATTGTATGATGCAGGGAGCGGATGACCTTATAGGAACACAGATGTCCCAATAACACAAACAACTGAGCCACACACACACACACACACACACACACACACACACACACACACACACACACACACACACACACACACACACACACACACACACACACACACACACACACACACACACACACACACACCGGGAGTATTTCATGACAGACACCAGAGTCTGGATGTCTTGAGGCAGAATGGAAGAAAGAGGCTAAAGCAGCTTTTTGAGGTCTCTAATGTTTTGTTCAGAGATCAGAGTAATATTTTCCAGGACATATCATCTATAATTCATTCAGTCTATTGAATCGCCAAACATCAGTCACAGTCTATTAATATCAAATTCACAGACTCACAGGCTGATGGAGAGTCTTCATCTGCAAACACACGAGTTCACATGAGTTCACCTTTAGTAAAGCAAACCCCCAAAACAAGGCCTGCACAACACTTCCTGGTGTTTTTCAGACCTGGGAGCATCAGTCAGGACACAGAACTACATACTTTTGTTTACAGTTGTTGTAGGATACTTTCTTTATCTGTTTTAAGACTTTTAAACACTACACGACCTTTTTACACGACTGCTGCTCTATACACTTTGAATAACAGAGAACACACCTGTTTCCGTGTGTGACAGGAAACCTCTTCCGCCCTGTTTCGCAGCGACCTCTACCGTCAAGTCCCGGCGTCGTCCTCGACTCCCATACATCAATAAAACGGCATTAACAGGTAAGCGAGGATTTTTGATTGAATTAAATTAAATAAAAGTTGGATAAAAGTCAATAATCAGCTGTTTTCAGAGGAGCGGGCTCGCGTTTAAATTGCAGCGGACTGATATTTGGGGCGTTATTCGGTTACAGGTGCACGACTTTGAGTAGTGATCTCAAAACACAGTCAATTAGTACTGCGTGTTCCTTTCCGCCATCTTGAGCTTGTGTCGCAGGTCACAACATGTGAGATGACTCCAGATGTTCCACATGTTCCTGCGTGGGACATTAACTCCTCAATGAAAGGCGGCCACGATTCATCCTGTAAGTAACACGTGTCTCTGTGCTAATGTGATCTCCTGATTTGAAATGTGTGTATTTAAGTTGTGCTTTTAATAATATCTATGGAGGCTTAACAAGTCAACCATTTGTTGTTATTCGGTAAAAATCTTCTTAAAAAATATATATAGTCTTGAAATCTTTTACACTAACCAGTTGAAAACCATAGAGGGCGCCACCGGCTTGGATGATTTTCACAAGTAGTGTAAGTGCATGCAGGCAGACAGGACTGGATTCCAGAGGAACATGTGTGAGTAAATGCATTGTCACTGTTTTCACTGGGTGGGTGAACTCGTGCATTTAAGATACGTGGGCCAATCTACCAGAGTAACTTCATCCCTTTACATCAACTCTTAATGGTCACATCCCAAATTTCAAACGTCACATCTGTAGATCAATGTAGGATATCCATGTTTTTACACTGGAAAAGTCTGTCCGTGAAATTATCTATGGATTTAAGTACGCTCGGGACAAATATCCTCTGCAAACATTTTAAAAATGACTTTATAATTCCTGACTCTGCAGACACTGCTTATACAAACTCCGTTAAATCAGTGGCACTAATGTCTCAAGCTACCTTTTGTATAGTGGGGGACACAACGTGAAAATATCCACTGAAGTAAGTGGTTTAACACCTCAAGTATAACAGCAGACTGAGGAGCATTGCTTGGTGCCAAAACTTCAGGGGCTTTGCAGGTAATAGCATTAACAGATTTTCCCCAAATCCCTTTATGTACCGTGTCTGTGCAAATGACTGAAACACAACATTTAGACAAACCTGGGGGAGGACTGTAACTGTTCATTATAGCTGTGGGTCCAAATAGTCACTCTATGACCACAATGAATGGATGCTGCATCATTGGAGAATCAATTCAAATCTGTTTAGGATTTGAATTGATCAGATTACGAGTCCAACCGTGGGTGAGAAACCTCAGCTCAAGAAGATTAGTACAATAAACACCCTCCACCAATCCATCACAGCTGCAGAGAAATGTGCATAAATGAGACACGACAGTAGCGCCTGACATCCTTTTCCCTGGAGGCCAGTTACATGTGGAGGAGGGGGGGGTGAGTTTTCTGCATAGATACATTCTGTTATTGTCCTTTTTTTTTCTCATAAACATAGTTTACATAAATACAAACGTGAAAAGAAACATTCACACAGTTTAGATTACATAAAGTCATTCAAGAGCCATGGGAGAGCAGGAGAGAGCGAGAGAGAGAGAGAGGGGAGTGCAGTAATAACCTGTGGATCACTTATCTTTGAGTCAACATCAAGGCTCTGTGTTTATTTTTCATTATTTCCCAAAGGCACTGAGCTCCTGGGAGAGAGGCCTCATACATCTCACAGTCCACATGCTCTACCTTCGCAGCGTTTTTTTATTTCTTTATTTTGTAGTCCTGAAAACTACTGTAACCGTGAAGAACCAAAGGACAGCTGCGCCCTCACGTGTACATGTGAAATAACAGCCCACACCCAGGGAGATGAACACATAATCTTTTAAAAATATGTCTCTGACAGTTGTTGTTGTTGTTGTGACGACCAATAGAGCTGTTATTACAGGCTTTAACAGGAGTTGGACAAGTCTCTCCTGGCAAACATTTGGTTCACTGTCACAGGCTAAGTGAGATCACACATGGCAACAATAGGTGGATGACAAGAGGATACATGTGTAGAAAGATGTGTTGTTTCAGTTCATGTGTTGAATTTGAGTGAATTTAAAGTAAGATGAGACCATGATTTAACAAGGAGAGAGAGAGGGAGGAGGAGTTGAACGAAAGTTTAAGTGCCACCTGCAGGACGTCATAACACAGCCGTTAAAAAAACAAAACGCTCTGAAGCCGGTTTGTTACAAACCAGGTTAACACAGTGGAGTGGTTTACAAGTGGAGCTGGTGCACAGTAAAGCATTTTACACAGTCACCGTGATGGACTGGTTTAGTCAGTCACTTGCACACAGAGAGAACAATGGTCTTTATTTTGATATGATCCAGCTGAGTCTGTGCTATAATAAGCCATGGCAAGGCAGGTTTATTTATATAGCACCATTCACAGTGCTATACAGAGGTATAAATAATGAAAAACATTTCTTATAAAACCCAGAGAACACAAGCTGTAATTAAAAGACTACAAACATAGCCAAACAAAATAAATACATAGTTAAAATTGAAAAGAGGTTTCCTGTGTAGTTCATTGGTAAGGTGCAGCATACATTTTTAGGCCATGACGAACCAAAAGTTTTTGGAGACCTCAGGTATTCAGGAAGTTCGTGCCACAGGTGGGCAATGATGGAGACATGTCAGCCTAAAGGTGAAGCCAAAGCGTCTCGATGCTGGCTGGCTGCTGTATAGGTCATAACTCCTGCCTCCTCCATGTTAGTGGATGGGACGTGGACCAACTAACAAGTCCAAGTACATGTGTTATATGAAACATTATCAACACTGACCACTGCATAATCATTTCTTGGTTTTTAATGCAATGGGTATCTTTGTTTATCTGTGCACAGACTTACCCCGCACACTCTCTTTCCCCTCTCACTCTCTCCGACACATACACACCGACACACACCATCATTTGGTTTTAGCAAACACAAATGGGGAACGTGTTAGTCTGCATATGGTGCAGAAACATGAGTTGTGATCACAAATGGTCATACATACAGGACTCCAAATCTCCACATTTTGCTCATTGTCCCTGTCTGAGGTCCTCTACATGCCAATATTTCTTCATAGCACCACCTACTGGCAATAGGAACTACTCCTAATATCACAATCATTCCATTTATATGAAATGTACAGGTCTACATGTTATACATAGCAACAAAATGCATGTTTGGTGCAGCCCATCACTTTGTCATGCTTGCAGCTTAAGCTTTTAGTTGTGTCTGTCATTTTCGGTAGCTCTTATCACACTCATGTATGTTCAAGCATTCATTTTTCCATTAGGTTTGTGTTAATTAGTTATTTGAATGTATAAAAACTGGGTGAAACGTGATAGACAGCTGAGACTGACACGCAGTTGGTTGAGCATGTGTATCGGCGGGATCCGGCTACCAAGCCTCCATTCTCCAATTGCTACTGCACAGACTCTGGCTCCAAATGTGCAAGACGGTGGTGTTTTACCTTCATTTCTGGATAGTGGGAGGAAGTGGAGATATGTCGTCCATCTTTATATTCAATCTATGGCATAGACAGTAAAAGCTACTTCACTTGGTTTGGTTTTGATTCTGTGAACACTGAATAAAACTGTCTCCGATGATCTGAGGGGTCTGGATGCTTCATTGCATGAAAGTAAATCAGAGATTTATTTTGGCCTGAGACCATTTAGGGCTTTATAGACAAGTAATAGGATTTTACAGTCTGTCTTTTGACACACAGGAAGCCAGTGCTGTGATTTAAGGACCTGTGTGATGTGCTCCACTTTCTTGGTGTTTGTGAGGAGTCTGGCATTCTGCTTGATTTGCAGCTGTCTGATTGATTATTTTACTGAGACCTGTGGAGACAACGTTACAGTTTAGTCTAAAAACAGGGAGACGTTTTGATGTATCTTGCTTGAACAGAAATCTCTTAATTCTTGCTGAGTTTTCAAGGTTAAGGTTGGCTGATTTAGTTTGGCGGGTGAAATGTAGGTCAGAGTCATTTACTACACCAACTGCATCGATTTCTGGCTTGATTTTAAGTTGTTAATGTGATGAATTCAAGATGAACACTAACTTTTAATCTGCCTTCATTTGGGGCCAAGAACAATTATTTCAGTTTTTTCTGTGTCTAGTTGTAGAAAGTTCTGGCACATGATTTAGTCAAAGCACTTAATCAGCAGATGTATGGGACAGTCGTCATAGAGTGACTCGTTGTGTCAATAACAAGTTTTCTGTCAGCTGTCATAGATACTGTTCTGGTCTGGTTCAACCTGTCAAGGCATGACCACTGAAATGACTCTTTCATTTTCATTTCACTCCCACATTCAAACTCAAAACATCAAGTGTATCAAATAAATTCAAAATAAATGGACATGATCACACTTGATCCCTTGGAAACTTTTAACCCCATCCAGACTTTTTGGTAGATCAATTATTATAGGTTATTAATATTTTTTGTAGTAATAGCAGCGTGTGCAGTGTACAGAAATATCACATTAAAATGATCCTGTGTAACGTTTAGTCAACATCGGCCACAAGTGACAGTGCCATTTGTTGTGTTTACAAGACCAAAGAATGTTTATGCCCTCATTACATCTGAATTTTCTCATGTTGGACTGACGGCAGACTGGACGCTACAGTGATTCACCAGCGCAAACTGGTGTTACAAGACAGGATGGGCTTGGGCTAATATCCAACCATACTAACATGCGTATCACATGACCATTCACCACTGGTTATGCATCAGCTGGTGTAAACAGGGAGCAGATTGAATACTCTGCAGTCAGTGGCTTAATTGTTGCAAACAGTGTGAAGAAGGAACAACAATGGTGAAAATATGACAAAGATTTATTTTCTTAGACAGACAACAAGGTGTAACTGATAGTGAGGGATAGCAACACTCTGCATTCGCCACTGGTGATTGAGTCGTGACTGACAAGACTAAATCAGGCAGCAAATGCAGGTGACTGTATGGTAGTGACCACATTTCTCTGTTTCTGCCAATTGTTTTGTGGAGGCTAGACATAAATGTAGCAGAAGTGACATGTTATAAAACTACAAGGCATCAGTATTGATGTTCCCTATGAAGCAATGGTTAAAAACTTAAATATTGCACCTTTAAAGACAGAGCTTCAGGTGAATTGACACAAAGTGGAATAGGACCAGAGAGCAGGAAGCATTGTATCTTGGCAATTTTGCTTTTGTTTGTGGCCAACGTTCGTACTGCATCTCTAAAAGGAAAATGAAAAATGTAAGCCTTGGGTGATGGAAACATTAGGAGTGTTAAGAGACCAGGGAGGTTATACACACAGCAGTTCTCACCCACTAGTTCTGTGTAATTGCCTCTCTTTATACTTTCATTTAAGACTTTATCACCACATTATCAGCAGTCAGATCATATACACAGCACTTCTCACCTAGTGCAGCCGTTTGATTGCTTTTCTTCATGCCTTATTTTATCAGCAGGCAGAATGTCCTTCTAAGCTGCTGGATAAACACGTTAAGCCTGTGTTGCCTTAGACTCTGAGTAAAAAACACAGCTAATGCCATGTGGGTGCACCACCACTGCTGTTGAGCCTCTCCCAGTGGGCTGTTGGGCAGGCCTAGGTTGACAGTGGTGTTGCCCCAGTAAAGCCTGATGATTCACACGGTTTTGTGCCAATGGCAAGTCCGAACATACACCCATAGTGCACACACCTTATTGTGCAACAGAGCACCAAAAACTTTGTGTAGCTGTGCAGACATGAGTACAACACACTCTCTCCGTCTCTATCTTGGATGCACAAACATTTATTGTGCAACATATGGGTCTCACAAGGGCATGATTCAGCACTCAGTCTTGAAATAACAAAACCCATTCAGCTGCTGCTCCTTGTGATTTACAGTAAATCACTTTGCATTAAGGTCTATCTGTGGCTGTCAATGTGGCAGAAATGGGAACATAAGCAGAATATTTATCATTTCTGTATTATTTGGTTAGATTAAAAAATGTGACTGAATAAAGCTATTGTTTAAGCTTCATCCATGTGTAATTGGATGTCATTGGAGAGCACTTTTTGTGTCTCACATGAGTCAGTGTCAACTCGGCACTTGAAGCAGTTATGGTGAACGTGTGAGCTGTGTGGCTCTCGCAGAGCTGTAAACCTGTCTCCTCAACCTTTGTGGCGTGTGATACTTTAGCCTCGCGGCTTTCACACAGGTGAGAACCATGTGGACGGTTTGCACCTGTAATCCAAAGATCTGAGGTCACCTCTAGCTCTTGGGACTACTTGTTGTCTTTGTCTTTCATGCTAACTCCCTCCTGTTGTATATCTGATGTCTGTCTCCCTTTTCTCACCATCCATATCTGTCCTGTGACAAAACACTAGGGTGGGAACCAGAGCTGACACAGGTGGTGAGAGGATGTGCAAGGTTCAACCCGAGTGAAAACGTGAGAGTGAGAAGACCACTAAGTAAGAACGCTGTTGTTCTAATGGCTTCCAGAGAAGGCAAACACCAACCACTGCTATCCAGATGTTTTCTTGCTTTCTTTACTAGTTTCGAAAATGAATATTCCCTTATTTTACCCATGTAGCTGGATAATTTGTTCCATTTGAGGGTGAGGGGGAGGCAGGCAGGCAGGCGACAGTCAGGCGAGCAGCCGCACAGGTTCAGGCCTTGTTTGGAGAGTATCACGTAGCCGGTTTTTATGACCTGTTTAACACCACAGAGTTGAACGCAGCCATTTTCTCCCGCAGTGTACGACACGGTGTGAATGTGATTGAGTGAGCATGGCAGTAAAAAAGAAAAAACTCATGTTCATTACTGGAAATCAGGCGACATGGAAAGATAGGGAGGTCACTATTTGTCTGCAGTAAATTACTGGATCCACCGAGTTGTTTCTCCTGCACTTTCCCCCATGTAAATAGGAGACACTGTAGTGGATTGTGCTCACTTGCAGTTGGGATATTCATGCATGAAGCAGTTATAAAATATAAAACCACACGTCGTCAGGCACAAGAGAAGATTTGCATTATATCTCAGCCAGAAAACAGAAGTACCTAACTGCCTCCCGGACCATCTACCAAAACATATGAAAGCTGAGTGCTTCAGCCAACATGTCGGAGAGAACACACACGTACTGTATTACCTTTTACACATTATGGGCTCCAATAAAAAGCTAATGAGTGCTCCCTAATGTGATTGTGTATGTGACAAAACTAAAACAAACATCAATGTAAGTGTGTTGTGTGTGTGTGTGTGTGTGTGTGTGTGTGTGTGTGTGTTGTTGTGTGTGTGTGTGTGTTTGGTGTGTGTGTGTGTGTGTGTGTGTGTGTGTGTGTGTGTGTGTGTGGAGAGAGACGTGAAGAGAGAGGGATGATAAAATGAATGGTACAATGTCTTTGTGTTGGAAATAGGGAGGTAAAGGACGGGATCAGAGTGTGCAGGAGTGTCAGATCAGACAGTAAGTCTTCATCTTTACAAGGTCTTCAGCAGAGCACAGAACATTTGTCCTGACAGGAACCACCAGGAGCCTCTGTTAAAACAAGGCTGAGTGTGAGTATCATGTTTATCACACTGCTGTTTATTATGTATGTCAAAGCCAATCTGTTTATATGACCGCTCTCTGGCTTAAGAGCTTGATCCTCAATTCCTTGAAAGATCACTGGAGGGTCCCCCTGTGAACACTTAGGCGCCGGCTTTCAGTGGGACAGGAATAACAATCCCCTCTATGATGTCTTCCACATGCGCTCCATGACGTGCTCTCATTTTTTTCTGACAATTTTGCCCTTCATCAGATGTGTTGGAGGCTGGGTAAGAAAGAGAGAGAAGAGAGAGAGACAAGGGAGAAGGAAAGTGAGTGGGAGAGAGGAAAAAGTGAGAGCCGATCTTAAATTTCAACTGAGCCCCGGCAGCTACACAAACAGTGGATGAAGATGGGAGGGAGGGGGGGGGGGGTACAGCAGCTGAGGCAAGAGGGATGGATGGATGGATGTGGATGTGGAGAGGGAAGAAGGGAGGGAGCGAGGCGCTCGGCAGAGCCACTCAGTCTAGACTCCAGATGTGCAGGCAGCAGCAGTGTGGCTGTTTTGGCCCCCACCAGGCTGCTCTGGGAGTATCCCCGGCACATGTCCCCACGCCGCCTGTAAATCAGCCCAGCCAGGCCTCAGGCAGCACCGCAGCCGCAAAAACCCTCCGCCCGGACCCCCAAAACGGGCTGGCCAGCGACAGACGGACGCCGACGAGCCCGCTGCGCCGCATTACGCCTGTAATAGTCTCCCTCGCTGCCTATATGAGATAGAAAGGTCCAAGTTTTACAAGTTACCACCATTTTCCATGTATACGTTTCTGCCTCTTGTTATTTACATGTGTTTGCATGCATGTGCACGTGTCCCTCTAAATGCACGATGTCCACCAGTGTAAAGCTGCCTTAGAGGGGACATGCAGCTCAGTGGGGCATGCAGCTCAGTGACATAAACTCTGCCACCTCTCCTGCATGTGTTTGCCCCACCACAGCTCGTCTCTGCTCTACAGTCTCATTGGCACCAGGGCATTCCTTCAATAGCACGCTGCTTCCCATACTTCCCATCCACAGAGTCCATTTACACAATTACAGATTCCTGCTAGATGTGAGTGTGTGAGCGTGTGTGTGTGTGTGTGTGTGTGTGTGTGTGTGTGTGTGTGTGATCGTGATCTTTTCCCATCAACGCTCAACACATAATTAGATGTTGGACTGGGAGGCAGGGCCCATATATAGTAAGCAATGCAGACCACAAACATGCACTTGCACTTAAAACCAGATTCGTATTGTACTCCATCAAACCAGAGTGAGCTATTTTGAAGGGGGGGGGGGGGTCTTTCAATACATCAGTGGGAAGCGTTTGACACATCCACGCAAGTCCATGTGAGCAGAAGGAGCACATGAGGAAGAGGCCTCAGTGTGTGTGTGCTTTTGTGTGTCTCCAAACCAATCCTGTGCTATTGTGCAAAGTGCTAAAGTCAACGCTTCACTCAGCTGTTCAAACAGGTAGCGTGGAAACATAGGAGCAGTGTTTAAGTTGATCAGGCAGCAGACGTCCTCTGAACAAACAGGTGAGCGCAGGGGAAGAAATGCGGAGGTTAGTGTGTGTGTTTGTGTGCACACTCAGCCGTGACTGTGGCCCTGTGAAAATAGACTGCTTCCCCCTCTGTCCACTGTGTGTACGTGTGTGTGTGTGAACAGGTGAGCAAGCCCTCATTTTTTTGTCCAACCAGCAGACACAAACACAGCGACTGAAACACACCGGCGCACCTATTCACACACTCTCTCACACACACAAATCCCAGCTGATCCTCCTAAATACACCTATGCTTGCTCATGGTGAGATTCTAGGAGCAGCAGCGCTCACATGGCCTCCTCCTCTGTGTGTGTGTGTGTGTGTGTGTGTGTGTGTGTGTGTGTGTGTGTGTGTGTGTGTGTGTGTGTGTGTGTGTGTGTGTGTGTGTGTGTGTGTGTGTGTGTGTGTGTGTGTGTGTGTGTGTGTGTGTGCATACATAAATGTGTGTTTGCACTTTGCGGTTGTTCAAACACCTTGATTGTGTTGTTCCTTGCCCCTGACATACAAAGGGAGGTTTCCCAGCGTCAAGGCGCAGATGGGGCGCTTCAGGAAAAAAACAGCTGACAGTGTCTGGAATGCACCTGGACATATGAGGTTAACTGGGCTTTAACCTCTGCACTGTGGGAGGGGAACAGAGCTGAAACGCAGCACAAACCTCCAGCTGCACTGTAATCGGATGCTTACATTAGACAATGAAGTGCACAAGACTCACCAACATGAGTACAGGGAGATTTATACTCAACTTTACTGAATACCTACAGTACACCTTGACACAATGAAACTGATGGAGATAAATAGAGAGTGTTGATGACTTAGTGGGGATGCTGAAATAATGGAAAAGAAAATTTATATTTTTATTTAGAAAACAAAGCAAAACATTCACTGATTGCAGCTTCTCCGATTTAAGAATTTGCAGTTTTTCTGTTTTTATAACTTTCGCTTTTGTTCTCATTTAAGCAAAAGAAGGAATTTGAACTGAATCAGCAGTTCTCTACCTCTTTTATCTGACGTGTCCCTGAGGCTCATCCTCAAAATGTGCTCATCTCAGGTTTGCTGGTTGACACAATAGATTATATAGGAGTGGCCACAATAGTACTTTTTTCATACAGGTAAACATTCAGTCTTTCTCAGTCGTTTTTTCATTTTATTTTGTATTTGGACTTGAAATATTTCAACCACCATTATTCCATTACATTTATTCAAAAAAAACATTTAAATTAAGTTTTTTTAACAATTACTTGATAAAAGAATGAAATCACTTATTAATTCAAATTGAAGAAAACTATTTTTCCTGTTTAGTACTTTACTATTTGTAAATGATTATCTGTAAATTTTTCCTATTTGGAGTATAAATACGTGATGTTTATGTTTATCTACTTTAACCATTAGTTAATTATTTCAACTTATTATTGTGGTTTACGGAATTTGGCTATTTAACAACTATTAATCTTAATTATGTAATTACAACATACAGATGCATCTTTTAAATTAAATCAGCTGAGATATTTTGAGATTCTTTCCACAGACCTGGAAACTGCAGAAGTTACCTCTGGGGAACAAGTAACCCTGTCAGAACAAAATGCTGGGATTACTTAATCCTATCAATAACTGACAGATAATTTGATAAGGAAAATAAGTGTTAATTTCCAAATTATTCAGTATGTAGCACTACCTGTGTTTGAGGCAACATTTGATATTTTAATGTTTATTTTTAATGACAAAAGTTCATGACTTAAAGAGAAAGTGAGAGAATGACTCAACATTTGGAGCAACTCATGAGAAGCTCTCCTTATCCTCCACAGCCTCCATTTTGTACCACAAGAGGGCCACCTACACCATCCAAGATCCTCCTGGGGTCCACATCAGATAGGAATCTGTGGGTCTGTGTGTGTATTTGCGTGAGTGTCTGTTAGTATGCATGCATGAGCAATCCCGAGTGGGGGGGATTGCAAGAGACAAGGCAGTCAGTCAGTGGGCCCTGGGCTCTCCCAGTTAATTAGTAGAGGGGCTAGGCCACAAACAGGCCAGCAGCAGCAGCAGCCTGGCCAGCAGTCATCATGTGAAACGGCTGGAGGGGAGAACGTCTCCCTAACGCTGCAGATAGAGCTGTTCAAAGAGCTTATCTGAGGCTGTCTGGCCTCACCTTATCTGATCTGACCCCAGCTCATACGCCTCCTGTTACACTATGTTTCATCTGGTGCAGTGTGTGGAAGTTGTTCCTGTGTATTAGCATTTGAAGGGCAACGTGTGTGCGTGTTGGAATCTGGTTATAATGTTAAATGCTCAGATTGGATGTCAACCAGGCCAGTGTGAGGTCACCACGAGCTGTAAGGGGGTGACGGGATTGGGGGGGGGGGTCTCAAATCAGCCACAGGTAGCGTCACTGTTACGAAGCAATCTGAAATTGTTTAAGAGTACATTTGTGCCGAGATTTATGAAGTGATTTATGGGAAAGTTACTCAGGCGAGCTCCTTGGCCTGAGCTGGATATGTTCACAAGTGTGTTTTTGTTTAAGCGTGTTAGGAGCCGAGTTCGAGGAGCATGGCAGAAATGTAGAAAATGGCCAGATTTGGTTAAATGTGGAACGTAATCAGTAAATCTGTGCAGAATTACGTTCTTCAAAACAGCCTTTCAGCCACACATGAGTGTGTTCTAATCCTGCAGGTGATCATTTCTTTTCTATTATATGCTAACAAGCAGTGTTGCATCTTTCAAATGGACCAGTGCACAGTAATTACGTACCCACTCCAAGCGTCTCTCTGCTGGCACACGCTGACTGTGGGCAGGGACAAACAATTCAGACACAATTTAGCTACAATGCTGCAGTAATTGTTGTTGCCCACTGTCTCTCCCAGGGGTGACCCCTCACTTCCCGAAACACAAACACACGCAGATACAGATACACACAGTACTCACACACATTAACACACAATGTTGACACAGCTTCAGCAGGGACAACCTCCCCCCTCCATTCCCCCTCCTCCTCTTCCCCCCATTTTGCCTTCTTGATCCCTCATCCCATCGTCCCTCCCTGCACACACACACACACACACAGTGCTGTTTGGTGGAGATCAGAAGCCCAGCTCGGAGGCCCCACACCTGGGCATGTTTGCGGAGGAAGCGGGCCCTGGGCGGGCTGCGCTCCATGCGCCTGTCGACTGGCTCCACCAAGTCTGGCCAGCTGTGCTCCTGGCCTGGCCTCGCGCTGTGGGGGCTGTGCAGCTGGGAAAGGCATGTTTCCCAAAAGAGGAGAAAAAAAGACAGAGGGGGAGGAGGGAGGGAGGACACAGAGAAGAGTAAAAGAGAGAAAAAAAGGGCTTTAGGTTATTTCGAGCTCATTACACATTCATCCCCGAGCTCTCCTAAAGCATCTCCTTTTATATGAAAAAAACATTCTGGGCTAAGCCGGTTAATACCTTGGAAGCGCTTGAATTCATTATTAGATTTTTTTATGGACTTGTCAAACAAGCTTGTATGATTTGAAGCAAAACATAAAAGTTTTGAATTACTAATAATCTTATTGGAGCTCTCGTTGTAATAATGTATTGGAGCACATCTGTTGACAGATTGATTTTTCCAGCTGAAAATGTGACTTAAATGTTGGATTTGTTGTTTTTCGCCTTAGATAATTAGGCCAGCTGTTAATACTGCATGTAATTTATGAATACACTCAAATTTACAAGTGTTATACGACAGTTTCATGAAATTAAATTCACATTTTCACGTTGAATTTCAACCCTGTTATTTGGCAGATGCTCCGGTGTGATGACTTGGTGCCGGGATAGAGTGGACACACTCTTTCACCAACTTTCACCAGTTTGAAGAGACGACAAACAAACTATTGCAGCATTTGCTGTTTCAGATGTCACCTCTTCCTGTGTGTGTACTTAGCCTGCTGCCATGTGGAGCTCCCAGAGGCTGCTGAGCCCAGCGGTAGCTCAGGAAGTGAGGGATGTGTGGAGAGGCAGCCGTGTACTCCTGTCACTCAGCACTCCAGGGAACGGCAGAGCCGGGCCGGGCCAGGCCGAGCCAGGCAGACTAGAGCCAGAGCGTGGCAGTGATAGGGGAATCCGTCGGAACATGCCCAGAGCACAGGCCCCGTCCTCCCTCCAAAACTCCATCACTGAGACTGAGAACCAAAAACTACTGTGCCTTAATTATGATGGATTGAGAGTGAGATTGCACTCCTGCTGTTGTTGTGTAAGGAAAACTTCCAGAGGCTGGACTATCACCTGTTTGTTTTTATCTGTTTGCATAGTTAAGATTCTAGAGACCTTGATACTATCAGTGTAGATGTTAACTGAGGTAATATAAACCCTACGAACCAGTGCACTTCAATTGGTAAGCCTTTTGGACTATAGAGTGTTAAAGTGAAACAACACTAGTTATCCAGTGCAGCTATTTATTGCCCCCGCCAGGTCATTCCCCTCAGAGAACCTCAAACATATGAGTGTAGCCGAGCAAACAGAGGAGCAACACACTAAACCCATTTGTCCTCTTCACAAAGCACAGAGCCTGCTGACACACAACATGTGCTGTCTGTAAAGAGCCCATGAGTGAGCCACATCCCTTCGGTTCAAAGAAGCCTCTCACAGTTTGGCCTCTGTGTCGGGGGGACGTTAAGGTGGTGTACAGGCTCTCAGTGGCCCGTAGCCTCACCTTAGGCTATGTTGGCCTCCAGGATCCTGGACCTCCATCCCCAGGCTAGTCCTGCCCCCTGCTGTCCTCTTTCCTCGCCCTGACCCTGGACCTGCTGCCCTGCTGTCACCAGGGGCCCAGGTGGCCATATGGACATAAAGAGAGCAAGTGGCATAAGGTGAACATATGGAAACGACGAGGATGCTTTATGTCAGGAACCTAATTTCACATGATGAGAGATAAAAACATGTTACAGTGAACACAGTGATAAAATACCATTTATGGATGGTGGGTGATGTGGGGTACACCAAGAGCTCAGACACAGAGGCGTCTCAAATTAAACTTGTCTCATCCAAACTAACTCCTTTTCTCTATCGCTCTCTGTTTCGCTCTGTAGGTCTGTGTTTGCTCACCCACTGAGGCCTCCTTCTTACAAGCTGTCTGTGCTCTGTCCTGCCTGCTCTCGGGCTTGGCGTACCGACTAGAGCCAGTCTCTGCTCGCTACCAGGGCCCACACACCCACACCCACTACATTCCTCCACTCACAGCCAGAGGGGAGGGCGAGGTGCTGGATGAGGTGAACATCAGCACTGATGGATTGAATGGCCTGTTGCGATATCAAGCAACATATTCTCTCTAGACCAGCAGGTAGGAACGGTCTGATATCATTAAAGCCCAATTCATGCTTCGCTGTAGGTACGCACGTCGCCTTCGCACGGGGCCGGGCATTCATAGTTGTGCGGAGGTGAATGTGAGTCACGCGGCAACTACACAGCTGAAAGTAGTGGTGGTACAGTTTCTATGCTGGTGTTGAGTGTCTTCCAGTTTCTTGTCCACTTAATTACAAATTCACTGGTGTCTCTGTTTACTTCAGAACAATGGCGAGTGTTACTCAGCGGATCATGTTGGAGCTGGAGCTGACAGATGTTGAAGAGCAATTACTTTTGTTCGTTCCTTCACGTCAGGGTACAGCGTAGGGCTCTGCGTAGGCTACATGTCTACGGCCTAGCTTCGACGCAGAAGCATGAATTGGCCTTAAGCCGTGTGATATCTGTTAGGCTCATTGTCCTGGGATGTTGTGTTTCATTGGTCTGCTCTTTCAGAAGATGATCTATCTCTGGGGGATCGGATTCGTTTTGCATCGTAACAAAATAAACCTGCAGTTTAGCAGAGTAAATGGAAAAACAGTACAGGGGGAAAAGTAGACCTCTGGAGAAACAGACAGAGAGATAGAAAAAAAAAAAGTCCTGACAAAGGCAGAAAGAGAGAATTATCTCCCCAGCTGTCCGTGCATCAGGAAGTCTCTCCCAGAGAGTCAGCTCTGACCGGTCTGATCACAGAGTCAGCGCAGGAAGTCCCACAAAAAGAAGAGGAAGTGAACACCAGCTCCAGGAAGTGAGTTTTTGCAGCTTCGGCTCCACGAAGTCTGGATCCTGAAGGGAGGGAGGCGGGAGGAGGAAAGGGAGGCAGCCCAGCTGAACACCAGAGTGTGAGAGAGGAGGAAAACAGAGGGAAAGACGCATGGAGGGAGGGAGAGACAGATTAGGGCGTAGTGACGGCAGTGACAGCTGTCTCCATGCCGCCAGCTGTGTGTCATTTAGTGACTGCTTATAAATATGAGCCTGGCACCAGGGAGTGATGTTCCTGATGCTGTGGCGCCAGGCGCTCCGCTTCAAATGACATTGGGTGCCACCGCTGACTTCCTCTCAACCTACACACACATATACACACACACAAATGAAAGAGCACAAAAAGCTCAATTCAGCACAAGTAAATGTAGGCTTGTGTTTGTAAGAGAGTCACATTTTCAGCTGCTTTCCTCCTCCTGCCATCTCTCACAATAGAGAATCGAAACGTGTTTCCACAAAACATCTAATTACAGAACACCGCAATCCGACAGTATCAGAGCAAATAGGGAGCACGTCAGGACAAACAGATTAGTGGCTCTGGTGACAACGTCCCCACTCACACACACCTGTGCTCACACATATTCTGACTAAGCCCTGGTGTTTTGCATGCAAATAGAGTGATGTTGCTGTGGTGAGGAGGTGCTAACTTCCTCTGTGCTGCACCTGGACCGGCTCATCTGCATAAAGGGAGAGAGGGGTGAGGGGTGAGGAAGGAGAGGGAGAACATCAGAGGTGTTAATGGGTTCAAACCTGGTAATTGGGGGGTACTTAGTTGCCTATTGTCATCGTCAGGCCCGAGGGACAACAGATGAAGCCTCATTTGGATTTTAGAGTTCACATGTCACTTATAGCAGTGACACTCATATCAAGATGTTTCTTCCAGGATTGTTCCTCTTCACCACAACTTCTACTTTTGGTGCTGCAATATTAGATATACTTACCTTTCTTTTGTGTGCTTCTTAGTATTGTGATTTTAGTTCACATTCCCATGCATCTGCTTTTGAGCAACTTTTCTTATGTGACACTTTCATCTTCCTGCATGGGATCAAAAATCTGATCTTTTATCACATGTTTCTGTTTTAGCAATGATGCTGTTAAAAAATGGACTGTGTCTTTAAAACTGTAAGACTGTATAGTATATATTTTCAGAATGCAATATTTTTACCCGCGTCCATGTCGTAAAGTGAAAGCCAGCCTCGAAACCACATCTCAAAAATGTTGCCCTTTGAAAACCCTCCAAATGTACAAGAAACACACAGAAAATGGAATGGCGTATAGTGAGAAGAAGGAACAGTTTGACTCTGCACAAACGGATAAGTTGGATGTCGTCATATCTCACCAGCGTGACCCGTACAGTGTCTCCGTGTTCTCCTGCATGTCCTTTACCTTCAATCCTGCTCATTCCTCCCTGATAAATGATAAAGCAGAAAACCATATGCTCTTCATTTGCTATCAGAGGATATCAGGGCCTCACGACCGTATCTACGAGAGTCCTGTCAAGGTCAGACTGCAGTTCATCCAAAAACCCTTCAGGCTCACAACTGCTTTTCAGATGGGACTTTTGGCGTCTTGGAGTCAGCACGGGACGCACAGTCATAACATTTGGGTTGGATACTTCCAACACACATAATTCAGCACAGCTTTAAAAGCAAAGGCTGATAATATTCAAAATGATTGCTGTCATCATACTCCAGAGAGTGAGCACTCTGGCTTCAGGCCAAGCAACTCACTGCTCTATATTTGGTCATTTCTCTTGGCTTACAATGACTTCACCGATGCAATTTCAGCTCGGCCCGTGTGTTGTTTCAGTCTCATTTTCAGTAAACTCTGTGATCACCTTGCCTTTGCGTTCCGCGGGCCTTTCACTGGGAGCACAAAGAGAGAGAGGGGCATTAGTCCACAAGAAAAGCCCAGCTTTGGCTTCTTAAAGAAAGCAGAGGTTTAGCTCTTTCACTTCCACTGCATTGTTATGCTAAGGCCCAGCTTGGGAAAAGAGTGAACCATTAGCATCTGAAGAAGAGCCAACATCTGAGGGAAACATGTCTTTAAGGCCCCAAAGAAAAGAATCCATGCTGTCTCTCCTCTCATTTTCTCATTCTCTAACTCACTCACTTGTTCCTCAACTCAACTCTCATTCCTTGCCATTCGGAGGCCCATTCTCCTTTCTTTCAGTTTCTCCTGCTGGCTCTTTAGGCGCGAAGAGGGATAAGAGATGTGTGTGTGTGTGTGTGGAGGGGGGGTATTAAGAATTGAAATGCTTCATGAAACAATGAGTATAGCTCTTAACAGATACTCTATATCTATATAAACATGTTTTATTCATTAACGGCTGGTGGCCACCACCCACCTAACCGATGTAATCCAAAAGTAAGTGACTTCACCTGCAGCTGTTACAGATGTAAAGTTACAGCCACAAATTATATTTTACATATTTATGTCAAAGGTCATCTCATGACTATAGCTGAGTAGCATTTAAACATTTTCATTGCCTGAACCAATATGACGATTGATTTTTAGCTCTGACACATACAAGAAGTAGTATAGATATTTAAAGTTTAAAAAAAATATTTATTTAAAAAAAGTTCACAAATGTGCAAGATGTTGATAAATACAAGTCTTGTCCTATTGCTTCTCCATTCTATTATATAAGCTGTGGCAACCTATTCACCTGCGCACATTGGTATAACATTTTGCTGATGTTTGTTTCCTGTCTTTCTGTCATTTTTATTGTTTGTCATTCTCTAACACTGGTCCCACACGAACAAGGTAAGGTTAACTGTCACCACTATTATCTTATCAAGAACAGTATGTTTACAGTCACACAGTTCAGTGATAATGCACCATGACAACTAATCTTCCTTAGTTTTTAGATTTGTCCATGAGAATGTAAGTGATATCAGAAACTCAAAATGGAATAATCACTTTGACAAATACACTGGATTTCATTTGAAACCACCACATCATCTGAATAAGGCCAGTGTCGCCACGGATACCAATGTGGAGGATTGGAACAATGAATCCCTGTTTCATTCACAGTATGTAAACAAGAACAAATGTCATAGGGAAAATAATGTTCATTTATTAGCCTCTTGAAATAATCATGTCATTGAATCTAGTTTGTCTCCCTCTTATTGAGTCTCAGCAGCCGAGGTGTTTTTCTAATTTACTTAGTTTTACCTTGCTCTCAGACAACAAAGTTTCACCTAAATCAAATCTTGTATAAAGTGTCACGTGAGGCAGGCGCACGTCTCTGCCTCTCATCCTACTCCCAGAGATTCCACGAGTGTAGAAGGCCTGCATTTAGAGAGAGAAATTATCTATCGGGATTATTTGGTGCTATGAGCTCTTTAACATACAATGGGAGTGGGTCATTAAGGGCTTTGTGTGTAATGAGAAGGATTTTGAAATCTTAACGGGATTTTACAGCCAACGTAGTGAAATTATAGTATTGGAAATAAGATCTCTCCTCGCACAGCAGTGTTTTGGATCATCTGGAGGCCGATTGTAAAGGCCATATTTATTTCTAATAAAACAGATTTTCCATGAGCTTGGATTGGTATTTGACACCTCCCCCCTGTCCCACCTCCTGGAATGGGCCCTGATGCAAGCACATTCTCATCTATCTGGCTCATCTGGTTTCTTGATAATTGAACATGGCATTATTATGGCCAAAGTGACCTTTCTTTCCTTGCTGCTATGTGCTTGTGTTTGTTGTAAACAGAACGGTCTGAACATCGGTCTGCATCGGTCTGCTGAGCTGGAGACGGACAGGGGAGCAGCTGTGGGATGATTCACAGCAACAACACGCGTCATCTTGAGTGGGATCCCACAGACGCTCCCCTGGGTCACAACATGGCGTGGATGGAATCCTACAGAGACAGTGATACTATAAAGATAAACAAACACACCTTGGGGCAAGGAACAGGGACCGTTCGCTAGAAATGCTGAGTCACTGGAGTTTCTGCAGCTGAGACATCACTGTTCTGCACCCAGCTGGCTGCTGACACCTACGGGAGCCGTGATGAGCTGAGTGATAACAACAGCACCATCACCAGCAGCACTGTGAGGCCTACTGTACGATAAACACATGACTCTGACAGGGCTTTCTGGTCAAGCCCCCGTAGCTGACTAAAGCCTCAGTGAAGCAAGGAGCCGTTTGAGGGAAGAGAAGAATGACTAAGTCGTGCACCTGCCTCTCCGTCAGAATAACACCGTCTGCACGCTGACAGGAGGGAAGGGGGTGAGAGGGCCGAATGAAGAAAAAAAAGAAGGAATTTCCAAGGACAGGCAAGATGTTGTGAAATCATATTGCGCATGTGGCCTGCACAGCTGCACAGGGAGTGATCTGCTCCATGTGTAAAAGAATGAATCACCAGCAGAGTTTCTCAGAAGTCAGATCACACTTTCAGCTCTCATTCTTCCTCTACCTCTCTACCTCTCTCCCTCTCAGCCCCCCCCGTCCTTGTTTTGCTCTCTTCTGTTTTCAATACTTCTTTAATGCAGGTGCGAGCAGTGAAGTAAGCCGACTAGATTATCCACATACTGTCAGATCAGATCACTTCCCAATGTCACACACATGGAGAGATATGAATGCACGCACACAAATGCATGTTTATCATTAATCACAATGAACAATGCCGAAGCCATCCAGAGTCTCTTCATCAGCATGACATCATGTGGCACATATAACCACACTTCCTCCTCCGTCTACCCACGCTGCACTGCAGCACAGGTGGCCGACTGCGGCAGCCGGAGCAGCATTCCTGCACTGCTGTTAAGTGACATCTCCTCTGCAGAAGTGTCCTCATCCAGGAAAATCAGATGACTCACGAGGTTATTTACCTCACATGGATCTCATTCCGTGTCCCTGTTAATGTAGCTGGAATGCTTACGGGGGGCTGCTCGCACCACAGTGTCTTACTGCGCATGTATCATCCACCTAATAAATCACAGCCGCTCATCCGTTTGACTTCAAACTTGGCAGGTGTATTTATGAGGACCTGAGAAAGTGCAGGGCCAACTTCGAGGTATTGTGGACCATCAGTTCTAGAAACCCTGATCCGCCATTTATTATATTTAAAGTGCACCTGATTTACACAACTGTGATGTGAACCCATCTCCCATCAGGCAGTTTTTTGTATCAATGTCACAAACTAACAGGCAAAGCAGACTGGTCCTACTAATATATGAATTTCTGTCTCTCTGACCCAAGGAGGGTTGAATGGCAGTGAAAGTTATGAGTTTGTTTTTGTTGGGATGAAATGTTCTCAAGAAACATAAACCGGCACGTTCAGCAACAGTTGGTTAGGACTTGGGCAAATTGAATGCTGTGGTCAATATTTTTTAATTACTTCATTTATATAGCACTTTTCAAAACCTTTTCATGTTTTTAGATTTTTGTTGATTAGGCATCTGAAAAATAGGGTCTATACTTATTATAATAACATGACAGCAATGAAATGGAACTGGAATGATTGATGACACATAAAAAGCACATTTTGAACTGGCAATGCTCGTGAAGATAGTGTTGGAAGGACATTTTATTTATTTGCCTGACTGTTACTTAGCAGGATCCCACAAAAAAACGACAGATTACCTTGAATCTCTGGAAGGATGCAGTATGGGTCGGGGAAGAGCCCATTCAAATTTGGCATTAAGTATAAGCATAAGTATTTTATTATTATTTATTTTATTTTACACTTTCTTTAAGATTTTTGTTGATTTCTCAGAGAATAAGTAATGGATATTAACAAAAATAAAAATCAGGCATGTTTAGGAGACTTATATTAATATTTATGAGTTTGTGTGATTTGGTTCAGATCCAATTAAAATCAGATTTAGTGAATTTGAATGTGGTTTCATAAAGGGACTGCTGGGTCTTAGAGGATGTGCTCTGTAAGTACCATTCTAGTTGTGCGTGTTTAATCATATAAATGTTCTACAGAGAACAGAAAGTCGGGTGAGTCATCGGCACAGTGCAAATTGCCTGTGAGGTGTCACTACCACACCCAACTTCTACAACCACACATTTCACAAAGATGCACAGATGAATTTATCTGCTCATCAATGGTCATCAATCAGAGGGAATTCATTCCCGGCATGATGGGAGGAGCGCCCTCATGAAGTGGAGAGGCTGCCGACATCTTTATCTTTCACAGCTCTGGCTCTGATGCTAAATTGACAGCTTCAGAATGTGTCTTAAATGCTAATTCAATGGGTAAATCCACAGAGAGCCAGCTAGCTGTAGTGCCCTCTAGGGCAGCGGTGTTATCCGGGGTCCCTAAGGAGTGTCCAGGGCTGCTCTGTGTGGTCCGGCCCCCCCAGGAGAAGGGCTGCGGCTGGCTGGGGGTTTCTGGGCCTCTGCCTCCCTCTCCTCCCTGTCCCCCTTTGATATCAGGAGTGCTGGAATGGAGGAGTAGCACTGGAAGGGAGGTGTGTGGGGGGTGAGGAGTTAGGGGGGGGGGTGCGGGTCTCCCTAGTTGCCAAGCGAACGCCATATGGGCAGCTCACTGGTGTTACTGGGGGCCCGGGGCAGTTCCCAGAATTCACATGATAATGAAGCCCGGGGCCATTCAGAGTGCTGGCCTAAAGCTGGGCCTAAGAGCTTTTGATAGCCCCCAGCAGCCTGTAGGCCTGCCCACCCCGGGCCCAGCCAGCTTTCCTGCCAGGCCCAAACCACCTGTTTGATTTTCCCAGGGCCCTGCCACAGCGGAGCAAGAGCAGAGAAAGAGGGACCAGGGAGGAGGAGGGGAGGGGCAGCAAAGGAATGTCTCCCTCTTATTTTGTCACTGAGTGTGTACTTCCCATTCACTTCCTCTTTATAATCCTCCAGCCCTCCCCTCACGTGCACACACACATACACACTGTTGCATAAACATGGACGTGCACGTGAACACACGCACACGCACCCGAGTATAACCTAGGATGCAACATACACACACACCACACACACCCCTGCTGACCCACACACAGTCCCTTTCCCCTTTTGTTAAACCCCCTGCAACAATCCCAGGGAGAAGAATGAAGTTTAAAAGTAGGGCACCTTCTGCTGCATCGAAGTTTCACACAAGCGTAATTCCTGGAAGAGGGGCCCTGGGTGAAAGCAGGGCGTTTGTCTTAGCAGGCGTGTCTCTCAGTTCTACGTGGGAACCAGGAGGATGTTCACCGGGCGAGCCGAGGGGACTGGGCGACTGGCAGTGGCCGTTGGGTGGGGGTGATGAGACTGGGGTGGTTGAAGGGACACCATGAGAGGAAAGGAGGGGATGGGAGGGAGCAGGGAAAGGGAATGATATTTGTGGCACTTGCGGGGGGTCGATGTATGTTTACCAAAAGGGCACATTCCTCTGTCGTGAGAATGGCTGGTCCATGTGCAGCAAAAGCACCGGGACAGACGGGGCAGATGGTCCCAGGCCATTGCTCACTGCAGCCACATGGAAACACAGGTTCATGCCCCACTTGTTGCTGTGTCGAACAATCAAAGTGAACTTCAGGTCTTTGATTTGGCTACGGACCTTGAAATGACATTTGCATATGCTGACTCAATGTGCGCTTTCTTGAGTGTGGTGGAATATTTCCTGTTGTGAAATCGTGTGACGTGATCGCGTAAAACACACACACACACACACTGGGAGCACAGGTGTGCAGGTGTGACGCTGTGTACTCTGCGGCCACTTCTAGTTCCCGGTGTGAAGGCGGGGCAGCGTTCCTACAGTTTAACCAGAAATGCTGCCTTGCTGGGGGCTAAACACCTGCGTTGCACTCCCAGAGAAAAGGGCAGGGAGTGGGGGTGTAAACCTGAGCTGCTGGTGTTTAACCCCCACCCCTACCTAACAGGGTCTCTGGTTACTGTAGTCCCCTGGCTGCGCTGTTTCTTATAGCACGTTGTTAAGGTCAGGTGAAACAAGGGACATCATGCATAGAAACATTACAATAAACACTACACTGTAGCTCTATTGAATGTGACAAGAATACACACACCTACACCTGTTGCACCTGTGCTGCCTCCTGTAGGCCACATGAATAGATAGCCTGATTCCCACACCCATGTAAATTAACTTCCTCTTGCTGTTGCACCCTCTATACAGCGCCGATAAATAGTAACAACAAACAAGAGGGGAAACTCGAGCAGGCTCAGATCACAGCTGAGCCAGCCGAGTCTGTTAAGGTGGGACTTTGGTGTCAAGAGCGTCAGGAGAGAGAAACAAAAACTCCCCAAGGCCCAAATAACTTGATTATACCCGCTCCACAATCAAAACAAAAGTGGCAAGACCCAATCTGTTCACTGTCAATGGTGGCTCTCATTTGTCAAGCCCATCCAAGAGGTTGGTTCTCAGGCGACTCACACAATGCCCAGTGACAAACAGGAGGGCTCTCCTTTTAGCCTTGCCTGCCACTGGGAAGCCCATCTGAAGTATTAATCTTTGGGTGGAAGAGTGGAGGAGAGGGCTCAGCCTGGCCCAGCCATTGTCCCCAGGCCTGGGCCCTCTGAATGGGGCTTTGTCAGCTCCCCAGCTGCCACTGTCCATGCTCCATCTTTGGGCTTTGGCTCCCATGTCCCGTGGCCGTGCTGACTGGACGCCTCCGTGCAGCTGTGGGGATGTGCGGCGTTTGTGTGTGTGTGTGCGGGATGGGCAGAGAGAGAGAGGTCAGGTGACAGGACCATTCGTCTCACACACACAAGGAACAGACTCACACAAATATGTGGCTTTACATAGGATCTCACTCTGCATTTCAAAGTGGTGCATGCAGTTGTCATGGAATCATGAAAACACCAGAATGAGTTTAATATTAGTTCAGTTTCTTATTGCACTTTATCCATGGAAAACATTCCTGTACTGTATAATAAACATATATAGATATACTATTAATGTCCCCTTATAAAGTTATCAATTATACCTATTGATTTGACAAAATCCTAGGAAAAAAGCAATTTGAGTATGATCCAACTAACTTTGCACTTATATTTTATTTTGTGAAGCACCTTGTAACTTTGGTTTGGAAAGGCACTAATACATAAAGTTTTATTATTTTAATTTATGCAATTGGGCATTGACGATGACCTGGGATTTGGTTTCTCTCTCTAGATGAATCTGCTAATTATTTAGGATATATTTAATGCCTTATACAAACAGTATTATTCATTAACCCCTCCACCAGCCTCTTGTTCAACATTACTGTCTGAGATGTAAATTAGCAAACATTGGACACAGAAAGAGGGACAATACTGGAGCTGATGTGAAGGTTTCCTGAAACATTTGTTTGTTCTCCATCTCCCTCCTGCAGCAGGAGGCAGCTGGCCAGCAGCAATCAGGCCTGTCCCCCATAGGCATCTTCTGGCTACCAGCTGGGAACAGCTGGTCTCTCCTTCTGCTACCAGTGGACCTGGGCCCTGCTGGAGGTCCTGGAAGAGGAGGAGGCCTCATACAGGATCAGACAAACAGGCAGCTTTCACACACAGACAGGTTCTGCTAATGAAGAGTCCTCATTAGGCAACATTTACAGTCCCTGCGGAGGTGCACCTATTGTTCAGTCAGTGGTTTCAGGGGGAGATCTACAGACCCAGGGCCCCACCGTCTCACCGTAGCCTCGGTGCAAAGTCAGTGTTAGCTCACCCGAGCGTCCGCTGTGTGATGTCAGCGGCAAACTGTTGCTAAAGTCAAAGAAGCAGAGGGAGGGGAGACTAGTTGCTGGTGGTGCTTGGGGGGGGTTTGATGAGCGGACGGAAAAGGGACTCGGGCGTTATTAGATTTGCAACAAGCCGTAACACTGTCTCCCATTGTGTATCCCTCCACCCCTGCCCTCCCCCAAGCCCCTGACCGCAGAGAACTCTTACCCAGCATCCCCTCCTTCTCCAACTCCTTCTCACCCCCTCCTCAACCAGCACCCCACCCCACACCCCCCAACTAAAGCTCTCTCACCAGGCAATTGCCACTGGAGTGGAAAGTATTCCAGAGCACAATGCCTATGCTCTCAATGGGTGCTTTAGCATGCCACCAGTGCGCTGTCACCAGCAGATGGGGAGCTAATTAGAAGCCATTAAAGGGCTTTGATAGTGTGTGTGGGAACCAGGCGGAGGGAGATGGCCACAGGGGTGTAAAGGAGGGGTGAGATTCAGGTCTAGTGAATGCGCACACACATACGTATGTACACAAGTGAGGGAAAGAGATAGAGAGCGAGCTGTCCCTGTGAGTCCTCCGGGGGCCAAGGACACAGAGCAGTGGACACCTGTGGGGCTTCAAGGATCTCTGTGAGGCTGCGGAGCACAAACTATCAGATGGAGATAGTGTTCCTGTAACCTGCCCCTGGCTCTCAGGGGATGGCATCCATCCACCCACCCAGTCTGCCCGCCCGTCTGCACACAGGAAAAACACCAACAAGCGACGCGGCTCCAGCCTGTCTGCACTGGGGAATGACACATCTCTGAACCAGGACTCCCACAGGAAGTGACTCCCAACCACGGGTCCTCAGTCATTACAGAGGCTGCGCTGCCCAGGGAGGTGCCAGGGCCATGCCGGGGCACACCAGGAATCCAGGCAGAAACATACATAACACACCCACAGAGGCAGTGACACACACACACACACACACACACACAGTGTTACAAGTTCTCACACACAGCACACACTTCCTCCACTTGTGCCTGTGACTGATGAGTCTCGAGTCAATCGTCACTCGGCCGCAGAGAGCTGTGACAGTGTGGTGTGGTAAAGTTTTTGTATCTGACACCACACACACCCCTCCCTGTCTCACATGAGCCTCTCCACACACCTGCACACAGGTGTGATCATTATCAAGCAAACAGGAAGAGCCTGACTGGGAACTGGAAACTAATCCCACAGCTGCAGGGAGAAGACCTATGTGTGTGTGTGTGTGTGTTAGTAAAAATTTTGAAAACTTGCATGTGGTGCTCGCCTCTCATTATCAAATTCCTCCCCGTTTCTTTTCAACAGTGTATCTCAATAATCGTACTGAAGTCAAATCCTCTGTCTAAGAAAGCGTTTATTCTTCTCCGCCATCATTGTGCTTTGGTCCCTTTCATGTTTCAGGAAGTAGTATGAGAATTACTTATTGTCCCCCACAGTAATAACAGCAGCAAAAGTGTGAAAGCCTTGCTGGAATGTCCTATTTCCTCTGAATGGATTCCTGCACCGACGTTTCACACTTCCTGTAGTGTGCTCTTATAGATCTACAGTTTTTGCCTTATCGTGATTAAGAGGGCGTACTAGCTGTTATGTTTTCCTCTACACCAAATGGAACAATTTATCCTGGAAAAAATAAACGCTACTGGGAAACGGCTTGTGTGCTGGCACAAATATAGCCAAGATACACAATGTCCTGAAAAGAAGACAAGTTGTTGCCTTTCTGCTGTTTGATGGATGGGGGATGCTGCAGCAGAAACAGTAGCCTGTCGTAGGAATAAAATACTAAGTGATAATCGACTCACATATAACGAGTCCCCTGGGAAATGAATTCTGTGTCAGCGGTGAAGGGGGAGCTGCGAGAGGGCACTGGCGTTGTCAGTTAAAATCAGGAGCTAATATGTTTCACTTTTCTCTCCCCTCCTCTGCCTCATCGCTCTGTCTTCTCTCTCCCCTCGCCTTGATGTGCTGTAAACAGGCTAAAAAGGGCCCAGCTGTGTGGAGTTATTGTTGGTGTCAGTAGGAAGTGCTGATAGCTTTTGCAGCTGAACAAAAGCTGGATGAGGGGAGTGGAGGGGCGCTCCAGACACTGTGGCTCCAGCCTAGATTCTCTCCCACAATCCCTGCACCGCACTCCCATTGTTCTACCCACCCGGCCCTCCCTCCGCCCTGTCAGCTGCGACCTAGGACAGAGGGCAAAAAAAAAGGGGAAAAAAAGAAAGTTTTTTTAAAAGTTTTTATGGGCTACTGCAACAGCTAGAAGAAACAGTCCCAGTGGTAGTTAACTTTGTTACAGGACAACAACACTGACGTTGGCTTTGGTGTAACATCTGTGCAGATTTTAGCAGAGGCTCTTTAAACAGCATTTAAATTCTAATCTGAAGGGAAGAAGCTGGTTTTATTTCTTCAGGAGGATACAAATAGATTTAAAACGTGTGAAAAACACACGTGTCAGTCTGCACAAATACCAGAAAACTAATTTAAACTAAATTCTACATTTGTAATATAAAAATGTATGCATAAACAAATTGCAACAATTATACGCTGCAGATTCTGGTCAGTAAAAGTACAATTATAACAGTGGAATTTAACAGTGAGCACAACTACTCAAGTTGTGTACTTATTCTTAATATAAAATAATGAAATATATAAAATATATGATCAACTTGTAACATTTCATGCATTGTTATAGAGTAGATATTCACATTGGCCAGCAACAATATAAAAACCCAGCTTACATGTAAATGAGTCAGTAATATTATGGTGATATAATATACATAATGATATATATAACATACCAGTGTCACACATAATGGTTATTTTTTACTTTGGATACATTTGTGTGATAACCAGCAGTTTTACTTGAGTAGGTTTTTGAATGTGGGAGCTGCTCATGTCTTCCACTGTATTATAATAGTTGTTTTGTATTTAGATAAGTGGGCTATTATATCACTGTAGTTGCTGCTGTAAGCCAGTGGAATATATGTGTGACGGGTAACATTGAATATGGAAACAGATTTTTGTCCTGTTGTACCCACAGGGGCAAATAGTGAAGTGGGCTGTGTGAAGGAATGCAACAGTTATTTAGTGTCACAAGTCAATTAATCTATTTGCATTTAGCAAATGTACTGAGAGATTTCAAGAGAAGTTAGGGTGGTTTATAGATTAAAAATGAAATTAAATAAAAAGTTTTATTCCTACTCCTTAATTTAAAACATTAATTTGTTGGTGTCTCAATATAAATAGTCTAAATCAGTGTTATCCTGCAGTGAGAACAGGGTCATACAGTTGTGACAGTGGCTGTGTGCAGGAATGTAACCGATTTAATTAGATTTAGCACAGTCACTGAAGAATATAAAGAGAAATCACATGGTTTATTTTTTGTTTATCACTGAAAAATAAATAAGTTTTTTTCTACTCCATAAAACATCAAATTAAATGAGTTTGAATATATTATAGTGTAAATCAGTATTATCCTGCAGGGAGCACAGGGTCATACAGTTGTGACGGCGGCTGTGCAGGAATGCAACAGTTATTTAGTGTTAAAATGCAACAGATTCCTTTAGTTTTACTGAAAAATATAATTTTATTTATATTTTTGGTGTATGCAAAATGAAATAAATGAGATCAGAGTTGGTTTCCCATATAAAGGATCAGACTAAAGTTGTTTTAATATATTATAGTGTAAATCAGTATTATCCTGCAGTGAGCACAGGGTCATACAGTTGTGACAGCGGCTGTGCAGGAATGCAACAGTTGTTTAGTTCTAAAAAGAAGTGACAACATAATGCGGAGCCCTCCTCCTCCTCCTCCTCCTCCTCCTCCTCCTCCTCCTCCTTCTCCTCCTGTTGACCTGCTGACAGTGTCAGTGCAGGTGCGGGGTTGTAATCCCATCCCGCTGCTTTAAGGTGATAAATGAACGAGAGAGAAGAGAAAAGCTCCGGTTTGTTCTCAGGACTCGGTCCCGCGCAGCTCGCAGGTGAAGGAGGAGCGCGCCCTCCTTGTTTGACGTCTCCATGGAGACCGCCCGAGCGGCGCCAGGCTGACAGGCGTCAAGGCTCCGATGAATGGGTGACGTCACCGCGCTGGCGCCTGCCAGTCTGCTCGGGCTTGTTTGGACAATCTGGGGGGAAGATTCAGAGAGAGAGCGAGAGAGAGAGACGCCATCACACACTCTCTCACACACACACACACACACACTGCAGAAACATGTGAAGGAATCCGTGAAGCTGCTTCACACACTGGAGCTGCAGAGGCGCAGGAGAAAGAGACTCTGTGCCTCCAGAAATAAAGAAAATACAGCTTCAGACAGCTCCGAGTCAGAGAGTGGCGAGGAAATGAAGTTCACCCTCTTGTTGTAATGTTGTTAAACTCCTGATTTCATAAACCCAGTAAACTCGGTGTAGCTGCATTCCTGCACACGTCCCTCTGCACTCACTTTTATCATCTTGAACTGATCTCAGCTGATAAAGTTTATATCTTTTTTTTTTTTCCCAGCATCCTCTGTCCCCCGTGTCTCCACTTTGTTTTCACTGTACTATCCTCATGCACATCTGCACCATTGTGAGAGGCTAAATCTAGGGCACCGTGGTCGCCTCATTATCATTAACCATTCATCCTATTCAGCCCCGTCCCATCCCACACACATTCTCACAGCACATACCCGGGCAGGCATTCACCACCCCGTGACTGTCCCCAGGCAATCTACACCTGCAGAGTCCCCAAGCCATGGACAGCTGGATTCCCACATATTACCCATAAAAGACACACATTTGTTTCCATTTGTAACGCCATCCCTCAAACAGATTGTAAATCCCGATAACCAGGCGAGAGCGGCCATTGGGCGATAGCGCGGCTGTGGACCCACCCGCCAACACAAAGGGAGCCATCTCATTGGCCCACTGCCTTCAAACAGGAGGACTCGTGCACGCCCCCCGGCTCCTGCTCTGGTATATACAGGAGGAGGTTTGCCCATGTGGATGTTGCTAACTGTCAACATTCCCTTGCTCACATTTCCAAGAGGAGGAGAAGCCTGGTTGCTCGACTATCTCCCAACATCTTCTTTATTTCTGCATCACAATCCTTGGAAACTTACACGCATCAAGATGAAGGTTGTCGGATCTACCTGCGCCCTGAAGAGCAAGGTCGGCGGCGAGGACATGGTGCGCTGCCTGTCCGAGCAGAGCTTGACCATCGCCAAGTGCAAGATCCCGCTGCTGGACGAGCAGATGAGCGTCTTCCTGCAGGACATGAACAACTGCTACAGCAAGCTCAAGGAGCTGGTGCCCACGCTGCCCACGAACAAGAAAGCGAGCAAAGTTGAGATCCTGCAGCACGTCATCGACTACATCTGGGACCTGCAGGTCGAGCTAGACGAGCCGGAGAAGAGCCGCCAGCTCACGGCGAGCGGCGTCGCCCGCACACCGCTGACCACGCTGAACGCAGAGCTCGCTAGCATCGCAGTGGAGGTAAATATCTCTCCTAATATACTGCTATATGCGCCTCAGAGCACATGTTATTTCCACAGAGGTGCACGCACCCCTGTAGCATATTTGGAACGTCACAACGCGTGCGTAAAAGTTACCAGTTCCATGCGTAAAAGCTCCTTTTACGCACCGGTTTCCGTGTGACTGCTGTGTATCCCCCTCCAAGCAAATAAACTAACCCTCCTCCTCCTCTTGTCTCCCCGCAGAATGGATGCTCAGATGACAGGATCATGTGCCGCTAAGGGCTCGTGGAGAATCGCACCGTGACTCCACCGCGGTCACCGCCAAGAATGAACAAGGCTATACCTGATGTGACTTCTCCATTTCACATCGACAGAAAACCTTGAACTGTGTAGGGACGTTTCTAACTCCCAAGAAGCTAGAACAAAAATACAATGTGTGGACATCCTCCGGTTGGCGAGGATCTCTGCCACTCGCGGCTCTCGATTCATCCGAGGGTCCTGAGAGAAGAGAGGGGACCTGCTAGTGTCCAGAAATAGACTGGGTTAGCCCGGGGGGACCAAGACAAGCCGAGGGCAGCCACTGCCTCGCTTGTTGCTTGTAGAGTTTTATTGTTTCTAAAGAAAGCTAATGTTTCTGTTACGCTCTTTGTATCTTGTATAAAATCATGTAGAATATTCAGCATTTTGTAAAAAATTGAAAAAGATAAATTTCTCAGATTACTGAGCGACAAACTGTATTGTATATTACAATGCCTCATTATGTGAAGATATTGTTTTCTTACAATGTACCTTATTGCTGTTTTTTTATTAAAACAAGACAATTATTTTTCAACAAGAAATCCTCTCTGTGTCATGGTGTTTGTGTGAGAGTGGGTCACATTATATACCTGGGGGGGGTATGATTTGAGTGAGGGTACTTGGGTGGTTATTATGGGCTGTTATGACCTTATTACCATTGTGATAAATCGTAGTCTTGGGCTCACATTCATCTGAAAAGCTTTTCTTATAGCTGAGAGAATGTGAGGTGGTTCTCACTATAAAAAAGTGTCACACCTAGAAGAAAGTACTGAGTCATTCAGCCACCAGCAAACCAAAGCTGGTGGTCAAACAGGCTCAGAGCCAGTTAAAGTGGTCATTTGCTTCTCTATGGGTCATTAACGTATCACATTACAAGAGGAAGTCTCCCTTTAAATAGTCAGGTTACAAGATCATGACAAATAACGTTTAAAAGTACAAGAGGGTTTCATATTCTGCTTGTTTCAGGCAGATTCACTGACACTTAATGAAGTGACGAAAGGTGGTTTATTGGGAAGCGAAAGAAAAAATGAAATCAATCAGATAAAAGTTGGTTTCCCCTCCATTAAACATCCATTTAAACGCGCTGTTCCAATATGTTAGCGCGTAAATCTGCGCGTTATTCCGACTCCGCGCCGGCGCTGCGGGGGTTAAATTGCTTTGGCGGAGGCGATCCGCTCAAAGATTTATTCTGTCTCCCTGGTGCAATGTTTTTCCCATTTCCCTGCGGTGCGATGCGCACAGCTGCAGCCCCGGCGTGGCCAGTGTGTGATTGTGTTTGTGTGATAGCTTTGTGCCAAGGGCAGGGGAGGGCGGCGGGGCCCAGACTGAGCGGCGCCTCGGCACACCTGGGGAAGTTCAGGTTAAATAGCTCCACATTCCTCAACACACAGCTGATTGAAACATTAACAAACAGTAATCCACGGGCCAGGCCGCAGATGGGCCGGGAGCCACGCCAAGAAACAGAGAGAGAGACAGAGAGAGAGAGGGAGGGAGGGGGGGAGGGGGGAGAGGGAGCTGCTCTCTGCTGCAGATTCCCACACTGCACTCCTATGCTATAAATTGCTATTAATATATATATATATATACATGTATATATATATATACACTCCATCTTTGTTATTTTTTAGAGAAAACTTAATAAGTTTTGTGGAATAAGACTGTTAACACACACACACACACACACACACACACACACACACACAAACACTCCTCATTGTTTTCCTTCACACTGTTAAATCATAATAGTTCTCTGAATTCTTAATCACATGTAATTATCTATATTGGCAGATACACACATCTCTTACGTAATCTGGTGGAGCTGTGGATAAAATGAAGGCCAGGCTGCTGTGGTCTCCATAATGTGTGTGTGCGTGTGCGTGTATGTGTGTGAGCGTGTGTGTGCTCCATTACTACACTTTGTTTTTATCACTGTATCGCAATTAAACCCACTCAGTGTTTTTTTATATTCACCTCAGTCCAAATTGTTGTTACTATTTTAATCCCTCGGTGTGTAAACATGAAGCAAACTCCCTTCCCTGGTGCTGGGCGCCCTCCTGTGACCGTGGGAGGAATTGCAGTCTCAGTGTCAGCGACTGGGTAAATCAGAAGATATGTTGGAGAGGACAGTGGACAACAGCGCCCCCTCCTGGCAAAAGTGATACTAGATTAGAGTTTATACTATAAAGTGATGGGGACGACATAATACCATCAATATTTATTGTTAATATTTGTATATTTATACATATACTGTATACAATTAAATTGTATATATCAATGGTCAATAATGTACATTTTTTGTGTTTATAATGTTCACAAACTATTATATAAGCTATTTCGTATATCTTTTATATTTATGCTTGTATTTCCATATTTTTATATTCATGCTTTATGCACCAACACCAGATTTCATCTATGTGTAAACCTACTTGACAATAAACCCAGATTCTGGTCATCTAGTTCGAAATTGTTTCCAAACTTTTGTATTTAAGTACTGTTCTGTTTACTGGTACTTGAGTTATTTAAGTATGTCCATGTTACACTAGTACTGCACTGTAAAACAACTACGTTACTTTGATTTACACAAATCAGGAATAAAAACGATCTAGTCACATCACAGAATTTAATTTGTTTTTTTACAACCTTAAATTTAATCAAGCTGCACCAAATTTCACACTCATAGATATCAGTTCACTTATTTTTCATCTAGATCTACAATTATTTCCATGGCAAACTGTGAAAATGTTAAAATCAGTCCAGCTGATTGTGTGTGATCCTGTTTCCTGACTGACAGACCAGGGTGAAAACATAACCTGCTTTTCAGAGGTAATACTATGTAATATTAGTTTATCTTTGTTAACCACTAGATGGAGCTACCAAACTAGCTCCACCTCTAACAGCAACAACAGTGAAATGCTGCAGATGATGATCAGTATTGTAATAATAACAAATCGAAAAGTTATGAATGATAATTTGATGTGATTATTTTAGTACATTCTGCTAATTGGACATCTGTACATCTTTTATTTGCATTGTATTTTTACACTGTGGTACCCAAGTTAAATATCTCTGTTCCCTTATATAAAGTATAAGGTATTTTTATACATGTTCTACCACTGTTTAGTGTACATTTGTTTGGAGCTTAGCAAATTGGCTGTGACAATAACCTGAATATTTTTAAAAACAGAAAGTCGAGGGCAATAGTTTTCTGAGGGAAGATAATTAGATCTAAAAATGGAACTTGATATTCCTTCATTTCATCCAATAACCTGCAGCCCTCATCCTGATTGGTTTGATCAAACTGATGATAATGTCAGTGCAATACACCTTCACTATGCAGTTACCAGACTGAGAATGGAGTGAATTGTATGCATGCATCACTGTTCAGAATCAGAGTGTAATAAGAGAACCAGAGTCAAGAGTGTTTAAATAGAAATTTGTATTTACATCAATATCAACATCAAAAGAAAAGAAAAAAAATCTGTAATATACATCCTGTAAAATGACAGCTTATCTTACCTCCACACAAAGAAAAACAGAAACAAACCAAAGGGTCGCTCACCTCTTTTTTGTACTCCATCAAAACTCTACAAAGTTCATTTTTCCTGAAGTAACAAAATATGCACATAAAATGAAGTTGTTTCCCAAAAAATAGGAGATATTGATATGTCTTTAAGTTGAATTCATTCCATTAATATTTCTCTTTCACAGCAAAACATGCTTTCTCTTTTCTTCTCTCTGGATGTAAAAACCTTCTGCTGTGGGGCTGGGACCAGTCTGGTCCTTTGCACTGCACCGATACGCTTGCAGTACACAACCGTCATATGTGATTACAGATCCATGATATGTACCCATTTACCATCAGAATAACATGACACGTATGATAAAAAAATGTACACCAGAAACCTCAGAAACTATACAGAGATGTGGAAAAATATCTTTGGATTGCGCATGTTGAGAAGGTAGATTCAGCGAGCTGAGAATAACAGTCAAAAGAAGATGCTGCTAATAAAATACACTGGACACAGACACAGAGCTGGTGGGAGGGAGAGAGAACTCTGCAAGGACCAGAGGTCTGTTGGTGAGCTGTGTGTTCCCGTCTTCACTGCAACGCACGCAACACACACACACACACACACACACACACACAACTTCATGACTTGAAGAGCATATAAGTTTTGACTTATAATGAATTCCTGGAGACTTACACTAACCTTAACTCTAACTACTTATTGCCTAACCCCAAACCTAACATCCCCTAGCCTACCTCATTATGTGGGTGTTTCTTTTTGTCCCTATAAGGAAGACAAGCCACCATAATGTGACTGTGTCAATAGAGTCGGGTCCTCTCAACATGTATAATTCACACGCACGCGCACACACCAACAAATAATTTGACGGACAGTCCTGACAGAATTCATTTCCTCCCCCTTCCAATAAAAACCTCTGACAGCTGAAAGCTCAAAGCCTCAACTCATCAGATCCTCATCACAATTAAAAAGTGCCTCGCTAAAACATGAAATGACTTTTCAGAAAATTTAAAAATACAGCATCAAGATAAAGACAAGGGAAGGAAAACCCAAACACACCTGCAATATTTGCCTCCGCAAAAAAAAAAAGAAAAGCTAATGAACCAAATCCGGATTGGCATATGGGACACAAAAATACAACCAGGTCTCATACTCTGTGCAATAATGGGCCTTTAAAAAACATGTTTGATATATTTTGTAGATTATTTACAATTCATGTTCACAGAGGACATTTGAGACATCTAATACTGCAGTACCATTTGTTTGCTCATAGGAGGGGTGATGGTGCTCAGATACAGTCTAAAGCATAGAGGTGAGAGTTATTGCTCCAATCTGCATAACATAGTAAAACTGTGCTTAGAGCTTCCAACGTCTTAAAGAATGAGGCGCATCCAAAGGATAAAAAAGAAACAACCGAGAAGAAACCCATTGTTGTGAAGGCATTGAATCTCTAGTAAGGCTTAATGATGAAGAAATATTGCATCGATCGTTATTCCACACAGAAGCCTCCAGGTAAAGTGCGGCCACAATCAGTTGTACCGTAGTCCCTCTTTGCAGCCTGACTGTGACGCTAAATACTGCCCGACAGCTGCAGCTCATTCATGCGTACACACACACACACACACACACACACACACACACACACACACACACAGATATTTTGTGTGTGTGTGTGCATAACCTAAATAGGGTTGTGAGGCTTCAGTTGGAGATGAAACCTGATGCAGGCTCGTCCTCGTAGCCCACTTCCTTCAGGATGAACACTGCGTTGTGTTGAGTCTCCTGCGTTACATTTTATGGAGGGGAACTCCTACTGTGTGTGTGTGTTTGTGTGTGTGTCGGCCCAGCTCTTCTCGTGGCCCGGGCCACTTTGCTACAGGTGAAAGGCTCCGGTTTCTGCTGCCATCCACAGGTCCTCAGCAATACTTCTACAGAGACAGTGAAAAACAGTGAGATGTTGTAAACAATGTTGTAAACTCAACATTTTTATTTAAACACTACATCTTTTCCATGCGTAAAAAGGTATTACTAACCTGATCAGGTCCCATTGGCATTCTACCCATTCCCATGGGGTTCATGCCCATGTGGCCCTGCATCTGGCCCTGCATCTGGCCCGGCATCTGGCCCGGCATCTGGCCCGGCATCTGGCCCGGCATCTGGCCCGGCATCTGGCCCAACTGTCCTGCCCCGGCCCCGCTGACCGGCCCAGGTCCAGCCATGGAGTTGTTCATCATCATGGGTCCAAACTGGCCCTGGTTGCTTTGCTGGGGGTATTGTTGCTGCGAGTATGAGCTGGAAGAGAAGAAACAAATACCCTTTTAAAGCTTGGGTTGGTAATCCTGGAAAAGTTAGCAAGACTACACTTTGACCAAAAAAAAAAAAAACTTCTGGTTATCATCTCTGCTCTAATATGGTTTATTGATGGCTACCAGGACATAAAGAGGATTTCAAAAGATAAGATGAAAAGTGTTTCAGAAACAATCTACTGAGCCCCTCTTTTGAGTATTCTGCACAAATGTAGAAACGTATTGCTGGAAGAGGTTTGCTGTTACATACCTGTTGCGAGGCATGCCGCCCTGTGGCCAGCCCTTCATGTCACCAGATGGGTACATGGCCCCTCCCTGTGGGTTTCCCTGCATCCCTGGCGTTATGGTGTTCTGAGGAGGGCCCCCCATTCGTCCTTGCATCACGTTTCCTGGGGGGCTGCTACCGGGAGCCATGAAAGATGGATCCCCCTGCTGGTTCATCCCTGCAAGTACAAAAGAGTCACGCGAGTGTGAAACTTGAATGTCCAGGTGGAAATAGTAATCAACTATCACAATCAACTCACCATAGCTGCCTCCATAGTTGAAGCCCTGCTGTCCAGGTTGGTTTAAGGGGGGTCCTCCCATGGGGTGGTCCATGCCTGCTGGTGCAGTGACATTCGGAGGAGGGCTGAAGCCTCCTGCTGCTCCCTGCCCCTGCTGCTGTTGCTGCTGCTGCTGCTGTTGCTGCTGCTGCTGCTGCTGCATCAGCATCATCATCCGCTGCCTCCTCATCTGCATGGTCATCATCTCTCTGCTGCGCTGAGCCATCATCTGAGCGTTGAGGAAACCAGGCTGCAGGATAAACATCAATACTCTGACCTGAATTCTGCAGTTGGGCTTTATTAAAAAGGGACAAGTGAATGCAAACTAAATTGGATGTGAGGAAGGGCTCACTACATACCTGACCACCCATGCCTGTATTTTGCATGCCGGGTTGGATGCCGGGTTGCATGCCGGGTTGGATGCCGGGTTGCATGCCGGGTTGCATGCCGGGTTGGATGCCGGGTTGGATGCCGGGTTGCATGCCGGGTTGGATGCCGGGTTGCATGCCGGGTTGCATGCCAGGTTGCATGCCAGGTTGCATCCCGGGTTGCATCCCGGGTTGCATCCCGGGTTGCATCCCGGGTTGGATGCCAGGTTGGATGCCGGGTTGGATGCCAGGTTGCATGCCGGGTTGGATGCCGGGTTGGATGCCGGGTTGCATGCCAGGTTGGATGCCGGGTTGCATGCCGGGTTGCATGCCGGGTTGCATGCCGGGTTGGATGCCGGGCTGCATGCCGGGCTGCATGCCGGGCTGCATGCCGGGCTGCATGCCTGGACGCATGGCAGGATTTCCTCCTGGGATGTTTTCCATCTTCATGCCTTGTCGGGTCTGGTTCATAAACTGCCACAAGAGACAGTATAAAAAATTGTCATTATACCAGTGTCTTATTTTAAAGTTTACTACTAATTTCACAAGTGCAGTGCCCATTCTAAACCTGCCTATTTGGAATGGGCTGTTGTAAATGCGCTGCCGTCGTGATCGTCAAAGTGAATTACATTGATGAGTCCCTGCTGCCACTACCACACAACGGCTGATCGCCTTTTTATGTAAAGTTTATTAATATTGATTGTAAAGCATGTCCAAATCGCAGCAATTTCATCTCAGCACGTACTTGGTACAATACATCTGTCAACTGTGAAGCCGATAAGATCAACAGTTCTTGAGATATGTGTTTCCCATACAGACAAATTTGTACAATTATTAGATAGGTATCTAGGAGCTATTTTCTATATATCCATATAGTGGGTCACTGTTAGGCTGAATATTATCTGTGTTATCACCTGCTGCCCTTGCAGCCTCTGCTGTAGCTGCAGTCGGAGAGGCTTGGTGGCCATCATGCGAGGTCTCATCATGTTTGCACGGGGGTTGCCCATACCCCCCATGCCTGGGAAGCTCCCTGTTTGGCCCATCTGATTCATCATAGGGTTGAAGCCTGCAGGAGACTGGCCTTGCATTGTGTTGCCGCCGTAACCAGCTTGCATGCCCACGGAGGGGGGGCCTGGGGTGCCAGGGTAGCCCTGTCCATACATGGCTTTTTTGTCCATGCCTATGGATGACTCTGGGGGCACTGGGAAAGGCTCCGATGGTGGGCACTGACCCCGACCTGGACCTCGACCTGGACCGCGGCCTGGATCCTGCGGGTGACCTTCAGGTCTGTTGGTCTGGGGAAAAGAGGGGTTAAATGTAATGGTTGTTTAAACAGAATAAACCTGAACGGAAAATGAACACATAGCTGGGTACGGGTAGAGCACAGACACAGAACTCACATATACAGTACACTACATTAAACAACTACATGAGAATCACATGTACTAAATCTGCTAAATAAGAGGCTACAAAATACTAGGGGGCTTATTACAACATAAAGAACCCACATTCAAATCACATGTCATTAGCAGAAAACCAGATATAAATTTATCTTTATATATTTAGTGATTTTGGACTCTGAGCTTCTTAGCAGTTCTGCTTTTCTTAACACGCACTCACTAAGACTCTTATTCTAATTTTACACTGACGTATACACTTTCAACCATCTTCAATAATCACTGAATACATGTATATAATTTCTGAAGCCTTGAAGTTCATTTGGACCCTTGCTGCCACAACTTGTAATGTCTTGTCATCTCCTGTGAACAAAATGTGTGCAACATAAAATGTACTCTGTAGAGCGCAGTACCTTGCCGACTATATCAGGGATGCCAAGGGCTCGGTCTATCTCCTGCAGAGCACTGACATCAGCCGTGTTGAGTAGAGAGTCTAGCTGGTCCAGAAGTGCTCGCTCATCACTCGGGCCTTCGCTGCTGGTTCGGGGCCCCAGCAACTCATGCAGGGGGTGCGCAAACTGGTCCCTAAACATGCAAATGTTAAGGATGTTAAATCCTGTCAAGAACAGGAGACTGTGATCACAGACATTAATAATGTGACCTTCTGAATCCAGCTTGGAGTCTAAAATGTGGTAAACATGAGGAGGGAGAGGATTGGAACCAGTGGTTTACCTGTTTGTTTTAATCTGTGGTCGGTCCATTCCCATAGCAGAGTCTGGCCAGGAGGGGGACCGAGGCGGAGGTCCATGTCCACGAAACGGGCTCATGCTCATACTGGCTTCATTGGTACCTGCAGATCCAATTCAGATATTTACTTTACTTCAGGATATAATGCCAAAAAGTTAAGCAGCAAGCAATTACTAGTTACAGCTTAAGGTATAACAACGGAGATATGTGACATACCCATATCCATGAGCTGCTGCTGCAGCATGGACCTGGTGTTTCCAGGTACACTGTTGGAGCGGTTCATCATGGGACCTCCCATTGGGCCAGAGCGACCCATGCCCGGGTGTCCTGGTCCAATTGTAGGGCTGACGCTAGACCTCGGCATCCCCCACTCCCCTGGCCCTGCCATGGGAGGGCGCTGGGGCATTCCCATACCTCTGCCCATTCCTCCTGATCAACACACAGACCATTTACATCGTTTCCTCAATAAGCTTAGCAATTTTCTGGAAACTGCAAGCTTCTGTACTTTCAAAGATAGTGGGTTTAACATTTAAAAGCAAGTGCTGGGTAAACAAACATCTCCATGCTGTCTAATCGGTGGTGCCCAGGTCAATACACGCTTGTTTTTTGCATGCTAAGAAATAAATGTTTAACTTACTTGGATTTCCTCGCGGTGGACACACTCCCATGCCTCCGGGAAAGCCATTGGGAACACCCCCAGGTCGGATTGGAGCATCCACATTCTCCTGTTTGACCAATGTGGGACAGGGGACGTTCCTTCTCACAGCTAGCCCGCCTCCTACTGGCCCCTCTGCACCCATGGGCTTGGCATCCACGGACAAAGCTCTTTGATAGACAGCACGCTGACCTGGCGGTATGGGGCCTTTCTCCCCTTCTGAAACACACAAAGTACCAAGGTGAGGTTACAAAACTTCAACCATTTAGTTAGATGATTCAATGTGTCCACGGTGTGATACCTCATGCAAGACCTAAAAACACATCTACCTACATTAGCAAAGTGATCCATCTGATCATATATCTTAGATTTTACCGGCTGACTTACCATGTAAACTGTCAGGAAGATTTCCTTGTTTGTTTCCCACTTCCTTCCCTACTCTGGAGTCTGGTTCAGGGTAGAAGCCAGAGTTGTTCCTTGGGACACCAAGGATGGTCTCCAGAGTCTCCGTCTGAACAAGAGACACAGGAATGATTGGAGAACAATGTCCAGCTGGGTATTTTAAACTTACAAGTTTGTATTTTGGGGAAAAATCTTACCTCATCAGTTGGCTCTAATTTGACCTTTCCCTCCATGCAGTGGGGATCAGAGCTGGTAACCCCTGCCCCCTGAGGTCCTCTCCCCTCCAGCTCCTCCAGCTTTGGCTTGATATCTCCACCTTCTTTTGTGTCATCTTTATTGAGGAGGTAGTGAAGGAGCGCGTGAGGCTTCTCCTTCTTAGGGCTGTGCTGCTCCTGTTTGGATTCGGACCCCCTAACTCCTGCAGGGGCAGCAGGCCCAGGCTCTGAATCCAAGCTGCTCTTCCCAGTGGCCTCGGCTGTGATGCGAGCCACATCATCAGGAGTGTTCCCGTTCTGGAGGAGCTTGTGGAGGATCTTGTGCTTTTCCTGCAGCGACTGACTCGATAAATGTCCTGTGCCACCAGAGGAGGACACAGCGCCATGATTTCCGCCTGTAGAGGAGGACACTCCTGTTGAAGAGGAGGGGCTGGTGACACCTGCTGTTCCATCTTTAGACTCAGGCGAGGAGGTGGGTCCAGAGCTTGATGTGTGATTAGGTGGCACCAACTCATCTGTTGGGGAAGTGAGGAGTTGCAGAAGTTTCTTGTGACATCTGCTGTCAGGGACCCTTCGACCGGTTTCTCCCCCGGTCGGACCCATCTCTCTGCTGACCTGGCTGTCTGGCTTGTCAGGAGGCCCCTCGCTGGTGGGGGTGTGTGGGTGCTGCTGCGACTGCTGCTCTACTCCAGCCCCCAATGAGCTGCCTGGGCTCTTAGAGTCAGAGTAGGCTGGGAGGCCAGGTTTACACGGTCCACCTGAAGACTGGTTGGTGGAGTTGATGCTTGGGGAGCTGTCAGGTTTGTGAGGGGGAGGAGAGGTGAGTGGGGAGGGCATCGGATTGCCCACTCCCTCACTAATGGCTTGGAGGGCATTCAAGGAGCTGCTGGAAAAGGTGGTGCCTCCCCCTCCAGAGTTACCAGGGTGACCAGGGTGACTGGAGCTCATGGGAGAGTTCATACCTGCAACAGTATAAACAGGCATGTAAGCAACTCATGAATAAAACAAATATTAGCAAACATTTGATCTAAGAAGCGTTTTTTCTACATCTTATTAAAATATTTGGTTCTTACCACCAGGAGAGAAGGGGCTAGCAGCCATCTTGGGGCTTCCTAGGACTCTGGGTGAGCCCATGACATTGTGTGGGGGGCCGTTAATCCCTGGACTGGCCTGAGGGGGGCTGGTCATTCCCATGCCATACCCTCCGCCTCCAGGTCCACCTCCTCCTCCATGGAACTGACCCATCTGTTGATGTTGGTGCTGCTGCTGGTGCTGCTGCTGCTGCTGGTGCATGCCATGGTGGCCCATCTGATTCATGGGCCCCATTTGGTTCATCGAGTTAACTGGATGCATGGAATTCATTTGACCGACGTTGTTCATCTGATGCATGGGATTAATCTGATTCATGCGGTTGCCCCCAGCATATGGAGGCATTCCTCTGTGTGGCATGTTGGCCTGGTCAGCCATGCCATAGCCCCTGTTCATGCCTCCTCCTGGGCCCATGTTCATCTGTTGGTTGGGGTTGTTCACACCCATGCTTTGAGGCCTCATGGTTCCGCCTTGGTTTCCCCGATAACCATTTTGCTCTCTTCAAGAAAATATGAGAAATAACAATAGTTAAAAACAGAACAAAGTTGCGGCAGTACAATGCAGTCAGACATTCACCCAAGTTTGTCAAAAATAGTGATAGTTGTAATTGTTGGAGCATTTGAACCTTTGTAGCAGGTGTGTGGACAAGAAAGAGTGTGGCTCATTGGTGTTGGGATTCCTGCAGAGGTCACTCCTAGTCTGGGCTGTGACTGGGGTGCCATCAGAGAGTGAAAAGCGGTAGAGTGGGGTCTCTGAGTGGCCATTATGGAAAGCTGCAGAAGAAAAAACTGAAACTTCAAGCCCACAATCAATAGCTGACAATTGGAAAAAGTATAAACACTAACCACATGAAAAGATAATGGTAAAGAAGAGCTCCCAGAGTTATGGGCACACACTTGCTAAACATGTGTCAATCTGTGATGCTGAATTTTTACACATTACCAACTTCTTGACATGTTGGAGGCCGTAACTGCAATAAACAAATGTCACATACACCTCTTTCGATTTATCTTTTTAATTTGCTTATAAAATCACCAACTGTTGATTTTTTATTAAAACAAGAACTCAACTCTGAATGACCCAACTCTTAGTAGGGATATTCACTTTCTTTCTAACCATGCGTTCACATACATGCAGATAACGGGCAGCCTTGTGAACTAAATTGTTCACATACTTTCTGAGGACGTGCACAACTGACGCAGGATATGTGAGACAACCATAAGGGGCATGTGAACGCACAGTTGAATAGTGAATAGTTATCTCTGGAAGTATACACCATAAAGTAAAGAGTACTTATACATTATGTCTTGTAATATCTCCTAGTTTACTGATGACTGCTCATAAACCATTTAAGCCTCTTATTCACTTCGAAAGGGCAAAGTCAAACATTACATAAGTTTTGATGAGGTGGTTTGTGTTCTGGTGATTCCTTGTGTACTGATTTTCTTAACAATGATCAATCTTTACTTCCTGTTTTCTATTATAATAGATCATATCTGTGTCTATGTCTGGGTCAGGGGTTTGAGGAAATAAGCTGTTGCATAAACCTTGTAATACAGCACCAAATGCCTCAGCCTTTGTTTTAGGTAATGATTAAGTGACGGTGACAGAGAAAGTCACATGTGAGATAGATCACTACATACCCTCTTGATAGTGACGTTTGTAGGACCACGGTTGGCCTTCGCTGTGTTGGAGGAACATCTGCATGCAACGCCTCACCAGGTCCTCCCAGCCTGGGCGCATAGTGGTGTGAAGAGAGCTCTGGTGTTCGATTTCAATCAGTTTACCTGCAATAGAAGATTTTCAACTTGTATTAGAAAAATACTAATGGCTGGTCATGGCAAAGGAAATAAGCAATAACTTTAGATGCAATGTTTTTTTCCTAAATCAGTGTATTAAGAATCTACTGTGTACATGGTGTAACATCAAAGTTCTTTATTTACCTCAACTAAAGAAACTAACAGGGTTTATTAGAAGCAGGCCTTTGTTGACTTTATTTTTAGCTGTTAGCTAAGTATAATATATTATATCCTAGTAGGAAGGTTCATTTTAATCTAGTTCCCATTTGCCCTGTTCAAGTTACTGTATTACAATGTTAATACAAACTCAACCTTTCTTGCAGTAGTCTCAAATTTCAAGCCCTTTCCTGTTTCATTTGACGGTAAACAATCATTTCTTACCAGGGCTTTTATTGTGAAACATTTGCAAGTTTACCACATGCGATAAAAGCTGGACGGAATTAAAGGAAGACGAACCACATTGAATAAACAACCATCCATAGAGACTGAAATAGGACTATAATACTTAGATAGTAATCCCAATAAAGAGCTAAAAGTAACATTTTGTGTAATTTATAAAATAAAGTGGTATTTATGCACAACACAGCCCCAGCTAATATTGGAGACCTAGTTTTTAATGTACCACTGGTTTTGATTTGAGCAAATAAGGTTGCTACAATAATGTAGTTTGAAGATCATACTCTCATATCAGGACAAGTAAAGATAGTCTAAGTTGAACATTTGAATTCTAATGCCTATTTAAAATAGACAAAGATCTGACTTAAGGCCCATTTATGGGCTGCTGCCTCTGGCTAACTATTTTACTAAGGTCATATCATGTTTTCAAAATGAACACACTTCAGGCAAGTACTTGGATTGGATTTATTAATTGTAGCATAGTGAAAACTTACCAGACAGTTCATGGCGAGTACTAAACCTCTCTGTTCTCTCTACTGCTGTGATGCGTCGCGCAACACAAATCATACAAGACTGCAAATCTGAGGAAAGAGACAACACATTTAACCACACTGGAGCAGAAATTGGACATTCAGCATCGTGCTTGTGGGAATAATGTATGAAACATTTAAACACAAAGTGATCAGTGAATAATAGAAGATACAACTACACATTATGTGTCACCCCAGTAAGACACCTGGTCATGTAAACAAATCCTTTGGGGCATAAATGCTGGTTAAGAGAAGAAAGAAAATCGCCGCTCCGTGACACAGAATGGCCCTTTTGTGAAAGGACCTGACAAAGATGCCACTTAGATGCACGCAACGTTGTTTACATTTTCTGTGGCACGGAGTATAAATGCTGGATAACGATATCCTCTTCATCAGTCATTTTAAATGACTGTTGTCATGTAATTAACTGTTGTATTTACCATTTAATTTCTATTAAACTGAAAAAACAAATAAAAACATTCAAAGTAGTTAATAATGACTTTTACCTTCTCCCTCCTCCATCATAGCCCGGGGCTGCGTGAGGGCAAAACACTGCATGGTCTCATAGCGTTGGCCTCCAGGTCTCTCATCTGACAACCCATGACTCTGACCATGAACAAAGTTCACTAGCATACGACAGTTGAAGGTGTGACTCTTCTGCCGGGGCACCTCTCCACCCCATGATGCCCCATTTGGTGCTATGACAAAAAAGGATGTTGATAAAAAGATGAGACGTGCTTGTGAATAGGTGCCTGTATTTGTACACTTAGGTATGAATGGTCTTGTTTGTGTTTGCACCAGCACATGTATTAACCCATGTCTCACCGTTGGACTTGGGCAGATTCTTGTGAAACTCCTCCCGGTCCTCATCGTGGATGATGGTGTACACACTGGTATTGATCAGCTCTTCCTGCTTGTACTGCAGGTACTGGGTCACATTGTCTGACACAAATATTATGTTGCCCTCTCGGTTCACCACAAACAGAAAGCCATCCAAGGCCTAAAGACAGCGGGACAACAGAAGTGGGAGAGTTGAACGGAGGGAGTCATAAACATATAATTTACACAAACATATTATATGCATATCACACCGCAGCACTGATTCAGCATATTAATTGTCAATGGTCTCTTGCCCCACAAGGATTGTCCCGAAACTGACCTGTAGGAGTAGCGGCCCCAGATGGTCCTTGTCAATGACCCCTTGACCAGTGGAGGACACATCCGCCTTCTGGACATCGTCATCACTGCAAGAACTTTTTCCTAAGGACAGATAAAGCACATTGCACCACACAACTCTCAAAACACTTACGAACCAGAATTTTGAAAAGTGCAGACGACTTGTGTTTTTCCCGCCACAATTTAATAGATTTCATTTCTTTTCTATTTTTCAAGGCAACAAATCTCAGATTTATAGTTGCTTCCTTTATACAGTGTAATACAGTATTTCTTCTGGCCACCAGGTGGCAGCCCGGGTCATGGATGCATGGTTAGCATGCCTTTCTATTTTTAAATCAGCATGTGTTTGATGCTTAGTTAGATACCACTCACTCTATAGCAGGGCCATCTGTGGCACAAGGCACGAAGCAAGACGACAAATAATATGTCATTAAATGGATTTCATTCCATATCAAACTGAACTAGTTGGACAGAGGGGGGAAAGAAATGACTGACATTGAAGACAGACAGATTAAACTGATGCAAAAGCAAAGATGATTAAACAGGGGGCAGGAAAAGGTGTGTTAAATGGACAATATGGATGACATAAAAGGGAAGAAAAAAGAGGCCCTCCATAATTCCTATCCTGTAACTATGGCAACCTGGCTGCAGAACGCTGGGGCCAGCAGTAGCCAGCTGTGACCCTCTGGGTAGATTCCAGTATGATTGCTCTCTCGCTCTTCCTTAGCCACTTAACCTCACAGATTTAATCTAAACCGAACAGCAAGAAATATCCTCCTTTACTCATATAATCAGCTCAAATCTGCAAAATAATTATAAAACCGCCAAGGTCTGATTTCTGAGTCACGAGTGTCCTTAGTCTCCCAAAGAGATGCAGGATTTGCCTACAACAGATAAACACTGTAACTGACAGCCTTGAGCCATGACCACCAAAGATTGGTCTCAATTACTGGTGTTCGTTTACCCCCAGTGACACAAAAAGCCGAACAGGCTGTTGGTCTGAAGAAGCCTGGCAATGAACCAGACAGACCACTTCAGTGGCATCATCTGTCCTGCAGCAGGGTCCCTGACTCGTTTCAACCGGACTTTACTCACTGTTAACTCCACAAACACAAAAAAGGAAAACCTATTTTGGTAGTTAAAATAAAGTCAAATCATGGGCAAATTCTGACTTTTCATATGATGCTTTGCTCATGACCAGGAGTGTGTGTGATTTTTACGGTGGTGGTACCTTGCTCTTTGATTTGTCTGATCTGCCTCACGGTCTCCTTGAGGATGGCACATTTGTCAGGCTTGACGTTGAAGCTGTCGATGTTGGAGAGGTTGGCAGAGATGAGCTCAGCCAGCTCCTCGATGTACTTGCTCTCCTGTTCCCTCCGACGCTTGTCACACCTGCCGGGGCAGCAAGGGGATTAGACATGTTGCCATGGCAACCTCACCTCTCTATGCCCCGGCCGTATGCAAGGCTATACAGTCCGGGTCTCTGATGCTTCAGTTAGTTTACCAGCAGCAGACACACGTTTGAACCAGGACATGAGGCCAGGAGGAAGGAAGTGACCCGATGCTTTCGCTGACATTCACACGATAAGCAGGAGGAGCCGCAGTGGAAATGAGAAATGTACAATGCGTGACAGAATGTTCGGCACTTACCCTAAACCTGGTGTGTCACATGTGGACAGTTTACGTTTGCGGTCGGAGCACAGCGGCTCCAACGAGTTGTCTCCAACGCCACTCATCTTCATCACATATCAGCACCTGAAAGCACACACACAGATACATATACACATGTAGGCAGAGCAATATGATAAGAGGAAATGAACCGAGAGTGTGTTTACATGTTTGTGCACTTTTACAAGTGTGGTACAATCTAATGAAAGGCTAAGTGTGGATTGTTAAGTGCACTTAGCTGTTAGTTTTGGATATGTTCCCTCTGAAATGACTCAAAATACAGACAGGCATTGAAAGCTTAAAGTCAAGTTATGGGGAAAAAACTAAATCTCAGAGTTATTAAGGTTATAAATGAAGTGAGAGAGGAGATTGACGATTCCTACAGATTTATGAGTGCAGACTGTCCTGTAAGTAAAGCAGCCTTGGTTCCTTCTTGGTGCTTGATGGAAGTGAAATCTCATCTGTTCGACTGTGAGGAGCGACTGATGATGATGCAGTGATTTGGAACCTCAGGGGAAATGGGTCATCCTGCGTTCAGCCAGCCTGCCCGCTAGAATGATACCACTCTGCCAGCAGCCACTACACACACACACACTGCATATACAAACACTTATCCTGAACACTTACATGCTCAGACATGCCGCAGCACAGCCTGTAAGAGAGATCAGTGCGAGTTGCTACTGTCTCAGGAAGGCACATATTCACCAGCCCGCCTCTTTGTCTATGTGCCTGGGACTGCATGTGCAAAACACACTGCTCAGGCTTGTGTAGCCTAGAAACAATCCAGGTGAGGCTGCACAACATAGTCCAGGAACTAGTAAGAATTATCCCTCTTCTGCATTCTCTCTACAAGCCTACATCTGGTCTTTCTTCCAAAAGGTTTTAACTGCCGTTCCCCCCCAATATCATCCTCAGACAACCCCTCCCTCCTCTCCCTCCCTCGCTCGCTGGGTGTAGCAGTACTGGGCTGGGGACCCTGCCCTTGTTTTCTTGCTCTGGCATTGCCCTGTGTCTGACCCCCGCAAAGTTCACGATAGAGGAAACCTCTGCAGCCAAGCCTCTAAGGTCAAAGCTCTTTCCTATTCCCACCCAGAAACACACACAAAGCTGTTGTGTGCGGTTGTTCAACTGTTCTACTACAAGTCTGTCCTGGACTTTGTGTGTGCACATGCGAGCGCAGTTAAACACAAAGTGAATGAGCTCATTCCAGAGTGGAAAACAGTAGAACGGATGAGAACCATTATGCAACTCCTGCTCCACAACAGCAGGCTAGGACATGCAGTCCAGTCGCTCACCATCATCACTACTACTAGAAGAGCACCAAGTCCCAGACACTCACTCTGTGCCATAAATCTGCTTTGCATGCTTCATGTCTGTCTACCTTTCAGTACCCCTCTCTAAATCTACCTGTCCCACTCTGGCTGTGACTCCTCTGGCCAGTGCCCCCACCCCCGTCTCTCGTTCTTTCTTCCTTCCTTCCTGGTTTCTGTCCTAAGGCTCACCTCTACAGCAGTGGAGAAAGATGACATCAGCCCTCAGTCAGCTTCACATCCTGAAAAGGACAAACAGCAGAACTGGGGGCTGTGGGGAGTCTTCCAGAGAGCAGGGAATGCACAGCAGAGTAGTACGCTTTCTACTCTAGGTATGGAGAGGTAATGCTAAAAACTAGAGTAGATGTAAACAGGTTTCAGCACTGTAACATAAAAAGCCTCATCATTACAAACCATTGTAACAAAACAACAACTGTATGATCTCAAGGCACAATTTGCTGTGTTTTATGGTCTTAATAGCTTTAGTAGTTCAGTTATTGTGATCTGCACGTAATCAAAGTTTGACGTGAAGGGGATCTGAGACCTGCCAATCCGAGGAGACAACACCTCTCGAGCAGCAGCCTAACAAAAACCACAGATGAGTCTCAACAGGCCTGGCAGTATGCCACCAAACTGAATCAGCTTCATCTGAAAAAATGAAACTTGCTGAGAGACCAAATGAGGTTCACAAACCATCAGGCTCACAAACAGCAGCTGCCAATGTGCGAAATTTCAAATCTCACACCTAAAAATATCTGGTTAGTTGGTCTATATGCATTGTTGGCCTATAGTGTGTGTTTGTGTGTGTTGCTACTTGCACCACATGCTCACCTCGGCCAGAACAAGCCCCAGTCAAGCTCCATTCAGGGTCTAGTGTCTCTTCAATGTCTTAACATCTCCTGAAAACAGAAAGGTAAAAAAAAGGTTCATGAACTGTTGAACTCTCGGAATGTCTCAACATGACTTGATACTGACACTATTAAAAGTACTTTTCTCATCAGGAAGTATTCATGTTTGGCTTTCACAGAAATTCATGGGAAAAATAATTTCTAAAATTGCACAGGAAGCACATAGCATCCTGTTTGCGTCTCCCCTCAGCCCGTTCCACTGCGTCACCACTTCCCTTTCCTGGAAATGTGGCTACTCATCCAACCCATTTACATATTATATGTCCAGCTGGGTGACAATATTAAGGGGACAGGGGGGCTGCTGCTGCTGCTCCTCAACAAAGTAAGTTAAAGTTGTCAATCATCACACACGTTTGAGGCTGCAGGTTTTGACCATTTTATTTAAAGAGTTCTTGTTTCTAATGTTAAACAACTCAGGACTTCCAAAGTGTAGGCTACATCTCCAATAATACATATTATAATTAAAATGCACCACTTTTGCTTCACAATTATTGAGCTCATATAGATGGGTACGAGAAGAGGCAGTGAGCAAAATCCATCGCCTACACTCTGCACTACTATGGAATACAGTTTTAACCCTTTGAAAATAAATTGAAAATCAACTGGTGGCGGTCAGTGTAAAGGTTGTGACGATCACTACAAATAATTTTGTGTGTAGGAAACTATGAGAAGTGTAAAAATACTTTTGGTTCATTAGAAAACTGTAGCGGGTGAGAAGACGTCAGGGGAGTGGCGGTCCTTCATACGTGGCACAGGACATATTTACATTCATGCAACGAAAAGGATGTGGCCTCATGCAAACAAGACCACCACATATGTGCACGTATCTCTTTGAAGACAGATTTGTGTGTGTTCACACACGTATTCGCGCTTTCCACTTGTGATCAGATCACTCAGGACAGATGTTAATACCAGGTCTGAATGGAGTCCATGCAACTAACTGCAGAGTAGAAAGTTTGCTTCATGTTTACACACCAGTGTATGTGAATAGACATGTGATAAGCTTTTTCAGGAGTGAGCATGGAGAAGATTTCTGATATGGAGCTACAATACTGTCAAAGAGGTCAGAAAATACCTGGAAAAATGGATCACATCTGACTGGTCAAATCACTGGAACCCTGAACTAAGAAGTGCTTTGTTTGTTGCTCTGTCTCTAAATCTGGTTTCAGAAATGCACTGAAGTCCAGAGATCCTCCACAGTTTCTCCAGAGGAGGTGAATGAATGCAAATGTCCAAGAGAGAGCCTCCTGTGTTTCTGCAGACTTTCTCCGTCTGGCCCCTAGTATTGAGTCCGCAGAAAGTCCAGAGAGAGACGTAAAAGTGAAAAAAATAAATTCTGTCACCAAAGATGTCAAGAGAGTTTGTGGTGATAAGAGCCGCGGCCGGTGTCAAAGTGCCGTAAACAAAAACAGGGAATCTCCGCAGGATTTTCCACGCCTCATTTTGATATTAAGGGACCTGTCATTACCCTCATACTGTGATGACCTTCAGTGTTCAGGTACAAACTGCTCCAAAACCAGTGACCTTTCACACCAGATGTTCTTCCCCACATCAAATCTAATAATAATAATCACACAGCTCCAAATACAATTCCTCATTTTATGTCAACTAATGCTGCTGTTCTCTATGGACACGCCAATAAAACAATTACAGATTTCATAAAAAACTAAAACTAAATTGGGTTTTTAAAAAAATGTTTCAATTCCTGTAGAGAAAATAATAATAAATCATAATGCCTACATTCGGGTTAGCCTCGATATGCCTAGATATAATAATCACAGCCTCATGTCGACAGCAGCTACAAGCCCGCTACTACTCTGCCAACAGTGTGTGTGTCTGTGTGAGAGAGAGGAAGAGAGGGAGGGAGGGAGGGAGAGATCCTCCAACACAGACCACTGATCACATCAGTCCTTAACACAGGCTGCTACTGAGCTAATGCTGCAGCTGAATAATTTAACACAGAGAAAGAGAACTGCAACTGACCCAATGCAGTTTGATAATCTGAAGTCGACTTTTCCCACCAAAACAACCTATCAAGAATTCATAGAAACCAGAGTGGAAAAAGCAACATGTGAATATTTTTGGAGCAATATTTTCCCTCAGGTTTGAATTATTTTTAAGAAGGCTCAATTGCGAAGATTCCTGTTCATTCCAGTCATTTATGTCCTCGTTTACTGACACGGACCAGTGCAAACATGCACGGGTAACTTCTGGGAGAGAAATGTAATTCAGGCCGAGAGATGTAAGCGTGACTTGTATGAATACAGACCACAGGAGGTGGAGGAGGAGTCAAGACAGATTGAGCCGAATAAAGAGGACGAGGAGGAGGAAGGGGAACAAGTGAGGGGGAGGGGAAGAGAGAGGCGGGCGACAGTCCACTGAGCTAAACAGTCCTGGGGATCATTCAGGAAAAACAGATACTGGTGTGCTATGTTTTTGACAATTTAGACCATGTTATTACTTTAAATTATATATTTGGACCGGAAAAAAATACAGTTCCATGTTTCAGTGGATTGCCAATAAGAAAACACTGGATTACAAAAACAAATCAAGATATTAAAGTTAAACTAAAAATGTATAAAACAATACGTTTCTGCTCAGGGTTAGGGATAGCACCCAGAGTAAGCAGGGTCCTTGCAGTATTTTACTAGTAATATACACTGCTCAAAGAAATGTCTCCTCTGGTTTTGTGTTCTGCTGGTGTCCTTGTCACTACTGGTAGCATGAGGCGGTACCCGCAGCCCAATCAGGTTGCACAGGTAGTCCAGCTCCTCCAGGATGACACATCCATACGTGCGGCCGCAAGAAGGTTTGCTTTTTCTCCCAGCACAGTCTCAAGAGCATGGAGGAGATACCAGGAGACCGGCCATTACACGAGGAGAGCTGGACAGGGCCGTAGAAGGGCAGCAACCCAGCAGGACCAGTATATGCTCCTTTGTGAGGAGGAGCACTGCCAGAGCCCTGCTGTTAGGTACCTGGATGATTGTCAGACCTTACGCTGGTGCAGTGGGCCCTGAACTTTCTAAAATAAACCCTTAAATGTTGATACCAACCAAACTGAAACCAACACAGTTACATTTATGTACTTTTTTGATGGCCAACATTAGTTTTTTGCACATGACAGTACGCTCTGTGTCAAGTCAACAACCCTGAATAGGTCGCCAAATTCAACATATTAACATGTTTACATATTTTCAGAATATTATAAACAACAGCAACTTTAGACTTTAAATCAAATCACAAGGCAGCTAAGGCAGTGTTAAACCTTTCAGTATGAGGGTTTACTTCCTCATATCTTCTAAATTAGAGACCTACATTGCAGCCGCTGCCACACCCATATCAACCATGTGCTACAAAACATCAGTGGTAGCATTATTTACAAGAATATATATATATATATATATATACACATACATACATACATACATACATACATACACACACACACACACTAAATAACCTATTACTTCACTCATAAAGTAAATAAAGGTGGCAAAGTCAGTGATATAGGCTTTCTTTCCCCTGATTTTTGTTTTCTCTCAGAGAGTGACCCATGACAGTTTATAACCAATGAGAGACAGCTCGATATATTCTTCATTGAATTGAGTTGTTTTTCCTGAATGCCTCACAGGTATAAACTAAAGAGCCAATCACCTTTGTGCATCTCTAAAATATGTGTTCTCTCTTACAGATGGGAGGTTGATCAGAAAACTAAGTAAGATTGGTGACAAAACTACAATTTCTGACATTTGAACGATCAAATATTTTAGTTTGTGTTTTAGAAATGCACCACTTTGGGCAGTGTATACACAGGCAGAAACAGACGTTTGAAAATGACACTTGCTGATTGGCTGTTTTCGGTCATGATGTAACGTTTGCTGATTCATCAGGCTCTTATCACATGACCCCCTTACAGAAGAAAACCGGGATAAGCCTCGGCTACCAGTGTAGAAGGCAACATGGATAATACATTTCAAGTGTTGCTGACCCTGTTGTCTTTGTTAACAGCTGTTGAGCAATTAAATTCGATATTTTACTATAATACAACTGTTTACATGCGTAGGAGATGAGATATTGTTCGAGCAATCTACGCCACTTCCTGTGTCCAGCAGGACTAGAGCAGGATGCGCATGCCTTCCTGTTTACGCCGGCACGCACATGCCCAGTGTATGTGGGTGGTAATGTCATATGCATTTGCAGGCATGTTAGTTTGGACGAGGATTAAAACTGATACAGAGTCAAAAACGCTGTGTGGATAGAGATATTTTTCGTTTGAGAACGCTGTTTTTTACGCAGTCGTATGGATGTAGTCTCCGTCAGTCTGTCAGTCAGTACCAGAATAGTGAGGAGGACATTCCTGCTCTGCCTGAAATAAAGCCTGCAATCTGAGCTCCCTGAGACAATGAGTGGCAGTCAATAAACACAGACCCACCCAAAACAAAGAACAGACAAACTGGGTCCACACACAATTACAGATCCCCCAAAACAACATCAACAAACACTTTCAAATACTAAAATACTTAGAAATACAATGCGTTTTCTTTTCTAAATCATGCAGACACAAGCTAATGAAAGCATTCATTTATTAAGTCACTTCACACGCGCACACACACACACACAGCATTCACATGCACTCGCACAGAAAAAGGTAATAAAGTCACACAAAAGGTGACCACTAGAGTTTGAGGCATCAAGTGCAAAAAGGAAACAAAAAGGACAGAATGACTTCCTGTTTGTCTTCAAAGAACCTCTCTACCTCCTGCTGAACATACAACCAGCTATGCACTGGGTGCAATTCAAACTCACACTGAACACAACCAGTCTCTTCACTTAACAACTTATCCTGGGTAATTTAGATGCAATGTTTTGCCTAACCTAAAAATGGATCCTTCACACTTGCAAAAGGGCACTCTAGGAGTTCAGCCATAAAAATAAGTAATTATCAATTGTAAATAATATTTTAAATACATTACTTGTTAGTGGTTTGCTTACTTTCTTTTCTTCTCATGTTTTGTACATGTAATACAGGAAGATGTACTGTATGTGTTTGTAAATAAGGTATATGTTGTTTACCAAATATTGATGGGTCAAATGCATTGGTATGACACAGAAATTTAAAAATATATATTTGTGAATATGCATACAGTATATTTGGATAACATGTAAGACACACTTTGAGTTATAAACCAGACTTTCAGTATTTATTAATTCCTGTTCCTAGATTGGTTGTAATTTAATCTAAAAGATTTTTGGTCAAGCTGACTTTTGGAAAGCTCGACTCTGTGAGCTACAGTTGGGGCAGCTTTAATAACTGGTTTGACATATAACAGACATGTGTTGTCTATTACATCCCACTTGTTTATGTGTTGCACTGAATAACATACTGTAAAACAATAATAGTCAATGAAGAGCATCTTGTTGAGCTTGTAAAAAGACACAAGCTATTAAATGCGCAATTTGGTGCAAATAAATGAATCTAAATAAAGATCTTCACAAGGATTTGAATCTTTCACTGCTGCACTCAATTAGTGTGAGAGAACCACTGTAATGTTTGGCAACTGTATGGTCTTGGATGTAAATTAATACAGTAGGTTAGTAAATGGTCACTTCGAAGGTCGTGACATAGAAGAGGAAAAACACTAGTCATACTAAAAAATAGGATAAAGAGGGATGACCGAGAGGTATGCACATCCATATAAAAGAATACTGCTTCCTTACGAGCAACAGCAAGGAAGAAAGGACAAGGAATTCACTTAAACACAATGATAAAGACGTGCAGTCATAAGAAAGCCTTGAGAGTTTGAGTAAATGAAGGTCAACACAAATGCTTCGACGAGCTGTAAGCTCAGATGCAACGCAATTGAAACAAAATTTGCATCATTGACTTTAGTTGAAATATTTGATTTAGAGCAAATTATGTGCATGACACAATGCCGCAAAAGCCAATCAGCACTGAGAATGAAACTCACCGGAGCCAGATCCTGGCACCGACCTGAGCTAGCAGGTCATCAGTAACTCGGATTACTCACTAATGGTCCTCGAAACCAAACTTGCACATGTAACGCAACACAACAAGTTTGGTGTGACCACAGCATAACAACTGATTGTCAGTACTTTCAGTAAATTTGAAAGAACAGACATTGGAGACATTGAACCATTTTTTCCGCCAATCTGCTCCAAGTTGATAGAGCTGCTTAATTAGTTCTGCATTGTTATGGAACAGACTAAGACTCAAAAGATAACTGAGGAAAAGATCTTTGACATAAAATTCCCACAGTGTCTAACAGATGGGTGCTTTCATTACAGAGAAGTCTGTGGTAGAAACGATTATTGTTACCCGTGCTAGTCATCAGGAAAACCGAGGGAGCCATGGATGACATTTCTGCTCTTGCTTCATATGATTTAGAACCAAATTTCACTTTGTTTACCAACCATCTATCTCCATAATATTTTGGGGGTTCCCCATTAATTTTGATAGTAGATGACTTCCAGAAACATTTTTCACGGAGTGGAACACGCCCCTCTTATTGGTGACTACTGCTTATTAGCTGTAATTCTTGCCAATTTTGCACATGATTTTAATGAAACTATTGGAACAAAACTGGAGCCTGAGGGTTGGATGTCAAGATGGAGAGCTCCACCACACAATGACATTCAGGGATGGGAATGAGGAGGACATATGTCAAGCATGTGTGTTTAAGTGTGGATTTTTTTTAAAAGTGGAGCAGTAAATTGTTCAAAGAAAAGTCTCCATTTAGGTGCGGATGCAGCTGTGAAATTCCAGCAAAGCTTAAAAACCAGACTGAAAACACACATCCCTTCATTTGTCTGTCATGAGTCGCGTGGAAAGCAAAATGTTTGTCACTTTATTTCTCCAATTACTTTCAATGTAAAGGTCAATTTAAACCATGTCTGAGTTGTGAATTGACAAAAAAGTTTACAAATACAAAGCCCAATGTGCTTCATACCTGTTTTACGACATCAAGTCTTTCAAATGAGAGTGAGTGAATTAGGGTTGATATTAAAGTTGCACAAGGAGCAGTTCACAGAGGAATAACAAAACACCTTTCAAAACCAAGGTGGTGACGCAAATGTGAGAGAAGAGGGCAGGAGATGGCATTTTCAGACAGAAACACACCCTCACAGTGGCTTATTGAAGTACTATAGAAAAGAATCAGTAAGAAGATGAAGCCTCAGTCTTAAAGAAATAATGGACCCTTAAGGTAGGGCTGGGGTGGGATGTGACCTATATATATATTATACATATTTTGGGCTGTTTTGTGATACACAATATATATCTCAATGCTTTGAATTTGAATAGGCATGCCTGCATTACATGTTTGCATTAAAACATACTTTTTCATATTCATTAGTGGTATCCATTGTCTTTTTAAAATCTGCATCCAAAAAAGTAGAAAATCCCAAACAAGGTAATTTTAACCAAACAGTATTTATTCAAAAAAAAAAGGAAACTGTAACAATGGTAGAGATGTTCCGATACCATTTTCTTTTTCCAGTACCAATTGTGATACCTGGCATTTGGTAAACGGACAATACGGAGTATCCATCGGAGACCAGTGCATTTAAAAATAACTTATATAACATGTTTTAACAGCTGCACGCTACTAACCCTGTATGGGAGTGACGATTGCTATCATTGTTGTGTAGGCTGGCTCAGGTTAAACCCTTTGAAAAACAAATACATACAGATAATGAATGTCATTAAATGTCTTTCATTATCTAGATGACATTTAAACCTGAAAAACAACACAACAAAATGTATCTAGATTTACACCACTGTTTTACTTGTGGGACTTTCCAGCGTGAAATATTGCTTAATTACTGTGGTAACAGTTGTGGCAGTACAGCACAACTGCTGTTTGGAGCGGTGTGCCGTTTTATCTGAATGAAAGTTTTTTAAGGATGTGGTATTGGATCTGTACATAGATTTTTGTATTCACAGATGCCCAACTGAGCATTTTCGGCATTACCAGAGGGATTCCGATGCCATTAGGTCTCTAAATAATAGCCTGATGTAGGGCTTCATACTGTAGCCTGGTTCTTTAGAGTTCAACCTCAACAAAGACAAGTAACAAAAACAGAGCTCAAAGCAATAAAAAGTGACCGATTTGGAAAGCGATGAAGCCAGAGTGATTTGTTTCTGGACTGGTTGATTTGATTTGTTTTATTTGGTGAGTGTGTGTGGAGATGGTGGACATCCCTAGTTTCAAGCATTCTTCGTTTTATAGTGGGTCGTATTTCAAATGATCAACCTAGCTTTTGGTACTGCTACCTTTTGTGGTGATGGTTTTGCTGGATACTTTGCAGATGAATGTTGCGTGTTCAAACACCTTCCTTGCGATACACAACCCTCTGCCAGACTAATTTTGTTTCTTTTCGGAACAATTTCATATCCTGCATTGACTGTTTCTGTACGTAACTCGTAAACTCTCTTTGGCACATTACTTGTATTGCTCTCTCTAGGCTCCTTCTCCGTTTCCTTCGGATAGAAAAACACACATGTTACCTTTATCTCACCTTTTAAACCCTAGTGTAGCACACACAAACAAACACTAAAAAAGGCCAGCATATATATAAGTAGTTTCCAAATATGATAATCGAAGACAGACACTTCAGATCTAAAAAATGTGGAGAGAATTATCAATAAATTATACACTGCTTAACCCATCTGCACCTCATTTCCAGGGACTGCAAAACATACTGTTGACATAAATTATATTTGAAATTTCCTCACGAAATTCACAAGGGCACATAAAAACAGGCAGTGTGTCAAAAACACACAACAGCTACTTGTTCAAGTAGGTTTTTCCTCATGATTGCAGTGTGCACAATATCTATAGATGAATGTGGGGAGGGAGAGAGGGTAGTTCAAAGCAGAAGGAAAACTGCCTTCATAGGATTGCTCCTTCTCTACCTTAAGAAAAAAACACCCCCACCCTCACCCAATGCGCACAACACACACACAGCTTAGACCGAGTGTGTGTGCATCTTCCCATTTTTCCTCACACAAAATGCAACGTGTAGACAAACCAGGGAAAATAAATGAAGGTGGAAACAAAGAAATAGCAGATTCCAATGTGTGTGTGTGTCACACGTGCATCACCTACTATCCATCATCAATAGGGACAAAAGAACAGAAAGGAATTGGAAACAACCACGCGGTCACAGATTAAACATGCTAACTCACTGCAGCACCGCTCGAATGCTGCATCTGTACCAATCCCTTCTGTTTTGATAAACTAGACATGTTGTGTGTGTATACGGAGAGGTAATGAGTGAGGACACAGCATCGTCCAGAGGAGACCACTGTGGTAAAATAAAATGTGAGCGGTTGTGATCACTAATATTATGGAAATGAGTTAATCAATCAATTGCCTAACAGCCTTTTATCTGGGGAGCCAGGGCTCGGGGGCCTGATCAGCCTCCATGCTGCCCCGTCTGATAACACACACATCTTCACCAGCAACTGATACAGATGCAGCGGGAACACAAATCTCATGAAGCCACAGATAATTGAGTGTGAAGATATGTCAACCATTATTTCCAATATTTTGAAATGACCTCATGCTGATGCAAAGCCGGTGTTTGGTTTCAAGTGTGTTGTTTAGAAGCAAATCCACAGTGTTTGTGTACACGTTTCAACTGTGCAAAGGCAGATATTCATTTTCAGACCGCAGAGCAGCTATGACGATTTTCGCTCTTCTCATCCCTTCCTCCCTCCCTCCCTCCTGCTCGCTCTTGTTTCTTTCTCTCCTCCCTCTCTGTGCTCGTTCCCCCTCCTCCTCCTTCTCTCCCGCCGTCCCTGTTGGATTGGCGGAGTAAACACAGGAAGAGAGCGGGCTCTGTTCCACCACACCAGAGCTGGGGCTGGGCGTTCCTGCAGAGCTCCTGCGCCGGGGTCAAAAGTTTACTGTGGTTTTCATTTCACCTTTCCTCAGCCAATCACAGCGCCACACTGCAGCGCCTGAACTCTGACCCCCGCAAAGAATTCCACTCAAAAGATGGTCTGACGCCAGTTTCACAACTGCGCCGCCTCCCTTCTCCCGTTTTTCCCTTACTACTCCTTTTCCTTTCTTTCAACTGGCCAGTTTCATGTGTTGACAGAGCCTGTAGGTTAAAAAAAAAAGATTCCAGAGATGAGGTGAGAGGAGTAACTGAGAACAGGAGCACAACTGGGGGCTTTTAATGCTACCATACACATTTTAGAAAACTATCAATAGCTGCTATCTTTTCAGTGTGAGGAGCTTTCAAACATAAACAATAGAAAATAATTATAAAATGAAATAAATAACACAATTTATAAAAAATCTGAGAATCAGTCTAATAGAGGCTATTTTAGTTTGCTTTATTTCAATTCCATCATAAATAAAAACCACACACAGTTTAATGGATTTTAAAAATATATAACATAAACCTAATTTTTGTGCATTTGTAAAAGTCTACTACTGTACTCTTCACCTATACTTCTTTATGTTTCTTAATTGACAGTGCGTTACAGAGGCTCTCCCATTCAGCCCACCACATACTGCTCAGTTCTTGGTTAACACTATTAAAAGTGTGTTTAAATGACTTATGAGGACAGGCTGGATACAGGGGTCACGAGGACCAAGTGTTGAAAGACAGACGGAGAAAGCAAATGGGGCAAAAAGAAAAGAGGAGCTCTGCTATGCTTGTTCCCGAGAATCTGTTTATGAGTCAAATCAGAGTTGCTCGGTCCGACGCGCGCACACGCACGGTTTGTTTTTGTCTTGGTGACACTGCACTCTGTTCCCATCTGCTGAGTGATTAAGTCTGCACTGCTAATCATAGCCCTCACACTGTAAGGGAGTGGAGGAAGGACAACACACACCGATCGAGCTGACACACGTCAGACTATATATACGACTTTCTTCATTGTTTTGTTTTATCAAAAACACTCAGGGTTGATGTTCCTGCAGACTGCTCCACGTGAAATCAAATTTTATGTGTTCAGAAAGACTTTCAAGGCGTCAAACCAAAAGTGCAACGAAAAGAAAATTCACTGCAGCCTGTTCATTTGGTGATGCCGTCATGCAAGAGCCTGTAAGGTGCCCTGGACTGGACTCAACTTTGTTCAAATCAAATTTTCTCCTGCATAAGTTCACATGTCAAACATTTTTCAGTGTTGAGTTTTGCCAAACTGGTGTTGAGACCCCCGCAAAGCTGCAAAATAAATCTAAATGCCTCCAGCCTGGGGCTGCAGCATGTGAGGCATCAAGGAAACTTGTAGACATGTATTTACTGTTTCAGCCACAAGTAGAAAACAGTCTGCTACTTCTTTTACCTAAATGGTTATGGAGCATTAATTGTGATCAGTAATGAATAATATTGATCAGCTTCATTGGTAAAAACACTGATTGGTAAAAATGTGTTTAATTGAACTTGAACATGAACTAAACACAAAGCATGTGACTTTTTCACCAATGAACCTAGTGAAATATATTAGTGGAGGCCAGAATCTTGATCACAACTGTTGCACAACTTACAGCTTAGTTAATTATTAACGTTAAGAATCATTTGACTGTAAATTACTTAAAACTTTACACTACATGATTTTAGCTGTGATTTTCCACTTTCTGACAGTACTTGGAGAAAAGCCCCAGGTCTAGGTCTAGGTCTCAGTCGATTGGCAAGCACCAACTTGCCAGTGAAAATGCATTCCCTTTAATTTTTGTTCTATTTTTTTTAACTGAAGAAACTAGGCTAAACTTAAAGACCTCTCTTTGCACAAGCCATGTCTAAGGAACAATAAACCAGCACTGTTCAGTCATAGTGAGTGTTGAACTGTTAACTTATTATCATGTTTTGTTATATTAGTTGTGATTAACACCCTTGTCAGTGTGTCCAAGAAACGTTTTTAAATCTTACAACTATAACAATTCTGGTCTGACTCCAACAACTGTCAAAACTTTCAAATAATATTCAGCTGTCATACAATTTCATCAGATACTCTGGGAATATAGATTGTCACTGTAGTGCTGTTTATACCTAGACCTTTACTTCACCGATTTTAGTCATACTGCGGTCATATAGAATCACTTGTTCCAGTATGGCAAAAGCAATTAAATGAGCATATACGTATGCACACCAGGAAAAAAACAGCCAAAAGGAAAAATGGTGATCAATTGCCAAAGGTTAGTAGGAAATACTGGATCTGACTTATGGCAAACTTTTGTTGAGTGTCATTTGGTATATGAACTCCGACATTGGTGCAAAGCTTGATGTGATGTGGCGATGTCAGGAGGCAAGTGTTAGCTCGGCTATTCTGGGGACAACGGTAAGCTCCAGAGCAGCAACCTTTAGATTGAAGTGTTTCCTTAACGACAGAGCCACATAAACAGGGTTGACATCACCAGGCAGAGTGAAGAGCAGTTATGGTGAAAGGAACATTTTCCACTTCATCCAGAAAAAAAAAAAAAGGGGGGGGGGGGGGGGGAAATCAGGCCAATTAAGAAATAAGTGTAGTAGAAAAAAAGGGATAACAATAAATTATCTGACATGTTTTGCCTGTGTTGACACGCTGCAGTAAGACTGGGGCCTTTAATGATGGCGTGGACGTTCGTCATTCACAACTTGACTTTTCTTTGAACTCAAGGCTGCACTTGTGGAAAATCCAAACTCGGTCTTGCACAGTGCTGCAAGCAAATGTCTACATACTCACTTCAACTTGTTCTAATTTTCTTTAATGAAAGGAACTTTTAAGTTGGCAGTGAAATGTAATATAGGAGACACTGGGTGCCCTGTTTGCGTGGTCTCATATCCTCTTACAATTTGCTGCAGTGCCATGCCAGCCACAGCGGCCCCTCAATCCAGTGAGACCCAGAAACCACACCCTACTGCCACATGAGTGCAACATCAAACAGTTTCATCTTGGAGATGCAGAGACGGAAAGAGGAAAACAATGTAAACAAAGAAAATAAAGGCAACCAACCATTTGACTCAGCTGAATTACAGAGGGTGGAGAACTAGGCGGACATACAGTAATTCTTTTGATTCTTGTGTACTCGATAGAGGAAGAATATAGAGGGGACAAGACAAATGAAAGCAGGGGGAAGATGCAGTTTCCATGTAGCAGATGAGAAGTTCACAAAGAAACGACGGTGTTGCTTCTCTTTCCCCCACTTAGTCTCTCTTTCTGCTTCTCTTTACGCTGAATAACAGACAGAGAGAGCATCTGGTAGCAGTTATCTCACAAACCAAACTTTTTTTCACCCTTGCTGTCTCTCCTCCAAAGCACTTTTTTATAAAAGGGGGCCCTAAACAAAACACAAACAAGGTCTTGCTAACATTTTACAATGGTAACAAAACTAGGCCAGGGAGCTACCCTCCCACTGGCTTGTTCAGGTGAACCCGTTTTACAAGCATTCTTCAGCTGGGGGAGCGAAAGTTAAAGGGGGAGTTGAAGTTAAAGAGGAAGGGCAAGGGGGGAGGGGGGACAAAGCTCTTGGCACCCCCTTCCCTAATAAAACCTTGCCTCTGTCCAATCAACGAGGACTACAGACAGTGAACTGTTCCAAATCTTTGCTGGTTATAAACTAGAATTGGGTGCAATGATTGCTTCAGGCTGCCCGTTTGGCTTTTAGAAGTGTGCATGGCTCACATATGGCTCAGCTAGCCTAACACTTGGGTATTACCGCAGAGTTGAAGAAGAGGGGACCGAGGGGATGAATGAGATGCCAGCAGACTGGCTGTGGCTGAATAAAAAAACTGATATCAGCAGCTCTCGTCTCATTCCCTCACTCTGACTTGTTTTGGGTGAAGTAGCTGTAAATATCTCAGCAGTGGAAAGACGGCTGTCTTGTTGAGCAAAGTTTTCTAATTTAGCTCTGGAAAAATAGGCACAAGAAACTACCTGTTGAGTACTAACCTGTGTTTACAAAAAACACACACACACACAGATGATCACTGTCTATCTATGGGTGACCTTGAGATGTGGAGTGAACAGGATGTTTTACACAGCTTGAGACGACCAAAGGAGCCTTTTGTGTTCTTAAACCTGGTTGTAAAACAGCCTCCAATGACAAGTCAGAGTCAAGTCTGCACAGAGTGAAGCTTCAGAGAATCTTGTAAAACTGATGAATACTTTAACCTGACCTGCAACCTGAAAGCACATTAACTCTGTTGAACAAAAACAACTTTGAAGTTAAAATCTAATGATGTGCAATTTCCCTGAATGACAAGTTGTAAGTCATTAGTTAGATTCAACAACTGGTGTTATCCTTGAGTAAGCCTGCAGCACTGCTGCTTAACAAAAAAGTATTAAGACTAAGAAGTCATGTTTCAATTAGGCAAAACAATCTGCCCGTCCTTTCAGCTCTACTGTATGTGTCATCAAGAGTTCCTCTGAGAGCTACTGCTCATCCACACAGCCACTACTCTGAAACAAAACACATACCATCTGACTAATTGCCAGCTACTTGAAACTAAACTTATTATCTCTGTTGCTTAGTCTCACTCTTGCACACAGACTGACGAAACTCTAAAAGAATGCTGTCTATTCAGACATCAGTGACTCAAAAATGCAGCTCGACAAAGACTGAAGACAGTTATCAAAAGTGGCTCTGCCACACGAAAGTGGCAAGAGGCACATCTTGATTTTTGAATAAATTAACTTATTATCAATGTACGAAGTATGTTTGGTAACCGTCTCATAAATTATCTCTGCATTTGATTGCATCGTTCACAAGATGCTAACATATTCAACATATATTATGTCAACTATGTCACTAAGTTTACGCTCATTTGATTATCAATCAGGTGATCTGATGTAACCACTGAGAGACTTTCCCCCCTGCCCCATGAGAAAAAGTGATAAGTTAATGAATTATTGAGAGCGCAGGGGCCGACAGACAAAGAGCGAAAGCCGTGCGTCCCATGCTTCTTCACCCCATCTGCAGTCAAAGAATCCCCCTGAAGATTGATTCATTGTTAACACCGCCTGACACCCTGTGTGAGGGAGAAAGAAAGTGGTAGATAAAGGGACAGAGAATGGGGGACAGGGGGCTCCATTTGCCAAGAATATGAGCAGAAGCAGCTCATTGGACAGGTTCCCACAGTGGTCATTCTGCCGCTTACAAAAATACCAAATACGTAGGCTTGAGTAATGGCATTCCATCAGACTCCAAATAAAGACAAGTCAGCTTATCTGATGGTTGAAGTGCCATTCTCACTGGTTAATTGCCAGCTACATGCCATTTAAATGTCCATATTATTGAGACATCCCATTTAATGAGCGCCATGTGTAAAAGCACGAGTATTTGTCCTTATAGGACAGCTCACGGTAGCTCAACCATGCAGCAATAAGACAAAAATACCAAAATGATTTCTGGTTCTTGCATGGAAATACGCACTGGGCTGTAAATGCCTGCAAGTATTGGCAGGGATGGCCCCAGGCGAAGAGAGTGACAGCACACCTAGACATCAACCGTTTCAGTGGAATGACTAACTTACTTTGTCATTGTCTGCCTGCACACTCAACAAGAATGTGCTTTTACCACCCAGAGATCTGAGCGCTCAGATTCAGTGTACACCTCGTGGAGCACAGAGAAAGCAAACCTGGACTCTACCTGAACCCTGCCAGGGTTCAACCTCACTGGCCCTTGAACACATCCATCTCCCTCTGCCAGTCTGACACACTCATACACACTCCTCTAAATATGATTTATCATCAGTGAAAACCCACATTTATCACAGTGCGATGGGCCATTATACCAACCATTACAGCCGTGGATACGTAATCTCACTTCAGCTATGCAAATAAATAACAGATGCTGTAGATTTTGCAGAGCAGCTCGTGACTCTGAGTCTGATTGTCAGCAGTTATGGGGACAGTGATGTACAGTAGGGATTATCATGACCTGCAACTCGTAAATTTACCCACCACAGACAAAATAAGATGTGAGATGCGCATTTCAAATCCCTCATACCTCAACTTGCTGTCGCTGTTTGTCACATGCTGGTGCATTTAGTGTCAAATTACAGGTAAGAAGAAAACTCCACAATGTAAGTGCATTGTAAAGCGTTTGTTTACCTTCTACTACTTTAAATGGTGGAGAATTAGAAATGAGCAGTGGCCCTTTTATTTGGATTTGCCTACACGTGATAGCTACAGTATTGTGGTGTAACCAGGGTTAATAGCTGTGGCTGTGACCGACTCTTGCAGCTCCAGCTGGACCGAAACTGAAGCAGGTCAGACCGTCTGCTTTCGCCTGTAGTTCACGGACATGTTCAGCTGTGTTGTGGCCAATACACACATATAGAAGTGGTGCTTGAAAAGTTAACACCGAGGGTTTCAAACTGAAACCAGTTCAGTCATAAACAGTAATAGCAGACTATTGCATCTCAGCGACTCTCACACAGCCCGTGTCTCGTAAACTTTGGAGCTAGCGGATAATGGACGCACCAACACACGCTGAAACCACCGAGAAGGGCTCGTTATTACGGACAGTTTGAGATGATCTTTGTGGTAACGGTGGTTCGGAGGTAGTTAATATCACAACAAACATTCCCCCGACAAACACACCGTAGTAAGGTGGCTCGTTGTATCGCGGTAGCTCAGAAAACCACAGGCTGCTCGGAAGCGGAGCGACACCAACTGCCTCAGAGACGAATTATCGCCGTCAAACACACAATACCGCCAGAGTTCGAAACTTGGTTGAAACCGAATCGTGAAGCGTTAGTGGCAAAACTCACCGGCGTCGACGCTTTCATAGAGCACAGCAGTTTCTTTTTAACGCCTCTACAAACTCTCCGCCATCTTCGGCAGGACGGTGTTTGTTTAAATGGGAAACACTCCCAGAACGGGGGGAGCCAGCTTGTAGCAGAGCCGCGGGGGCTCCTGGGTAATGTAGTTGGTGTCCCCTGGCAAGCCCGGATCAAACCGTGCGAGATGTCCCGCAAATAAACTACACGTACACCAATACCCATAGGTGATATGAGCAGCAGTCACTGATATTATTAGAGGAGAGATTTAAAAATTTATTTATAGGCCGGCAGAAAAGCAGCTTTATGCAAATGACTTATCACACCCATAGTGAATCACATTATGGTGTGCTTCAGTATGACCACAGAGATATGAGTGCAACGCTGTGTTCTCACTTTATAGTTATATAATTCAAAGTCAAAACCACTGCCTACATATGAGGATGTTCTTCAGCATTAATATTTGAATGCAATTGTTTTATCACAAACCACTGAAAACATGGTAATTGTCCATTCTAATTATAAAACATATTTATTTATTTAAAAAAAATATTTTTTTAAATTGCAAAGCTTGATTAGGGACAACATTCTAACTATTTTGTTCAAAGATGTAAAAAGCTATATATTTTTTTCCAGTGATTTTATGTGGGACATTTCAAATGTCCAGGTAATCACGTTTGACATGCGTCCATCGTGTGGCCTGGACTAAGCTGGAATAAATGCAACTGACAAATATTCTGTTGTACATACATTTTTTATATCTGTGTCATGCCAATGCATTTTGCCCATCCCTTCTTGGAATTACAAGATACTCCCTATTTACAAACATACACCTTCTGTCCATATTACATATACCAAAGGGAGAGAAGAAACAAAAAAGATATTCTTACTGTACTATAACACATCTATAATCTGTGGCAATGAAGAGTGTAATTCTCTTTTCCCAGGCTTCCTCCAGTTAATATGATTTTGTGAACTCTATTTTGGTGAACAGAACATTTATCCATTGCATCACACAAGGCCTTTTAGTATTTTAAATTATTCCAGTTATAAAGTCACTGCATTTACTTTCATGCCAACATATACAGTGTGTTACCTCACGGAATCACTGTTCACTGTCGGTTATGTGAGCGTGGAGCCACTATGGTGCCAGAGCAGCCACAGAGGATGGAAGAAAGTGTCTCCATGGTGACCTCACAGATACACTAGTTCTGAACTTTTACTACTGTGAGGTTCAAAGATGGAGGGAGGGCAGCATAGTGGGGGTGAAGGAAGTGGAAAGACGCAATGTTAAATACAAGGTAATAAGACCATTATTTGCTCTTTCCTGTTCCTAATCATATTTTTCCTTTGCAATATTGACATGGAGAGAATGAAACTGTTTTTAAGCAGAACGGAAATATCCTGCTAGTTTATTTAGGTAAAACATAGAGCTGGTATGACAGTGAGGTTCATTACCACTTTTGCAACATTTTGAATATGCAACCAATTTACAAAATTTACCCAAACATGGGATGACATGGTGTTTCCTTGGAGTGTTATATAATTGCTAATAAATATTTGATGTAATTATTACAATGTTGAATCAATCTATGGTTGCAAATGGATTAACATTTATGCAGATTATTTGCTAATGTTGGAGAATGCTTGAGTCCTTTTATGATACAATAAATGTAAAAAGCCTTGACCAGCTTTGTTGTTGTGTGTTTTTGTATATGTCTGCCTTGGTGAGAAAGCACCAGCTGCATTCTGTGGGGACCCAAAAGAGGGGCCCAGTGGCCCTCTGTTTATGCCCCTTCCCCCACAAAACACGGCAAACTGACCTCCCCCTCTGTAAGTGTGAGACACTTTATCCCATCCCCACTCACCCTACTCTACTTTGAAAGGACAGGAGATAACAGTTTGAAAAGACAGGGGATTGCCCCATAATCATTGATGTATTCAGATGGGTTTACCTGCAAACAGCTAACAGCATGCCGCTCTTTGTTCCAGCACACTCCCATCCCCCAACTTCTCAACACTATGCAAATGCAATAAAGTGAGATCTTGTCCATTATCAGCTCTTACACAAGTAATTACTACACAAGGCCACAATAAAGAGCTGTAGACAAATTAATTTCGAGATTTCATTTCCAAGCAACACATATTTAATTATAGTCAGATTGAGAAAAGGTATAGTCTACATTCCATGATAAAGTGTGTGTCTAAAATATTCAGGAAAGTTCAGTAAAAAATGTTCATTCTTTGTAAATAATTCATTCTTTCTAATTCAGTGGGCGATTGTATAATATTGTATATATAATATATATTTTTTAGTACCATTTCAATGTATTTCTTCTTTTTAAAAAGGGAACGAAACCAGAATATGATGTAGGAAAATGACTGATAAAATATCCCTGGCCTGTGTGTTGTCTACTTAGCGATAGGATTAATCACAAAAACACAGGACATTAGACCTATGTGTGTGTAACTACATGTTTATCTATTAGTTTTCGTTTTTTAATGTCCTAAATCAACTTTTCAAGATTATAACATCAAGAGACAAGTAAAGCAAATGAGATGTCCATTTATAATCAAACCACGAATGAGATTAATCAACAACACCCTATGTAAAGAGCATTCTTAGTAATAGCCACAAATCTTCCTGCAGGTTGGAGACTTTCATCCCTTTACAATGAGAGTTCAGATAAATGGCAAATGTTGTGGTGTAAAAACAATCACACCGCATCAGACAGATTCATTTCAACACAACAATTCCCAGAGAAAATAAACAGAACAAAACAAAAACACACAAGAGGCCTTGTATCTGAGGACTGGGAGACTTTTCAAGGAGCGAAACTGAACACTGAAAGTCTGACTCGGGCGCCATCTTGGGGACAGCGGGCTCGTTACCAGCGTTTCACCGGTAGACTGCTTCCACCTGACGAGCTCACGGTTCTGGATATTCAAGGTACAACGAAGATTAAATAATGTAAGAGAATATAAACGGTGTAAAGCCACGTTTTAATGTCAGGCGCTAATATCGTAATAACGTGTTTATCTCCTTTACACGTTTTCCTCGTCTACACTCACGGATAACTGTTAATTAACATCAACATTACTCATTAGCTAATCGAGGCTACGAATAAGTTAATAATGCTAACTTCACTGGCAAGACACGTGACAGTGGACTCATAAAATACATACATCCCCACGGTGCTTCAGTTCAACTATTTAACTTAACATTGGCAACTGTTCATCTCTCTGCTTCTTTGCTAATGCTCGCAGATTCAGACCAGCTAAACCAAGTACACCATGCTAGCTGCTGTAGCATTGCTAACCTACACAAATTCAAAATGTTACTGCTGCTATAGTATAAAGATCTGACCATGTTTACCCCTCAATGTCAGTGCTCTCTATATATATGTAGTGGATATGTTTCTGTTTGCCATCACCTCCTCCTGGCTCTGCACTATGGGATTTACATTTGGTAAACCCTATAGCAGCGATGCCCAAAAGCCAAGTTGGATAATCAAAGACAGGTCTACATTTGTTATTTGATCTGTCTCACCTTAAGGCCTTCATATTTCAAAATACCTTCTCAGGACCTTTATTATGTGTTGCTGACATTGTGCTTACATAGGGTGCATTAGTGCTTACGGGTGGCTTTCTAGCACAAGATAAAATAATTGACAAAACACTGTACAGTGCATGATGTGCAGTCGGTGACAAGTTTAGGAAGATTGGAAGATTTCAGTCCTGACAGCTCATTTCTGCCATTGAGAACCCTTGCAGGTGAATTTGACTACACCCAGAGCTAAATGAGTGTTTGTTTCAATAATATTTCACAATCAATTCACATACAAGCATTGAGGTAATGCATAATCGCTGCTTCATGCGGACCTCGCCCCATTATTATCCACTTTACTTTACATACAGTAAACCACACTTCATCACGGCAACCGATCTGTTTATTTGGTATCACTTCGGTATCTGACAGTCACCTGGGATTGGCTTCAGCTCCAGCCCCCTTACCTGCGACCCTTACGGCATAAGCAGGATAGATAAAAGATGGATGGATGGAAGGTGGAGAATTTCTGGGCTGGTGTACAGTGTGCTGTTGTAAGGTTTTCCCACAAGAGGCTGCTGCTGCATTTCTTCCCACTGAAGGAGAGGTGGACTGAGCAGCGTAGGCAGCTGGCTCTACTGTCTACTACGTCAGCAGATACATTTTTGTATTGACACTGAATACTGAGACTATCATTGCAAAGACCATCATTATAAGTACCCGGGGGACAAAAGATATCAATCAATACCAGTACATTTTTTTACTGATTTTGATAAATGTGTTACAGTTTGGTGGCCAATTTGTTAACAACTGAAAGGCTTTGTTAACCACTTGTCACATTTGCATTTATAACACTGTTGCTATTTCCTCGTAATATGCTTTGTTAGGTTTTCACAAAGTTAAGACAGCTATGCAATTTCTCTCTATTTGATCTTGCATGAATTAGAGAGTAATGTAAAGTTTGGTACATTTTTTCTCCCTCAGACACTCAGAATACAGCCATGTCTTTTTCGCAAGACATAAATTCCTCCCTGCTGCATGTGGGGAGGTGTGTGTAGGTGTCTGTGGAACTGCATGCACATTACAGACACTGTGTATTCTCACTTTATAATTATATAATTCAAAGTAAAAACCATGAGGATGTTCTTCAGCATTAATGTGTCAATGCAATTGTTTTATCACAAACCACTGAAAACAAGAGCACTGCATGGCACTTGCTTCTTGTGTGATAAGAAATGCATTTAAAGTCCTAATCCTTCTTAACATGTTCAAGATATTCATGTGACAAATTATAGAAAACAAAGCTCCCATATAGGGCAAAGTTACGGTAAAAGGGATAATACATTTTCATGTAAATCATTAATCGTTTGAAAATACTGCTCAATCTACCTCCATGGTGGAATGATACCACAGACTTTTCAAGTGTCTTGAACTGTGTATAATCTTGGCCTTTCTGGAACCACAATGTTAACATGTGATCACACCAGTTCAAAGACTAGAGCCAAGCGAATCACATGACTGTAATTTAGTCTGATCTTTTTTTTTTTTGCATCGCCATTAAACCTTAATAGGTCAAAGAAACAGTGCATTTCATTCAGTGCCTACTGATTCCTTTTATTTATATAGCACGACAATGGTTAGTCTAACTTGAGGGTGGGAGCTAGTGAGACAAATTCCTCCCTAAGTAAACAGCCTCAGGTCTGTTATTTATGGGCTCTTCTGCTCATTACCTTTCACATCGACACCAAAGGCCTCCTCGATATCCCCTGTTTATGAATTTAAGCAGAGTATGCAGATGTCTCGGGATCTGATGGGCATGCAGGGGCTGATTATTTTGAGTTGGGCCTAGCTTCTCTCACTCTGAGTACTGCGCTCTGAGTACTGAGCTCGCCTGTGCTAAACAAAAGACAAGAAGCCAGGAAATGCAACAGCCAATCGTCAGCTGCCTTACATTTTGTCAGCGTGCACAGCCAGTCCCAGTGTGCCTTGTATCAGAGCAGTTAGTCGGCCAGCTTGTGGAGCCGTGGCTGTGCTCTGAGCAGGGTGAGGACTGACAGGGCTGTCCTCCATGTTTTAATAAGCATTGACATATCACACAGAGTTTTTTAGCCATGCATCCACAGAGGTAAGCCTTATTTTCATTCTTTCACATATTCTGCTCTGTTGATAAGGCACCAGCCACTGTGTGTGAGATCCGTGCCTGAGTAATAATACATGTTTGTCTGACAGACTGGGGGAGGGGGAAGAGTATTTGTCACCCCACAGCATAGGAGTGGAGCTTGGAAAGAGAACATAGCGTGGCACACTGCAACAGACTGCCTCTGACTGGACACGTGCTGTAGGGGGCCACAGGTCAAGTGTAAGGTCACTGTACTGTATATCCATAGAATACTGACTGAGAGATCATGCTTTCTTTTGTCAAGATTTAAAGAGGACAGCATTTGTTTAGCTTCCCCTGGCCTGTTATGCCAAAATGGCAGGCCTAGTGAAGGGATCCATGACGGCAGAGACAGGGAGCAGTACAGAGGGGAGTCCCAAGAGGAATTAACAGATGGCAAACTGACAACACATTAAGTTTAATGTAGGCCTCAAACTGTCCTGAGAGCAAGGCAGCAGGGTACTGTGGTTAACAGACTAACATGGCAATGAAAAACAGCCTGTATACAGTCTAGTTGCCAAATTTGTCTACACCTCACCCAAAATCTAGTTCACCTCATCTAAATGCCTGTTTCTTGTTGAATAAAAACATGCTTTTTACACCCCTTTTCCTGTAAGCTTTTCCTGATCACCAATTTTCTAAAACATCAATTATCTACTGACTAAATATGCCGGAGCACCTTATTTATCACAGTGTTGGAGGAATTGCCCGAGCCTAATGGTGTGCACTGCCTCCCTGTGTTGTTCTCTGCTGCCGGAGTGTCAGCCATTTTAGAGAGCTTCCCCTTTCTGTCCCTCTGCTCCAAGCACACTGGTTATTTGTATGTAAGAGAGAAGGAAAGAAGAAGGGAAGGACTTCCTCTGAAAAGGCTCTGCACACAAACCTCATCTCATCAGAGAGGCTTGAAAACCTGTTTGAAGTCGACAAGGTTAGATTAAATTCTCTTTATACGTGATGATGTTGGTGAGGGTTTTCTGTATGCATGAGTCAGTTAAGAATTCTTCAACTGAGTTAATGATTGCATCTATTTCTGACAGTTTATCAATAGTGTTATGTTATTCCTTTAGATTTGATAGATTTCAACGTTATTTATCATTACCAGTGTATGACGTCTGACAAAGGCTTTGTTTTTAATATAACCAAGAAAACTGTGGCCTGGATATAAGGGCGCTCAAAATGTAGCTGGACCAGGGTTCAGGAGCTGTCTGCAGTGGCTGAAACAGCAAATCCCCCTCAGTGTTTTGTGAATGGTGCCTGGTAATGCGTTTAATCCCCTCATTCCTCTATGGTGTGAGGAACGGTGCAGGCACACTTAAATCTGCATTACACAGACACACGGCCTCTTTAGTTTGGTGTGTGATTTAAAAAAATTCCATCAGATGACCTTCTTGGACGTGTTCAGATTATGTAGTTGGCCTTGACATTCATTTCTGTTTTAGTGGACGATTTATACTTGAGTTGTACTGTATCTGTGTCTTTTATTGTTTGTATTCATGCCTTAAAGTTTTGTTTACATTAAATAATATGCATATTGTGGTAAAGCAGAAATTATTACTACAGAGAGATAGAAATGTATAGCTTTTCTTTCAACTGTTTATTCATACTTGCTGTTGCTCTCACTCAAATCTCCAGGCTTATATCCACGATGAGGCAGAGTATGCTAAAGAAGAGTTGGAGAGAGAGGGAGAGGGTTACGACTTCCTCACTGTCTGGGAGGCCGGTGACATTTTCAGTCCTGTCTTTGTGTTCACTATTAAGGCCCATGCTGCACATCAACATGCTGAGCCACATAATAAGCTGCATGTGGTCCCTCACAGTAGATTTGACTGGTGCTGCTGTGTGTATGTGCTGTGTGTGCGGTACACATATTGGTCAGTGAGAGAGAAGGAGAGAGACGGAGAGAGGGAGAGAGAGAGAGAGAGAGAGAGAAAGAGAGAGAGTCTTCAAAATGGACGCCTTGCACATACACTGGTTGAGAGCACAGCGAGGGAGGGAATCTGATCCTCTCCCGGTAAAGCCTGAAGAGCTACGCCTTACATGTCTGATAAAAGGCACACAGACAGTACACGTCTGAATGAGGTTTTAAGGGAGTGAGGGACTCTGTTTTCAGGAGGTTTTTTAACAAACCGTGAGGAGAAGTCCTCTCTGCATTGCAGCATTGTGGCAGAGGAGAGTGGGGAGAAAAGAGCCCGTGTGCCACACTGAGGCTGAGCACCCAATCAGGCACCTCCGTGTGGTGCCGGAGCCAATCGGCAGTCTGCAGCCGAGGTTAAAGATTGACAATTGCAGGAGAGAGCAGCAGGGAGAGAAGGCCTTCTGGGAAACCTGGACCCATCGTTTACCTCATCCCCCAACGCCCTCAATAATTGAAAAAAGATTAAAGAATAGGCTGGAGAATCTGTATGTGAGTAAGGAAAAAGGTATGCTGTTAATTTCCTACGTTGAAGCATGGATGTAGTGACAGTCGTGGGTGTGGAAAGGGATGTTTGAGTAGGTTACAAAAGGCTGTGATTGTGTGTTCTGTGGTTTTTGATCCAAAAATGTTTGTGTCAGGTTGGGCAGCATTGATTTTATCCACCTCGTTCCTGTCCATGTCTTTCTCATTGCCTCTTGTTGCTGTATTTCCTGGCCAGGATAGGATAGGACAGGATGTTGCTGGGGTATATTGTCTGAGGCTGCCTAGACAGCTTACATGAGGAGGCCAGTAAAGCCATTTCACTGCACTCTGCACTGCACTTGTGCCTGCGGATATGCTTTTATTTCATCCTCCTCATTATATGAAAGACAGGGAGTGTGTGTGGTTTCGTGAGCAAATAATTTCAATAAGCAGTGTTTTTGATTTCAGTAAATGACTGTTTTCCACATACAACATTCAAATGCTGCTCTTCTCAGGAGTAAGTGAAATAGAAAATGTAAGAAAATTGAAGCCATCTGAACAGTGAGGCCGGTGCCTCTGCTGTGGCGGCAGAGAAAATGGCAACAGTAGTAGGATCGACAACAGGGCGCCTGTAAACCAAGGTGAATCACGTTGCACTGATACTGAGAAAAACCCTGCTGGCAGATCTTTTAATAAAAGATGGTTCACAGTACATTGTGGCTCGTATTTCAAAGAAATTCTTCACAACAGAACTGGGGCTGTTATTGTGCAATCCATGATGATATGCTATCTGTTATTAGGTCACTTCATCAATGAATTACTTGGATGTTTTAAAACAGCTGGGTAATCATTTTACATGCTTTTCACTTGCTGGATGTCAGAAGGTTCAGACAGTGTAGATTATTCTGTTCTGTTTCCATGTTTACTATTTATAGACCTGTGGCTGGTGGAGAAAGGCGAGTGCTATTTATAATGGAAAATGGCACAACACATTGAGATACCATTGCTCTAATATTGGTTATCTTTTGCTTTAATTGAGCTTAAGATTTTTTAGGGGATGTTCATGTGTTGTCTTTCAGCTGTTGAGGTTTGTTTTTTGTGACATAATTGCTGTGTTTTTAATATTTTCCGTCTTAATGTGTCTTCTAAACAGTGTATTTCTATTTCAAGTGTCCCATTTGTTTTCATGCAGCCTAGTGCTACATTCATTTATTAGTAATTATTGTTTAGATCGAATCATGTAAATTTCTATTGCACACAGTGCGCAGCATTTCACCATCCTTGACAAAAGGAGATATTTCTTGAAATTAAAGGTTGGTTAAAAATAACCATGTACAGACACATCTACTGGCGCAATTTGGCAACCTTTGAGTGGTGAAAACATTTTCTGACTAACGTAATCATGCATATCCTTTGAAGACTTTCAGATTGTCTAGAGCAACTTCTTTGTAGTCGGATTAGGGAAATGTATGAAGAGGTGAGACAGTTTCATCAAACTTCTGCACGAATGTATATTAGAATTAACATGGACAACCTGACCATCTGCATAGTGCAATCTTTTTATGAGCTGCTGTTTCCTGCCTTAATTAGACAGTAGCATCGAAAATTTAGTGTAAATGAATGGCAAACATTTGTTACCCTTTGCTGCAATAGGATTATATTGGGCAAACATTTAACAATGATCCTTTTCTGTATCAGTGTGACAGAGGAAGAGGGAAAAGAAACGGCAGCAGAAGGAATGGAGATATCAACACGATCCAAAGGTAACATAGCAGACAAGTTTGTTAACTCTGTCAAGGAAGTTATCTTTTCATTGGCGTTTGTTTGTTTGTTTGACTGTTAGTTAGCAGCTTGACGCAAAAACTAATTGTTGGATTACCACGAAAGTTGGTGGAAGAATGAGGTTTGGGTCAGGCAAGAACCTGTTCAAATTTTGATGCTGATCTAGTTTTTAGATAGGTTGGCAATATTCTGTTGCTATGCTTATCAAATGCTTTTGTTCTTTTGTATTTTTGTTGTGTTTTGGTCATTTTGGTTTTATACAATTTTTTTGGCTTCTGCCGACTGCATAGGTCTAGGAAAACTCTAGTGCGTCATTTCTTGTATTTTTTCTGCTTTAAGGAGGCTATGGTTTGCATTGTCTTTGACTTTAATCTGCAGTTTCAGACACAGGGTCAACGGAGCGGATGTCCCAAAAACGAAAGATGCCAAGTCCATCTCAATCATCCAATGGCCACTCCTCCGCCGAAACCTCTCCCTGCCCAATTAAAAAGAAGAAGAAACCCGGTGCTGTCGGCAGTAGCAAAGACCAGGTAACATTCAAAACACAACCCATGATCCAAATGTAAAACTTTTTTGGAGCCTGCAGCCCCCCTCCTACCAAACAACAGGATTTAAATCTAAGATCACTTCTGAACTGATTGATATTCAGACGACACCAAACATTAGACATTTGAATAATTAACATTTTTGTGAACCTGTGATTTCCACTTCTAGTCTGCTTTTATTTTGATATAATTATTGATGTCTCTGAGGTACAGTATGTAGAGAATGGTAAACTGATAATTGTTTTATCCAGAGTTCTCTACAATTTACCTCTGAATCACTCATTGTGCACTATGGCTTGTTAATGTGTTATGCTTGCATCTTGGTAACATGGTGGGACCAAATATGGAAGCTCCAATGACACCCTGTCTTTGATAGAGAGGAGTAACGTTGCACACTATCTCATATTGTCAGTCAACTAGCATCTCTCAAATCATTCTTGCTTTCTTCCAGAGAAGAAACTGTAAAACCTCCCTCTGCTCATCTAAGTTAGCATGGTTAGCTGCTCAACAATTCCTTTACCCATTAAAGATTATGTCACCAAATGCAGGGCCTGCTTAATCTGGATTTACTGATTTTGTTCCTCATATAATGTATGCCTACTGTTAGACAAGATAAACTGGAGCAGTGACTATGTAACATTGTACCCTTTGGCTAATGTGTTACGGAAAGCCTACTGGGTTTCCATTTGGAATAATTTGTTAGCTAAGCCTGGAGGGCCTGGAGCTTTGTTAATGTGTGATCAGGAGCAAGCTCTTACAGTACACATTTAGCCTGTGCTAGTGCAATGGACCAAAATGTTAACACATTGCAGCATGCTTAGAACAATAAGATATTTTGAATTTTCTTCCTTTTCCGGTTACCATGTCATAGGCTCCTTCCAAAAGATCAAAACTAAAGATTAAAGAGGCTGCATTCCACCCGTGCCCAACATCATGCATGTTATCGCAGACTGAGGACCTCATCCAATGTGGATAGCTTGCATTAGGATAGCCCTGGTCATGTCCCCACTATTCGTCTATGCCAGATAAGACCCTGGAGAGTAAGCTGAGAGTGGCAGGACCCATGCCTGTCAGAAGCTACATGGAACACCATGGAACATGGAATCGATGGAGGAAAAGGAGGATGACTCAATGTTCCTAGTTCAGTGAGTGCATTAATCACTGACTAGTCAGTGGACAGCACCTCCATAAGAGGTCTGCAAATGGGCATCAGCTTCCAGCATTTCTCTGCCTAGCTAAATTGAACACCTCAATACCTCAATTTTCCCGGGATGCAATGATACTGCAATCTGCGCGTCATTCAGGACATCGACCGACAGCTGGACTCTGGGTCACCTAACTTGCTCTGCACCCCCCAAGTTTTTCTATCGGGGGAGAGCCTATGAATACCAAGCCGTTCTTTTGAGGCTTTAATTTACTCTTTAGGTTGTTCAGCAAGTTTGTGGAAGCAGCACTGTTACCATTAAGGAAAAGCATTCTCAGAATATTGTCATAGATATAGGACTATCTGTTATGCTCCCACTTGTGGGAACAGGTAGTAAAGGATAGATGTGTGGTGATAAATCATCTCAGGGATCTTGGGTTCAAGATATCCTGGGCAAATAGCCAGAGAGAACCTGCACAATCTACTAAATACTTAGGTCTTAACATAGACACTCTTCTTGTGTCATGCTATTGGAGGGGAGATTAGCATCTCGCAAACAGGCATTCCCTCTTCCGGCTGGAAAAAGTCATTCAAACTACGCTTACAACTGTTTGGCCTCATGGCTTTAGTAAATCCCTTGTACAGTTGGGGCTTTTGATGAATAGGGATTTTCTGAGTTTGGTAGCAGCATTAGGACTGTGCCTATATGCTGTCACATCAGCCGTAGGCTGAAAATAACACCGGCATGTCTGGCAAGACTTGACGGCTCTCGTGTCAGGTGTCCCCCTGGGGGCAGTGATATTCAGGGTAACTATGACAATGGATGGGGTGGGTGCGATCATGTCGGGTCAAGGAGTGAGTAGCAATGGGAATGCTGGGCAGTGTTCTTTACACTAAAGCATTTTCTGCACTTTTTTCCAAGGTCATCGTGTCCATGATGATGGTTGGGCTGCTGTGCATGAATGGGTGAAGGCCTTTTTTACAATTTATACAATTTTAGTTTACTTGTCTGCCATCACTGTGTGGCATTGGGGCTTTGAGGATAAGCCAGTGTGGCAGCATTCTTTAGTTGGTCGTATCATGAAGGTTTGTTGTGTTGGACTCTCTCTCATCATCAATTTGAGCCAGTGGAAGACAGTGGGGATGTTTATTTTAAGGAAAATGGTAGAGCTTTTGGCTTTGACCATAGCAAAACAGGTAAGTGCTTTACAGGTCATTTCCATCTGTCCTTCCTGATTTTATTTTGCCCCACAGCTCACCAAGTTCAGCCTGCAAATGTCCCACTGTGAAGCCTTTGGCTTTTTGCCCATCTCCATTCTTGTCAGGGAAGGAGCAAAAACTTGACACATTATGCCCAGTCTGGGCTCTGTATCAGTATGTTACTAGGACAGCAGGGTTCAAACAAGAGGATCAGCTTTTTGGGTCCAGGGCTACTCCCCATAGAGGCAAGCCATTGTCCCACCAGTTCTGCTGTCCCACTAGATTGTGGAAGTTTTTTGTCTGGCCAATAGATGTAAGGGTTTTCAGGTACCCCCAGGGTTTGAGGGTTCCACAAGGGGCATGGGCAGTTCATGGGCCCTCTTCAAGGGAGCTTCAGTATTAGACATTTGTGCTGCAGTGAGCTGGGCCTTCTTTCATGCATTGTTAAGGTTTTCAAGGCTGGATATCTCAGGGACATTCTTTGCACATGCAGTGCTCAAGGTGAACATGCCAGGGTCAATATGATAATAACTGCTTGGCTCAACATTGTTTAATGGCTTTCTGGAACGTTTGCAATCCAGGAGTGATCTATATGTTCAACAATGAAACACTTAATAGAGTTTTAAAAAAGACCTCTGGAATATTTAATCGTCAATTCTTTGATAACAGGGAGCATTCACCATCACTGCTAGAGGTTTGCCCCAGCACAGTTTTTGGAGGGGAAACAGGAAACTCTAAATCTTTGTCACGGCTGATGTTAGAACATCGTATTTACTCTGTTCTGCCTATGTTGTTTAACAAAGATTTTACACAGATACAGGAGACAAATGCTCGCGGAAATAAGAGGTTTATATTAGTGCGTAGATACGACAATGTTTTGGGCTGATTTTCATTTGAATGTTATAAAATGTTTTGGGAATGAAATTTCACTTAAACATGATTTGTTATTAACTATCCTAATTTAAGAGAGTAAGCTTATTTAACTTAAATCTACACTCAATAAATTACCATTGTCTAATACATTTAAACCAATAGATCCAAGAATGTATCAAACACCATCAAATTTAAAGTTTAAAAACAATTAAATTAAATTCAACAAATAAAGTAAACATCTTGTGTGGGTTAACATGTATGTTATTTTATATAAATTTGTTCACTATCTATATTTTTGATGTGGAACTGAATAATATAATTGTTTTCTTTATTTTTAAACTCGTTTTATAATATAGATACAAGACTTAGATATAATATGCATTTACCAAAGAATGTTTTTTTTTTTTTTACTTTGTATCATTGCGCACATTATCAAAACATTTCCTGTGCCACTTCTCACGTGTGTTTTGGTGAATACATGTAATTTGGAGAATTTACTTGTTGTGGTATTCTCGTTGGGCCAATCTTGTCATTTGTGACTCTGTCGCTGATCAGTCATTTACTCTGCATCATTTTAAGATTCCTTATTACAAGATAACTAGCTGTGTAGTGTGAACAGTACAGTAATCCGATGACTTTGAAAAGTCATGCAGCGTTTACATGTCATTAGCTTAACCTTTGTAATGGGTTAGTAGCTACTGTAACTATTGAAACTTTAGTCAGTTAAATCAAGGCTGTCAACACTCTTTATCCTCCCTTGCATCATTGAAGGTTGTTTCCTAAAACACAGACAGAAATCACAGAAGTGAACAAGTAACATTGTTGTCAGATTTTATTTCCATCACAATGTTGAACAATATGGTGTTGACTCTTATATCTCAATGGTTCTGGCACACTAATGAACCAGCATCTGGTGTATAACACTAATAAGGGTACACAGCAGTCTGTGTTATGGACTAAAGTGTACCTTTTGTTGGTGTGGTGCATGTCTGCTTGGCTTTTCTAATCTCTGGCCTGATTTTGACCTTCCCCAACTTTGTGTTTCTTTTGCCTGCATTCCAGTCAGAACTAAGACACGGTCCCTTTTACTATGTGAAGCAGCCAGCACTCACCACAGACCCTGTTGATGTTGTACCGCAGGACGGCAGGAATGACTTCTACTGCTGGCTGTGCCACCGCGAGGGCCAGGTGCTCTGCTGTGAGCTCTGCCCCAGGGTGTACCACGCCAAGTGCCTCAAACTACCAGCCGAGCCTGATGGCGACTGGTTCTGTCCGGAGTGTGAGGTACTCTCCCAGGGATGTGCTGGGTGTTAGAAACACATTTCAAAGCCTGTGGTCATAACATGTTGTATCATTTGTTTAATTATGAAGGAGCTCTCAGTAAGCTAACATGTTAAAGGAGACATATTGTGCTTTTTTAGTTTATCATTACTCCAGTATGTTAGAACGTTTTTTTGTTTATGTAAAACGTCTGCTTTTAAAAAGTTAAAAAGCTCAAAGTCTCTGGTAAAGGGAGCTCCTCTACACTCCTCCAGAAACGCCTCATCAGTTGTCCAGCATAATGGCCAGCATCTGCATAATTCACACCTAGCGGCCACTCTGACAGGCTCCCTAACAAAGCCAGGTAAGGCTAAAGCTAATAGCTCACCATGTATGGAGGCTTGAGCCCTCCTGCAGTGGCTGCAGGTTTGGTTCAGCCCCTGCCTGCATGTCTTCCCTTCTATAGCGAGTGCGAATCTGTATACAAGCATAATATGTCTCCTTTAAGACTACATACACTCTGTGACATAAGGGGATACAAACAAATTGTTCAACTCTTTTCCTCTTGATGTCTTTTTTAGAAAATAACAGTTGCCGAGTGCATAGAGACTCAGAGCAAAGCCATGATGATGCTAACTATAGACCAGCTGTCTTACCTACTAAAGTTTGCCCTTCAGAAGATGAAACAACCAGGTGTAAGTATTCTGGGCCCTCTGTCTGTCTAGGAAATATATGCTACCCATCTGATTATATAGTGTTGGGGCACGCAGCTTTGTCACTGAAGGATGACTTTACTTCTTTATTCTCATTTAAATCTTTATTCTCATTTAAAATTCTGCCTTTTCTATTTGTTCATTCTGATTTATCACTTGCTTATTGGCATGTGTTCTTTCATGGCTGTTTTTTATTTCTAGAATGCTTATGCAACCAAAAGACATGCTTTTTTTTTCTGGTCATCTTATTCCCATCAGTTGAGCTAGCTTATAAAATCTGCACCCTGAAGTATGACCTGCTCAGATATCTGTCCAGCTGATATGTTATTGATTTTGCATGTGCTAAAGATGTCGAATAACAGAACTAACAATCACAATCATTGTGCTATTATGAGCCTGTCATGGCTGAAAACCATGAAGGTAAACATGCAAGCTGGTGGTGAGGATACAGCTGCCCCTCTCACTCTCTTTCAGGATCATCCCCGCTTGTCATCTCGCTCCCCCCATGCAGCTTCCACGCAGAGAAAGACTTTTAATTGGGTAATCAATTACACCACTAACAAGACCCCGTCATGATTTTCTCCTCTTCCCCTCTGTCCACCACTGATTTTCCTTCTTTTATTTAAAGCGGCTCTAAGAGTTTGAAGTAGTAGCATAGTGGTAGCATGTGGATGTTAGAGGGGAAGGTTGTGTTAGTTAGTTAGTCAGTTAGTGTGGCTGGAGAGTTTGTTTACCTTAATTTTGTTTTTCCTTCCCACTCAATTTTACAGACTGAACCCTTCCAGAAACCCGTCTCTCTTGAACAACATCCAGATTATGCGGAGTACATTTTTCATCCTATGGATCTTTGCACACTTGAGAAGGTAAAACACAAGCTTCACTCATTTATTTGAAACTATGAAAAGTTGAACAATATTACAAATGAGCACTGTCTTTTCTTTTTGCTCTGCAGAATATCAAAAAGAAAATGTATGGCTGCACAGAGGCCTTCTTGGCAGATGCAAAATGGATTTTGCACAACTGTATTATATATAATGGAGGTATTTTGCATATTCTGGACACTGGTTTTTTATAATCTTGTAAGACCTGGCCAAATGAATGAATATTATATTATTGATAAGTATACAGTTAACAAATAGTTTGACACAAATGTATGTCCTTATTTCAGGCAATCACAAACTCACAGCTACAGCTAAAGTTATAGTAAAAATCTGTGAACATGAGGTGAGTATTTAGTTTGTGTCAGAAAAGAGTTTCATATTTAAGCTAAATGTTTATTTGTTGATTAATTTAAGACATTAGAAATGAAAGCGGGAAACATGAGTTTTTTCTTCTTTTTTTTTCAGATGAACGAGATTGAAGTTTGTCCTGAGTGTTATTTGTCTGCTTGCCAAAAGAGAGACAACTGGTTTTGTGAGCCTTGTGTAAGCTTGTAAAGTAATTTTAAGTTTCTGCTGATGATTCCACCAGATAATTTATCCATTCAGACATACATCAGTGGAATACATCTACTCAGGTCCAGTGTTTTATTGTATATCTGCAGAGTAACCCACATCCTCTAGTGTGGGCCAAACTGAAAGGATTTCCATTCTGGCCTGCTAAAGCTCTGCGGGACAAAGACGGACAGGTGGACGCTCGTTTCTTTGGTCAACATGACAGGTACCAGCTTATTATGCTTCAGGAACTTGATCTCAGAGGAACATTTCAAGGTTTAGTGTTAACACTCAATTATGATTTTAATATTCATCCTTCAGGGCATGGGTTCCTTTAAACAACTGCTACCTCATGTCAAAAGAAATTCCATTCTCTGTGAAGAAGACCAAAAGCATCTTCAACAGTGCCATGCAAGAGATGGAGGTCTATGTGGAGAACATGAAGAAGAAGTTTGGAGTGTTTAACTACGCACCCTTCAGGACACCATACACTCCTGACAACAACTTCCAGATGCTGCTGGACCCCTCCAACCCCTCGTCCACTCCAGTCAAAACTGAGAAACAGGAGAAGATCAAGCTGAGCTTCGACATGACCGCCTCGCCCAAGATCCCTCTGGCAAGAACCATGTTGTCTGGGGCTGGGCTGGGAGGGGGCACAGTTGGGCGTCGGCTCCCTCTAAGTGACATGCCTCGCTCCCCCATGAGCACCAACTCCTCTGCCCACACCGGTTCAGATGGGGAACAGGAGACAGCAGACAAGTCGCAGGCAAAAGCCCAGAACAGCCAGTACAGTGCAGGAGAGGAGTCCATGGACTGTACAGGTATTCCACTGCACGCAATTTAGTTTAGCAAACAAATGTTGTATCTGATGGGACTAGACTTATTTTAATCCTGAATATCTCTGAACAGCATCACCTGCCCATCCTCGACTTTGTCCTGCAGGCAGTTCATTGGACAGCCCTAAACCATTCCACTCTCAAGCTCCTGGCCACCCCAAGCAGGAGAAGACACCACAGACAGGAAGCATTCTCAACCTCAATCTAGGTGATTCTTTATGCCAAATGTATAACGTGCCTGAAAGCGTAAAATAATGTCCATTCTCTGTGAGCAATTATAGCCAGCTATTGGAAGAAAAAAAAACTTTATTTTTTGTTCCAGATCGGAGCAAAGCAGAAATGGACCTAAAAGAGCTAAGTGAAACAGTTCAGCAGAAGCAAGGAACCACACCAGTCCTCACGTCTCCAAAAAGACAGATTAAGAGCCGTTTTCAGCTGAACCTGGACAAAACCATTGAGAGCTGCAAAGCACAGTTGGGTCAGTACAGAAGAAAAAGGAAAACATTCATATTTCTGTGTTTTCTCTCCTACTTGTTGATATTCAATGGTGTGTGTACCCTCTATAACTGATGTCAGACACGCACTGAACTCCGGATAATCTCCTGAAATATTCTGAAGGGGCTGTATGGGAGAATGGATATGTCAGATATATAAACAATCATGATCTTCCCAGCAGAAAATGTATACAATATATCCTGCCTGCTGCGCCACACCTCACCGAGATTTCTGTGTTGTTGCGAACCCATCTGACCTTTCACAGTTTGTGAAAGGCAAACTCCTGAGAAGACTCGAACTCAATTGTGCCGACATTCTCTGGAGTTCATATCTGAAACCGGCTTTTGAAAAGAACCCTAATGAAACATAGTTTGGCAACTAATCTGTTTCTAGGATGTTTCCTGATTTCCTTTAAAAACCTATCTCTAATTTTAAAACACGTTGGATTGCAGTGTAATATCCTCACTCTTCTTTTGCATCTTCAGGTATTGATGAGATCTCTGTGGATGTGTATAAAGGTGTGGAACACAGTGACTCAGAGGAATCTGATAAGTCTGACTCAAGTGACAGTGAGTATGCCAGTGACGATGAGCAAAAGACCAAGGAAGGCCAGGACGAAGCAACTAATGATGAAGCCCAGAAGGACACTATCAAAAATAAAGTCAAAGACCTGTCATCTACAAGCCAAGATAAAGAGGGTAAAACTGATACCCTCCTGGCATCTGAGTCTGCAGCAGGTGACACAGCTCCAACAGCATCAGATGTTCCAGCTAAAGAGAAAATAAGCACTGATTCAGGAAAACACAGCCCAGAGAAGAGCAAAGCACCTCCAGCAGTATCACCTCCTCCCAGAGACAAGTCTCAGGTGAAAGACGAGGGGAAGCAGCCTGTGCCCGTGGAGGACTCTGACTCTGAGAGGGAGCTGGTTATTGACCTTGGAGAGGAACAGAGGGGCAAAGACAGGAAGAGGGGTAGGAAAGACACCACCTCTGTAAAAGAGTCACCTGCTATTAAACCTGAAGGTGAGTTTAGGTTATTCTCTCTTCCGATAATATAAAATAATCAAAGTAACACTGTATGTAATGTCAGCTTTTAGCATTTGTAATGTGGAAGCATTTGCAACATTGTGGTAATATAAGTACTTGTTCTACTTCTTGTTCTTACTACTTGTAGGCAAAGCACTGACCCCATCAACAGTGCCATCTCAAAACAGTGCAGCTCTCTCCACACCCTCCACTGTCTCCACACAGTCCCCAATGGCCATTCCTGTCACCATGGTCTCCTTCACTGCTCCCTCCCCCACAACCATAAGCCTAGCAACGGTGTCCAGTGCCACAGCATCGCCCCCCTCCTCCTCCTCCTCCCCCTCAGCCTCCACCGCTCCAGCTTTGAAGAAACAGCGCCCTCTGCTGCCCAGAGAGACGGTGCCCGTGGTGCAGAGAGCTGTGGTGTGGAATCCCACTACCAAGTTTCAGACCTCCTCGCAGAAGTGGCACATGCAGAAGGTGCAACGTCAGCAACAGAGCCAGCAACCTGTTGCAACCACCCAGGCGCAGGCCTCGTCACCTAGGCAAGGCCAGGCTCAAGTGGTGACCCAGACTCAGGCTGGGACTGCGTCGACAGCGGTGTCCTCATCCTCCGCTCAGCAGTCTTCACAAAGTACACGCTATCAGACCAGACAGGCTGTCAAAGGTAACATGGTTTTAGTCTGAAATTATAAGTTTTGAAATAATTTAAGTATGACAATTTGGGCCAGTAATGTGGAAAGTGTACTGTTTGCACTCATTTGCATATCAATCCCTGTGCATGTGAACTGTGCCATCAGTCTGTCCAAAATTATATATTTTTGTTTTCCAGCTGTTCAACAAAAAGACACTCCACTCAGCACAAACACGTCTGCTGTCACCCTGGTATCCAGTAGTCCAGCTTCTGTTCCCATGATGGCCACAACAAGTCTAGGAACAGCAGCTTCGTCATCGCCGGTGGCAACAGACCTGTATATCCCCACTGCCTCTGCAGATGTGGCTGCAGACATTGCCAAGTACACAAATAAAGTAAGTTTTTGCACTGTTAGTTTACGCCTTACTGGTCATTTAAGGAGCTCTGTAAACTAAAACATATTAAAATATACATAGCTATATTAATCCTTTAGGATTAATGTTAAATTTGAAATGTTTCTCTATAGCTTTCATAATACACATTTTTGAGCTCCACATTGAATGCATTTAAGGAATACAACATAAGAAACTGTTGGTTCGTATATTAATCTTGTCCATTAATTTCACATCATGGTCTTTTCCAGATAATGGATGCAATCAAAGGTTCAATGACTGAAATCTACAATGACCTTTCTAAGAGTACTTCAGGAAACACAATAGCAGAGGTAGGAGTTCACTCTCGGCCCTTCAGACACGGAGTATGAATTAGATCATCACAGTTGGTTTTGATATGAACCTTTACTTACTTTTTAATGCCCGTGTTTTTTTCTTACAGATAAGACGACTGAGAATTGAAATTGAAAAATTACAGTGGTTGCATCAACAAGAGTTGTCAGAAATGAAGCACAATCTTGGTAAGTAGGGGATTATAAAAATACTTTGCACGTGTACCTCTTTTCCCAGTGTCATCAGTTTCACGAGTTCTACTTGTATTTGATCATGTTTGTGTGTTTCACTTTAGAGCTGACAATGGCAGAGATGAGGCAAAGTCTGGAGCAGGAGAGAGAGAGGTTGGTGACTGAGGTGAAGAAACAGATAGAGCAGGAGAAACAACAGGCAGTGGACGAGACGAAGAAGAAACAGTGGTGCGCTAACTGCAGGAAAGAAGCCATCTTCTACTGTTGCTGGAACACAAGCTACTGCGATTACCCCTGTCAGCAAGCCCACTGGCCGGAGCATATGAAGTCCTGCACACAGTCAGGTAAAAGCATGTGCCAGCCTCAAAATGATGTTGAAAACATTCACACAAACAAGGAAGATTGTTTATCTTCTGGCAACTCTTAACTCTGTGTGAATGTCCCCATTCCTTTACTTGGCTGCATTAACAACAGCCACTTCAATACTGATATTTTCAAAGATGTAATGTGTGTTCTTCACTTTTCTTCTATTCGTAGCCACAGCTCCACAGCAAGAACCCGAGGCTGAATCGACAGCAGACCCCCCAAACAAAGGAGTAGGGCAGACGAGCAGTGGCCCGAACTCTCTCAGAGACATGCCTGTCTCTGCACCATCAGAAAAAGACTGTGACGTGGAGAAAAGTGCTGACAGTGTTGCAGTTTCTTTATCCTAACCCAACTTACTATACTTGAAAATGTAAATGTATAGAGTGTTTGTTTTTTTATCACTACAATGATGTGTTCATATATATTGTTCTGTTCAAGTGGCTGTTAAGGGAGCAATCCAAATAATTTTTATTTATATATATTTTTGTCTGCCTATCGGGGCTCACACACTGACCCTGACACGCAATGGTCTTTAAAACATTTTAAATGTAGAAACAAGACTGGCAGCAGATAGTTAGCAACCACTGGAGGGAGCAGTCTAAAAAAGTACACTGCATACTGAAGCACTTTGTTGCCATCTATATAGAGCTGCTAGTATAAATACAGATCTGAAGAGCATGCTGAGTGTCACAAAACATCCACATAGTGTAAAGGACAACAGTGTAACAGTTAAAAACGGCAAAAAATGTAACCCTGTTTATGGACCACCTCGGATTTAGATTAGAGGACTGTTGACAGAAATGTCTGTACATTTTTTTATTTTGTATTCTATGTTAATTTATTTGTTATTCTAATGTTGCCTGCTGTATACTACAAAGAAAATAACAAATACAAACATTTTAAATGAGCTTTTTCTATGGATGTACTGTTGTTTGATCAGTTTTGAAGCTGTAAGTATAGATTCAACTGTAGGTTAAGTAGGGTTTAACCAGAACTTTACGAAACTCAACTTAAGATAATACAACCTTGAAAACGTGTTGGTCACAGACAGGCCCATCTTAAACAAAAGATATTTGAAATTCATGCAAATTCTTATTTAGCTCAGTGGTGTTTAAAACATTTTTTTTTCAGTTTCCATCTTTATGTATTGTCTTTAGGGTATTTAAAGTATATCTGCAGCTTAATACTAAAATCAAAAGGTCAAAATGTTGTGTAATTATACATTTGACCTGGTAAGTCAGAGACAAACAAACCTGGCGTTGTTTGCTGTAGCCGCTCAGTTTTCCTCCTCGCCAGGGGGGGGCGCTCTAGGCTTGCTGGGAGCATTTTCAGTAAACGGTCAGCCATCTGCCGCAGTCAGTCAGCTCCAGCGGGAATGGAAAATGGAGGATTGACCGAATAAAGACTGAGGGCATTGCATCGGTATTTCTAGCGTGTAGGTGGGTAGAACATATCTATGACATATAAACTTAAGCATCGCAGTGTTTTTGCTCCTGGGTTATTCGTCTTTTCTGTGTTTTTTGTCCTGTTGAGCTTGTCCTACTTCAGCTAACCAACGCAAGGTTGAACATGATGCGCCTGACGTTAGCTTCTCCGTTTAAGTTGTGTAGTCTGGCTACGTTGTTCCACACGATGTATCACATTATATAGTAGTACATGGCTTTGTATTGAGTGTCTGTTGTGGCGGCGCTTCGAGCAATTGCATTGTTATCTAAACGGCTAACAGCTACATGTATTGCGTGCTGCTAGCTTATCCATGCTCGTGGTGGCTTTTAGCGTAAGCCAGTCTTGTTAGCTACAAGTGCACGTTTTGCAACTCTTCGCTTCCTTGTGACAAATCCAGACGGTTAACGGCTAAATAGAATAGTTGAAACACGGAACTGTTTGCTTAGAGTTATACAAAGAGCTGGCGAATGTATACGCTCGATATTAAATCGAAGTTGTGCGTGTGATTTACGTTTGCCACTGGTAGTTGGGCTAACTGCTAAGAGGTGTGATAGCGTATTAGCTGTGCGGCCATCGTTGAGGATGTGGTCGCGGTTTGTTGTTTTATCGATAAAATACAGACTGGAAACCAATATGGCTTGTTTCGTACACACGTACAGCGCAGTTGTTATTGCATACGCGTGCAATCGACGCGTAGTTGTGATCAGGAATTAGGAGTTATATATCCTGCGCATTACGGCCGTGTGCAGTAGCAACCTTCAGATCGCCACACTGAAAACACAAGGCCACTGTTAAGACGTCTCACAGCTGAATCTGCACACTAAAATTGATCTAATCGCTTTGTCACAGTATGCGATCATATGAAAATAAATAAATTATTTGCATCGGGCCACTCCCACCTTTCCTGGCAACAGTTTAGCTCCATTCACGTGGCACGGTGTCGTGACCAGTGGCACACCATTGGAGGAATCAGGTTTAATCTCCTCCAGTTTTTGGATGGATTCCCCCCCCCCCCCCAGTGTTGACGGTGCAGTGTGCGAGACTTGTCAATTTATCAAGACTATTATAAAGGCAGATATACTTATGGCCATTATTCCATACACATGCATATATTTATTAAATGAATTGCTATGGTTTAAGTATTTCATCTGCACAGCATGCTCTTTTGAACTTTGAATAATACTGCAAAGGCGTCATTGTGTTAAATTAGATATGTTATTTTAGTTATGTCAAGTTCAAACTTAAATTGAGCGCCTGGAGAACTGGTAAATATTCCTGTTAGCAAACATCTTTTCATTTCTAGAAAAATAAGATTTTTATTTGGCATTTTATTGTTTACTGACTCTCTGCTGTTGTGTAATCTCAGCCTTTCAATGGAGCGCGGTGCCCCTAACTTGTGTTTCTCTTTCTTTGGCAGATCCTTTAACGTTTACCAAGACAAATGATTACTGCTGCAAAGACTTTGTTTGGTTTGAAGAACCTCTCTGCTGCCTATCACAGCTGAACTGCAGGTACAGACATGGGCTTTTTTCACAATGTGCTCTTAAATTAACGAATTGGAACTGGAGAATCTTAAGTGAAATACAGTTTTATTAATTTGCATTTGCAGTAAGACTTCACATAAAAACACTTTGCCTGACTATCAACCAATTTTTGACCCATAAATGTATCGAACATTAAATATTTGCATGTTTTTATTGCATGGTCTGTATATTTTTGTGATGCTGCTGGTTTTGTGACATTGTAATACTAAATTGCACCATTAGCTAACAGAGGGTATGCATATGATGTGACTGTTTACAGATGTTGCTGCAGTCTCTCCTTGTCAGTAAGAAACATGAAATGGTAAACATCCGCCATCATGCTTTTGCTTAGACGCTACTGCTATGAGAACAAAATGCGTCTGTGCAATCTACCACACACATTCATATAAACAAAACAAAATCCTGACAGAAATGTAAACAAGAGGCAAGCAATACAATTTGACACTTTCTACTGGGCTGTGTAACGCTTAAGGGCCAAGTGCACAGCTTTATTACATTTTCACTCCGATATTTAATAAATATTTTAAACATTTCCTTAGACATCAAGAATGTATTTTCAAGTCCATGTAATTTTAATAGGCTGACAAATGCAATGTACGGTTGGGCTTATTGTTCTCTCGTTCTTGATACACACAAACATGTACAGTGTATCTGTCAGGGAACTCTAGCCACAGTTCAATACCCACACAGTACAGACAGCGTAGGCTGTTGTGTGTGTATATAGGGCTGCACGACATATTGGAAATTTTACCGTCATCAGAATATGGGCATGTACGATATACGTATCGCAAAAGACTGCTTGAACTGGGATAAATGGTTCTGCATGTCAATATATTCGGTCAACCAGATGGAGCTCTAATGCCCTAGATAATAAATTACGGATATTTATATCGTTGGCGGCCTTTCCAGGGTTTTTCCTGCATAGAGAATTGCGAGACGCCTCCGTCAAATTTCGTTCGACCACCGCCTCCGGACGAAATTCTAGTACAGTTGAAAGTGCTGGTGATCACATTTGTCGTACTATAAAATAATTGCATAGGCTCTTGGGCGCACTCGCTCTCTCTCTCACACACACACACACTCAGCTGACGTCTCTGACTCGCTACAGTTAAAATGTTGATTTGTTTGAAACAACGCCACAATATCAGCACTGATCATCACACAAAGATCGATACCTTTCTTAAATGAGTCAAATCTTTCTTCAGAGCAGCACGTGCTTTCATCAGCCTTTCCCGCTCGCTCTCTTCCTCTCACGCTGACACACACAAAAACAGTGTCATCGGACATGTGTAAACTCAGACTGTGTAAAAACTGAATTTGTTAACGTAGACAATGTACGGAGAAATGGCGGGGCGCGCTCGGTTCGGTTGGCCATGCGCAGTGCGAATGATAGACCCAGAGGAGCAGTAAATTACTGTAAAACATAACTTTTTTACAGTCTAAACATGTATGAAAAGACCCCAAATGATCACTGTAGGTGGACTTAGTTGGACTTGGTGGTGCTGTGCAGCTGTCCGCGTTCCCTGTGTCCGTAGCCAGGTGGAATATATTCAATAAAACCATGTTGTTGGAATGGAAATAATGCATTTCATTTTTTCTAAGTCAGCATAGACCATTTACTGTATGAAGTCTGTTACCGGCAAACCCAAAGCTGAAAGACTTTAACACTGTATACTTTGTTTATTTATCTCAAGTCATATCGTCATAGCAACGTTCAACAACGTTATCGCACATTTCCCCAATATCGTGCAGCCCTAGTTGTGTATGTTATTTTTCATACTGATGGACCTATACATTTTTCTGTTAGTTTTCTTTTTGGTATTGCGTCTCCTCCTCCTTATGTTTTATGGCTTGTACCCTGCACAAATATAACTTGTTTGTTAAACTATTTTGGAGCCAGAATATAACATTGAATATAACACATAAAATTATTTTTGCGTTTTAAGACAATCCCTGTACTGGCTAATTAATATAAATCTTGTTACCCTTTCACCCTCAGTATTTGTCATATTATGAACTGACAATAGTTATTCATAGCTGGTCTTTTGTGCTCTTCTCTTAACTAGACATTGAGTTTGAAAGTAGTGATTGACTCTATCATCTATGGAGGAGAATGTGAGCCCTGAGCTCTCTCTAGCTCCAGTGCCAGAGCAGAGCCAGGACCGCATGGATAGCTGCTCTCAAGGTACCTTGGATGAGCTTCTTTTCCTTCATGAGAAAGGGGTGGGAATGTTTTAGCAATACTTGGCACAATGGTGGTGTGAGGTTCTATGATCTTTGAGTGATTTTAATTTTGGGTGAAAATGTTGGGTATGAAGGGGTCCAATCCAAGTCAATGAATAATTTTGGGTCTTTAATGGGTCTTGATTTATATTTTTATGTGATCACAAAACAGTCATTTCTTGGCAGTGTTGCTATGTTGCACTCTTGTGATTACATGCAATGATTGTTTTCTTTTCGGATTTTCTGTCTACAGGTATTGGAGAGGAGGATCGTGAGCAGGCTGAAACTGAAACTGAAAATGTGTCCAATGAGACTCTAGAGGAGCCAGATAAATCTTCCAGGGCCAGCAGTGAGATAAAGAAGACTTGGGGTTTCCGTCAGTCCACTGTTGCAAAGAGAGAAATGCCAGTGGAAGCAGCAACTAATAACTCTGACAACCGCTGTGCTGTAAGGCGTAGCGGTAGGCAGTCGAAGCGGACGGACAAACTCGAGGAATTCCTCTTGACAGCGAAAAGAGGTTCGAGAAAGAGTACCCCTCCCAGTCTGGAAAGTGGAGATCCCCCTTCCCAAACCCCAACCGATGTGGAAACTGCCTCAGAGGCCAGCTTCGATGGTAATGCTGACACCAGGGCTGCAGAGGATAAGGTGGAGTCCCCAGAGAGGAGGACACGAAGTAGCACAAGGAAGCAAACTCAGAGGCAAACCCGAAGTGGCAGAGTGACCAGAGGAAGTGGTGGAGCCACAGCCAACGATGAGGGCAGCTCTGACAATGAGGAGGACAGCAGAGATGCTATCAAGAAAGACCAGGTACAGGATAGCACCGAGGAGGAAAAAAATGATTCCTGTCCCGCAGATATAGGGAGTACCGATACTGCAGAGCCTGCCCCAGAGCAGGACTCTGAGAAGAAAGAGTTGCCTGAGGAGATAGACAAACAAGAAGAGACAAATGACGAAGCAGAAACGGATGAAGAATCTGATGAGGATAGTGAAGAAGACCAAGCTACATCAATGGTGGTAAAACGTGGCCCAATAAGAACTTATGTCAACAAAAAGAAGGCAGCCAATAAGAACACTACCCCTGTTAAAGCTCCTGCCAACAAGTGCACCACTCCCATCAAGATCGAAACTAACCCTAAAGCACCTCCAGCTGCTGGAATCACTCGCAATCCCCAGACGCAAGAGGACAACGATGAGGAGGACGATGAGAATGAATCATCGACATCTTCGTCTTCATCATCCATAGACTCTGACGAGGGAGGATATGATCCCAATGCACTTTACTGCATCTGTCGCCAGAAACACAACAAAAGGTATTTTTTTTATCAATTGTTGCTTTATTAGTTGTTTCTTATATGATTGCTTAGAAAATGTTGAAGATAATGTGCAACTGTAAGACATCACTTTTAATTAAGTTTAACTTCTGCTTTTTGACATTGAGCAAGTTTTGTTTTGTTTTTATTCTTAAGGGTTGATATGTAAGTTATTTTCATTGCTACATTGCCAATGGTTGCATTAACAGCTGTTTACTCACAATTTCATCAGATATGTTGCACGTTCAGCATCAGCCTTCATTCCTTTACTTGCCACTTGTGGAAAACACCAACATTAATTATATTCTTGCTTCTTTTTCGATTGCTTACTTTACTTTATTTTTATGAAATTGGCATGCTAACCATCTTGCACCAGTAAGGCCAGCTCATCTAGTCGCTTTACGCTTCTGAGTTACTTTTGCATCCAGTCTGCCTTGAAAAAGTAGCAGCGTATTAAAACCTCTTGTCTTGTAAACACAACAATGGCTGAGGTTCTTGGCAAACAATAATCTATCTTTATTGGCCCCAAGCTATTTCCTTGTGAAACTTTGTCTTAGGCAGGAGCAACTACCAGCTGCTGCATTTGTTTTAGGTGTGACAATAGTGAGAAACAACTATGGTAACTCCTAATGTAGGCTGCTGTAGCATATGGTGTAGCCAGCAAGTGGTGAAAATGTAGCTGCCCGGGGGGGCAAACACCCCCCATGCTAACATCAAGTGAAAACAAGGAACTAAAGAATTTGGAATTGAAATTAAGAATGAACATTAACTTTGTTACTCACGAAGCAGAAGAAAATGACTCTGTGACAGGATAACCACAACTCTAAACCATAGATGAAATGTATGATGTGGAGACACATACTGATTATAGATCTTCCTGCTGGAAGTTCCAGTGTCTTGTATTCATTTTTTTTAAATTAAATTTACATAACCTGACATAACAATTGAATAGTGTTTCTAAAGCAGCAACAGTGATGTTTACCACAGGAGAGGCCCTACTAACTCAATGTGTCACTGGAAACAAATCCCACATGTCTGTAGATTAATATATTCCTGACTGAAGTTTAGAGAGAATACAAGTCAATACAAGTACAAGTCAATGTCAGTCCTCCCTCTGCTACTGCTGTTATTCACAGGAGCGAATCAAAATGAGGCTTTTCAATTAAACATGGTCAATCATACTTATAAATCACAGGGACTTAGGAATAAAGGCTGTTCTCCAATACAGGTCTGCCTCAAACAAAAGCAGTTGAGGCAAATGAAGGTCCTGGTCCCTTATTGAAGACATGCAGTAAGAAAGTAGCTGGCCTCCAGTGAGTAGTTGCTAATTGGCCGAAAGCTGGTGATCTTGGAAAGCACAATAATAGGATCAGTTATATCAGTACTGGAGAGTATTTCTTCTTTTAAAGATGAGCACAGAACAACACTAAAGGGTATTCTTGGTGAAATAAAAGGTCTTTGATCTTCTCCTGATTGGTTTCAGCAACCATAGTAGACAGATGGTTTGTCCTATCCCCTGCCTAGTAGTTTTTGTGAGCGCTTGTACTTCTTTCTCGACACAGTTTGCAACTAAGCTCTCCCAGATATGAATAATCAGATGTAACAAACCATATAGTTCTGTGTAACTAACATCCGTTGCATCAGGTTTCCCTTCAGTTTGAAATAATGAAAGAAGCCATTAGGTTTGTGTTGAGCATCATGTTTTGGAGAAGTTGCACTACAAATGTCCTGTCCTCACTAGGTTTATGATCTGCTGTGACCGCTGTGAGGAATGGTTCCATGGAGACTGTGTGGGAATCACTGAGGCTCGCGGGCGCCTGATGGAGAGAAACGGGGAGGACTACATCTGTCCCAACTGTACTGCTAAGAAAAACCAGGTGGTAAGGCCCGCGACGACAGGCCTCTCGACAAATACAGAGGCCGGGAGACTTAAAGCTGATGCTGCTTCTGCTGGGATCTTATATGCAACTGGCGAGAAAGCTTACACAAGTAAAGCAGACAACGGTCAGGCTGTGGCAACACCTCTGTCCTTCATATCAACCGGACCTGATGAACGGACATCAGAGGATATGGGCATCAAAGGCAGGATAGAGAAAGCTACTAATCCAACTGGGAAAAAGAAGATAAAGATCTTTCAGCCGGTAGGTCCTTGATACTGATTTCAACTTATATGCTTAAAATATCACTGTCTTTATGAGGACAGCCATTGAATATTAGACAAGTTTACAGGGACACATATATCCTGATATTAACCAGATAAAGCCAATAGTCTAAATAAGACACTGCCATGTAAGTGACATTTCTTATTACTTTAACCCAATTAAGACCACACACAGAAGTAATTCAACCTATGGTGGTAGCTGTGGTGCGCACGAATGCCGCTCTCACGCACAGCAGATTCACAGAATAAAGAGTGAAAGAAGTTCTTGTGTGAAAGACTATATAGAGCTATGCAATGCAGTAACGGAACAAAACACCAACTCAGATCTCTTATGTTAATATGAGAAATGTAAAAAAAATGTTTGGTTCATTATGAAACTGGCAGGACAAGTTAAAGTATGGCTGGCCACAGTTCCAGATAATTAATGGGAAACACTGTTGGAGTAAGCAATATGAATGGACTATTCTATTAGCAATGTGTGTAAACATCATAATAAAAAATGTCTTATTCAGAATAAGGACATTAGTCGGAATAATGACAGTGAGTCCATGTGAGAGTTGCCACTGTCTGAGTTGGTGTATGCATTGTTCAATGTGCATGTAAAATGTTCCGATAATCAAAATTTAAACATTACAATTATGCCATTGTGAACTTATGCCATTGTGAAGATGGTTTAATTTCACCACAGTCACTGCCAAAGGGGCTGAAGTGGGATGTGTATTTAATTGTCTTCCAGTCTGTGAAAAAGTACGTTGCACCATTATTTGAACTGTTGCAGTATTTTGAGTCTAAATGGGTGGCGCTATTATATTTTAGAATGGAGATTAGGACCTTTTAAATCTAAGTCAAATGGCATCTGCTTTCTTGTTGACATGATTATATATCTCTGTGGACAAACAAATGGTTGAAGGCATAGTGTGAGCACAGAGCGTCTAACCACTTCAAACTGAAAGTGTCTTTACTAAGAATGGTATACATATTTTCAAAAGTTACTAGATTAATAAAATGTATATTAAATCTATAAGGGTATTGTAACACCATGCAAAATGACAATATTCGTCATTGGCTGTATATTTTATTGTGCACTACACTGAAACAGGCACTACAGCAGACAGCCATGCCAAAAGCAGACCAGAAGGCGACACCCATGGTGGAGAAGAAGGCAGCACCCACAGCACAGCAGAAAGCAGCCCCTGTCACGGAGCATAAAGTGGCATCAAACGTGGAGGTGAAAACATCACCAGAGGTGGAGGTGTCAGAGGAGAAGACCGGACAGAAGGCAGTGGAGGTGTCAGAGGAGAAGACCGGACAGAAGGCAGTGGAGGTGTCAGAGGAGAAGACCGGACAGAAGGCCGAGGAGGAGTCTTCCTCTCCCAAATGTATCGGGCCTGGCTGTGTGAATAACGCCCAGCCAGATTCAGTGTACTGTGGGAACGACTGTATCCTGAGACACGCTGCTGCAGCCATGAAGTCAATCACCGATGTCAAAGAGCCCAACCAGACGGCACAGAAAACCAAGTCTACACCTAAGGTAACTTGGACCATCTGAAGTGATGGCCTTTGGTCTTCCTGCAGGAATGTTCACGCCTTTCACTGAATTAGTTGTGTAGAGTAACCAATGCAACATCTGTGTAAGGTAAAATGTCAGTAACAACAATAGAAAGCACATTCTTCGATTTCGTGTGTAACTGCCAATCAGTCCATGACATAGACATGGAGATATCATATTTTTGTTTTCATGTCTGAACAGTTGAATTTCCTGAAGTACATTTTCTTGCCTGAATGTTCAGTCTATTAGCTTAACAAGTTACATCCAACATGGGAGAGTTGCGTATGTATGTCCGGTCTCTGGATGACTTGAATCATAATAAATATATATATATATTAACTTTTTTTAAAATCCTGTTCTAAGGTTGGTCTTGGCAGTGTCAATTTTTCTTGATCTGTCTGCTTCAGAACGAAATACTGGCTTAACGTTTAAGCAAAAATATTCAACACATGGTAATTGGCAGGTGTTGCTCTCTGGTGAGAGAATATTTAAATGTTGAAGTGCCTGTTTGAAGAAACAAATTCAATGGGCAGAAAACCCAAATGTGTAGAACAAAACTGACATTTAACCCATGCTCCATTATTAACCAGCTTCTTGGGGCATTAGTTTCAGCTTTCAAGGGTCTGAATTAAAGTGAATGACTCTTTTCATTTAAAATAATTTTATAGATGCATTGCCATGAATTGTGAAAGTGAATAATTTTCCCATTTACACTTGAAATATTGCGTTATGCCTGTAACTAAAATGAAATTACTTTAAATTCCTTGCCTTCACAGCAGATAAGTTACAAACTGTCATTATGCATTTGTATTATTATTTGCATGTCCTCGCACTCTTCATTTCTAATGTCCTGCATCATTTATACTGATAAGTAGTATGCAATACAGTGAGGGGAAAACTCTTACACTAAAATATATCAATAGTATATATCAACATCCACTGTCCTTGCTTTTACTTTTCAAATCTTGTATTTGCCGAATATGAACATAATTTTGTCTATGCTACCTCCAAGAACCTTTAGTCCTAGTCTTCTGTTAAATAGTCAATTATTTTTTATTTCTGTGGTTGTTTTATTTGTTGCAAACCATGATTCTTCAATGTCTCTTTACAGCATAAAGAAATCCTGTTCTCTTATTACTCTGAAAGCTCTGGTTGGCTGTGAGCTTGAGCTCTCAAAGGATCACAGAGAAAACAATAATGCACTGAGACATTTTATCTATACATGAATGAATTGTGGGTTCACGGAAACAGTCTTCCTAGTGTTTAAACACTTGAAGTATTGCTACTTGTAGAAAGCCAGACAATGATGAACTTGCTCTCTCATACAGTGTCTGAAATTAAGTTTTTGGCTCACTGGCCCAGACCTGTAAATGTACCTGCCAAGAATCATTTGGTCCAGTGTATGTGTATTTCCACATTTGCAGAAGATTAGATGGTGCTTGTCAGATGCTGCTGGAGTATGTAGAAATGCCATCAAGTTACTTTCTGTTAGTTATACTATGCACACAGTGTACAGTGGTTAGAAAAGACCAGACGGAGAGAAGGCAAGTGTCGGTGATTAAACCAGGGGTTGATTGCCCTGGTATTTAACAGTTTTTTACATTGGGAATCTGCTCTTTAAAGCCCACAGAGCTCATGTCAAACATTTCTTTATTAGTGTTAGTGTCAATCAAACCATGTTCACTGAGTGTTGTTACTAAAAGACCTAAATGTATGTTTCTTCCATCCACACAGAGGAGCGCCTCTGGTGGGAAGAAGACACAGAAGACGACCCGGGACGAGTCCGATTCTGATTCTGATTCTGACTACAGTCCTGATCCAGATGAGGATGACGAAGATGAGCATGCTGAGGAACACCCGCCCCCGCCAGCCACTGCATCCTGGTCCAGCGACCATAATTACATTGCCGTAACACCAGAAAAGACTACACCCATATCACCAACAGTGTTAAACAAAAAGTGTATGTATCTCTTTGAAGGTCTAAAGCTGTTGTCGAAACCACATTGTTGTTTTTCCATGATAAATGTGGTTCCTGTCCTGCTAACACAATTTAGATATGATCAGTACATTTGGGGAAGAACATGAACTCATCTGTACACTAGAGCATCGACTGCTTTACATGGTGTTGTGAGTTTAATCCATGTTAAGTTTGTTAATGAAATGTTGGCAGCTGTGGAAAAGGTAAGTGCCACTTGTGGTGTTCTGTAAGTATTCAATAATCCAAAGGACTTTTATTTTGAAAGGGGCACTCTGTAGATGGCACACTGTCAGTAGAGAACAACCCGGCCTGTGAAACCAGTTATACAGTGTGTTCTGTGGCTCTGCAGGAGCTTTGTGCAGACTGGAAAACTTTATCTCAGCTGAGGCTCTGAGACTTTAAATTCTACAAAGAAAGCCTGTTACAAACTAGAGGCAGTGTTAAAGATGCAGGCTTTATGGGAATTGTAGAATCCAGCATTTTTTTATCTTGACCCACGTTAAGGACTAAAAGACAGCATACCTCGACATCTGCTGCACTGATTTTGACAGCGCTTTCTATATGAGCGAGAGGCTCAACTCTTTCCGAAGTCTAACGCGAAATACTCAGAGTACCCCTTTTGAAAAGCTTTCAGGTAAATTGCAGGTTTGTTGATGAAAACCTGTGAAGGAACGTGGTAGAGACGAAAGCAGGGCACTAATCTGAAATTGAGAGCGGTCAGCTGACTGATGCTTTGTGATGTATGAATGGGATGGTGCTTGTGTGTCTGGACTGAGTTAAATTGACCTGCTCTATTTGCCTGTGTGAGTCTACTTCCTTGGTTCATCACCTCAGCTGTTGGTCCCAAAAACAGGTCCCTCCCTCCGTCCCGCCGACAGGTAGGTGTTTCAGTATTCCCCCATGTTGAAGTGGACCAACGAAGCTAACGTAACCTCATATTGAGCTGATAAAATCAGCTGTTAGGCACAAACGTGCGTTTTTTCCTGCCCTAAGTTTGTGGGTAACAAACTTTTTCTACTTTTTTGATTCATATTGAATATGGTGCATCCTTTCTCGTAGGAAACTGGCTTAAAAATAAAAGGTGATATAACAGATTTTTGGATGCCTCGATTGATTATGTGAGCAGTGTTGGCTTGCTGTAGGATATCCTGACCCGTTCTGCGCAAACAAGCATATATTACTGATCAAACTACACACTGGAGATGTGGCCCTCAGGAGTCCCTCGATGGTGATCAACCGCACAAGAACCTCTGCTAGACCGCTGCAGTGACAGAGGAGACCAGCCAGGGACAATGCAGTGAAGCCCAGGAAGGCCCCAGAAGATGATGGGAGAACAAGGCCAAGCACAGTTTCAGAAGAGATCCAACTTAAAAGATTTCCACACACATTTTGCATCAGATGAGATTTGATCAATGTTGATGGGATCGTTTGTTGCAATGAAATGTGGACATTTGCAGTTTGTCTCACCTCCATAAGTGGTCATTGAATGCAGCATTAGTGTATTGATTGCATGGACAATGCATGCTAATGTAGTATAAATGCATCCTGTCAGGTCAGGAGACCAGAATGATCACTGACTGTTGCTGAGGTAGTTGTGGCCTATTAATTTTCTGATTCATGCCCATAATTTTACTGATAATTTGATTGTGTCTATATATGATCCTCAGAAATTGATTATGGTTGCTTTGTTTCTCTGAACAGGATTAATGTGGTTCATGTATTTGATGTCTATAGTGTGTGTTCAAGTGGGGTTTATGCTGTTGCAGTTTTAATACACTGAGACATGACAGATGAAGCAACTGGCAAGAGCAGATTACAGTCTGAAGAGGGATTTGATAAGTGTGTGGACATCTTGGTGCAAAGTGCTTGATATATTACCCTGATCATTTGATGTTGATGGTTGGATGAATTCATGAAATTTAGTAATACATTCAAATGACAATCATTAGCAAGACTTGGATTTAGTTGTTTTGGGGTTCAGAGTTCGTCCCTTTATGAGCTGCTGATAGTATTTGTTGCTAAGCTTGTGATAGGAATACATTTAGATTTATAGGCTTTATGTGGGTAATTAATCTTCAACTTATTATTCCCTGTTTGCATTTAAACTTTTATTCAATTTTCAGGGTTGTAGATCATTTTTGCCTTAGTCTACAGTGACAGGAGGGCTGAACTACATCTTAGCAAACTGGTCGATGCTGGTCTCACATTCAAGTGAGAAGATGGTCCTTCCTCAGTAACTCACTGAGTTTAGGATCCCTGGGCATTGAGGATCAAGTTGGTTTATGAGGCAGAAGTGCACCTCATGTTCGTTGCCCTCAAATGATTTTTTGGGAACAAAAAACATCTTTTTTCTCACAAATGTTCCTTCATAAACGGCACAACGCTGCTGTCACTGCTACAAATAAAAAGGCACTATTCATGGGGACAGTGTCGTCAACTGTTAATTTTTAACCTTGATTGCAAAGAATGCAAAAAAAATGTATCAGCTAGAGGAGGATTTGGTAATGAATTTATTTTCAGGATTTATTTGAGTTGTCAAATGTAAAATTCATAGATTGTTATTTTTCAATAACAATCTATATTATGAAGTGATTATCTGTACTTTTAGTGATACTGTACTGGCTCATTGCATCAGTTTAATATTCCATTTTTTTTTTAATGTTCGGTCTTGTTCTTGATTTTCAGCCCCTCCCGAAGAAGAGCTGCTGAGTGAGAAGGCCCAGAAAGAGAAGGAGCCAGCCGACACTCCTGACAAAGCTGCCCCAGCCTCTGCAACACCAGTCAAAGCAAACAACAAAAAGTCCCCAACCACTAAAGCTGCCAAGGTTTCCCCTAAAGGCAAGAAGCCGACTCCTAAAGCTTCCAGCTCAAAGACCTCCAGGAAACCTGTGACACCCCCAAGTAAAACTGCAGCAAAGTCCAAGAAACCAGTGCCGCCACCCACCCACGCCAAATCAGCCTATCCTCCAGGTCCGATCCACGTCACGGGGGCACTGAGAGTCGTCAAGTCCAACTTCACCATTCCTAAGAAGCAGCCGCAACAAAAGGACAATGTATCCCACAGTCATTCCTCTTCATCTTCAAGAGTCACATCGCCTAAAGTTTCTTCACCTTCCTCCAGCCACTCATCATCTTCATCCAGACACTCGCACCCTCCTTCGTCAGCACCTTCTGTGTCCCCCATGCCACCTCCACCCAACAACCAGATGAGACAGAACATCCGCCGCTCGCTCACAGACATCCTGTATAAGAGGTGAGTGTCCCATTCTCTTTCAGAAAACCTTTGCTGTTTCTAAAACTCTTGAGTAAATCCTTGGTTTAACTCATTAAAGCACATCTTTTTTGTTGTTTTCTTTGTCACCAGGGTGAGTGACAGTGATGATCTGAAGATGACTGAGAGTGAGGTGGCAAGGCTGGCAGTTGCGATAGAGAAAGAAATGTTCAACCTCTGCCTGAGCACTGACAGCAAGTACAAGAACAAATACAGGTCCCTCATGTTCAACCTGAAAGATCCTAAAAACAAAGTGAGTCAACACTGTCATGTATCCAGTATATATTCCCAGGAAAGTACATATTTATTGTCTGTGTGTGGAGCAGCTGTCTGCAGCTTTTATGGTTTTCCTCATGTTAAATAACTGTGTTGTGTGTTTGTCACAGGGTCTGTTCTACAGGGTGGTGGGTGGCGAGGTTAGTCCCTTCAGATTGGTGAGACTAAGCGCAGAGGAGTTGCTTTCCAAAGAAATCTCTGAGTGGAGGAAACATGACGCTCCTGGGGTAAATGTTATCTCCTTAACTAAAGAACAAGCACAATTGAGCAACACATGGAGTTGTGAGGCAAAACGCACTCCATGTTTGGCTTGCAGGACTTTAAATCTGTTTTATTTGCCTGTTTAGTGACATATTATGTATTTTTCTTCTGCAGGCCCAGTCTCCCAGTACGAGAGGCCATTTAGGCCATTCCAGACTGGGCAACAGGCACGACTCTAGCTCTCATAGCCTGGATTTAGAGGATGCCCCACCAACATCGGATGCAGATGTATGTATCGCTGCCGCCACTTCCTCTCGCATGGCTTCTGCTGCAGTAAGTGGTGGCGGGCTTTTCTTTTCTAGCTTTAATACCTTCCACTTTTGCACGGGTGTCAAACTGCACAAACTGAAATCTGGCTAAGTAACGACAGTTACCAAGATGCCAGTTTGGTCACATTTTTCCGACTGTCCTTGAATATCTTTTTCTGAAGCTCCATCTTTCTTAATATCTTGTTGCCGCAAATCCTACTTTCATCGACCTTGCCCAAAATACTCTGGTGCACATCTTAGTAATGGAATATTATGATTTTGAAGTGAGAGAAAATCAAATATTTGACCATGATCATCTTTTCTGTCCTCAGGACCTAGATGAGTTGGTTTCAGCTCAGTCCTCTGCTAGTGAGGGCGGCAGTAGCAGCAACGTGCTCGACATTTTCAGTAACATGCTCAAAGACACAACTTCAGAGCACAGGACTCATCTGTTTGACCTCAACTGTAAAATATGCACAGGTAAATTGAAGTTTGACATGAAGGTAAAATCCAGCGAATCATTTGTTACGCAGCAGATTAGGCTTTATTGGTGTTTCTTTTAACTTTGCCCTCTAGGTCAGAAGATGGAAGATGAGCCAGCATCTAAAAAAGCCAAACTGTCTAGACCTTCAAGACAAGAGCTGCATTCATCCAGGTCAGGCGATGCCTCTTCTTTAGGCCAAACACAGGACTCCACAGCCTTCCAGCACCAAGACCCCTTAGCGTACCACCCGGGCGCTCCATCGTACCAGTCCAACATGGAGGTCCCTGAATCCCAGCCACAGCTTTACCAGGAGGACCTCAGCATGCTGGTACCTCCAGTCCAGGCCCCCACACCTGTTGTACCCACTGTATCCTCTGTCAGCATCACCCGCAGGGACCCTCGCATGGCCAGGCACAGCTCTGCTGTGACTGTCACCTACACTGCTCCAGAAAAGCCCACCAGCAACTTACCAGAACCACTTCCTGCTCCTGTTATTGCTCCAGTGGAGGTTGTGCCCAAGGCACCACTGCCGATGCCTCCAGCTTCGCCATCCTCAGTGGCTGTCTCCAAACCATCGAAAACAAGGTGTATATTTGTTTTACAGCAATATATTATGTGTACAATGTGATTACATTAAGAATATACTGTATATGTTTGATTTTAATTGTAAATGTGATTGGTGTTGTTACAGTGGAGTATAATGGGACATGGGTCACTGTTCTCATCTGAAGCTCTATTTGTTCAACGTTAAGAAGCCTTGATATGTGGCTTCTGACTTTTTTCTAAAAGAAACATGGTTTTGGTTTTACAGTTCACTTGAGCCTCCTCCTGAAGGTGAGACAGCAATTTTCCTCCATGGTCAAGAAAAGATTTGGAAAGGATTCATCAACATGCAGACAGTGGCCAAGTTTGTAACCAAGGCCTACCTGGTCTCAGGATCCTTTGAACACCTGAAGGAGGTTAGTTTTTCTTTGGTATAAGTTTAAATGTAAGACTGTGTTCATCACATCAAACATTTGTTCATTTGTTAATGAATGCAGACGTCTTTGGTGCACACGCACAAAAAAAAGCATCATCTTTAGTTTTGTTGATGTTCTGCAGGACTTGCCAGACACCATTCATATTGGAGGCCGAATATCTCCTCACACGGTGTGGGACTACGTCGGGAAGCTTAAAACTTCTCTCTCCAAGGTTTGTGCTAGCTTGTAGAGAAGTGTTCACCATTTTCATTTTTAAGGCCTTTTATCACATACATACTGATCTTTGCTCTTTTTAAAACCTGTGCCCACAGGAGCTGTGTCTGATCCGCTTCCACCCAGCCACAGAGGAAGAGGAGGTGGCATATGTGTCTCTTTTCTCTTACTTTAGCAGCAGGAAACGATTTGGTGTGGTGGCCAACAACAACCGCCGCATTAAAGACCTCTATCTCATCCCACTGGGCTCAAAGGACCCTTTGCCCTCCAAACTATTGCCGTTTGATGGGCCAGGTAAGCAGTTCCAGGAATACGCAAACATTTCTCTGTATGTAAATGTATTTGTTTCAATACTGTCTTGTTCATTTATTAGTCTTTGTACATGTGGTGAGTATATTTGTCTGTACACCTTTGCATTTGACTATGGTTGAAATGAGAGCTTGTTTGATTCCTGGGTTTGTACTGTAGGGGGCACTCACACTTCTTGTTGAGCCTCCCCTGGTAAACACCACTGTGCTGTGTATCTGAGTTTGTATCACACATCTCTAATAAAAGAAGTTTGCATCGCAGGTTGGTGCCATTTGAGTCCAGTCTCAGCCTGTTGTTTCTTACGATTTGGCTCAGTCTAAACCAAACTGAATACCTGTGTAATCAATAAATCGATTTGAGGTAACTTGTCAGTCACTGTATACTATGCCGCTGTTGATATGGTAACATGCTGCACTGCTGGAATGAAACATGTTTTTAGACATGTCCTCCTAAGTGAAGAATCAGCACTTTATCTGAACTCAGAAGTTTTTTAAGCCAGATAGCACAACTGTCACATGACATTTGCAGCTGTGGTAAGTACAAGGTTGTCTAACTCAGAGGGGCTCAAACATCCGTAGATCTACTCCTGCATAGAGAAAGGAATATTGGATTGTGACATTTTTCTTTTCCTAGGAACACACTGCTAATGATCAAATCGATTTCAAATGGAAATAATTTCTGCTCGTGACTCTGGATATGCCGGAACAATAATATAATAATTTAATTGCAGTCCTGTTTAGCCATCTTATAGGTGCAGTCAGAGGAGGATTTAGTGATTTTATTTCTGTGAATATCTTGGTTTTATGATAAACATCTACAAATCACGTCAATAACAAAGGCAGGCCTGATACTTGTTTCTCTGCAGCTGGTGCTCATTCACTAATGTCCACAGCTATTTTTGTAGTTTAAAAGAAATGACCTGAAATTCAAAAACGGGTCTTGTGCCCATTGGGTTATTAGTTGAGCGTAGCCAAGCGTCCCACCATTGTCATTTGTTGTGTACGTTCCAATGTTAAACTTGAAAGAACTTTAGTTTTATACATTATAAAACCTTGTGTGCTACATATTCTTGGTGTTTTTACTGTGAAAAATCTAGAAGCTCTCATTTCACCAGGTTGTCTATTGCTCAGGTGAAAGATTCCCAAACCTCATCATGTGTCCAAAGCAGTTTTTGTGAAAAAAGCATTTTTAAGATTCTTTGTTTTTTTTCCCACCTTGCAGGGCTTGAACCTGCTCGACCCAACCTCCTCTTGGGGCTGTTGATCTGCCAGAAGGACAGGAAGCGTGCTGGTGCTCCACTGGAAGCTGAGGAGAAACGGTCAAAGATCCAAACCAAAGATGACGACACCGGCCTTCTGAAGCCATCTCCCTCAGTCAGAGTAGAGAGAAGCACACGACAGAGTCAGGAGATCTCCTTCAGCACAACTCCTCCAGGAACGCCTCCATCCAGCTCCTCTGAAACTTCCAGCAGCGCTGTGACAGCCTCCTCAGTCCTTTCACTCTTGTCCTCTGTCAAAGCTCCCCCCACATCCTCTACCACTGGCAAGGAGTCCCCATCCTCATCCAGCACTGCTGCTTCCTCTGCAGCCGCTGCAACTCCTCTCGAGACTATCCTCAGTCATTTAAAGAAGCAAAAGCATGACTCAGACGCTTCTAACTCTTCGATTGATAAAAGCGAGGAACACTCCCTGCCACCATCTACTCTGCTAGACACCTTTGTGAAACAGTTTGCCCAGATTTCTAAAGAAAAACCAGTGGAGGAGGATGAAGATGACCGACCATATGACCCAGAGGAAGAGTATGACCCCAGTAGGGGTTACAGTGTTCCCCAGAGGCCTGTTGAGATGGTAAGAAAACCTGAAGTCCCCAAGCAGCCTGTGGTGATTGCGAGTGAAGTTGATGATGTGGCATATGACCCAGAGGATGACTCAATATTTGATGAGGTGAAAACTTTAGTACCAAGTCAAACTAAGACTGCAGCTGTAGGTATCACTGATCCACAGAAGATCCTGGAGAGCCTGAAAATAATTGGGAACAAGATATTACAGAAAGAGGGAGATCAGCAATTATTATCCACAGGGACACCTGGTGCCTCAGACACACTCTTAACTCCAATTAACAAATCCCTTTTGGCCAATAGTCAACTACTGCAGCTTGGCAAAAAGGTGGAGGCACTAGTAAAGTCTTCATCGGTGGCTCCCTTGATCAACCAAAGGAGAGATCCTCGCCAGATCAGGGATCCTCGCCAGGCTCTGGCCGGCAGGAAACCGACTGATGAATCTGAGGAGTCAGAGGAGACATCTGCTGTGTTGGCAGATTCTACACCTCCTTCAGAGCCACAGCTGCCCGATGTTCCTGATGTCCCAGACTCATCACAAGTTGAAGAGACAAAACTGCTTCAAGAGAAAGTGAAAGCTGAGACCCTTCCCTTCATGGACTCAGACAAGTCAGAGGTGTCAATTCCTTTATTAGGAGAGGAGGTGGAACCTTATATGGAGGTCAACTATATGGATGAAAAAGAAGTGAAAAATGAGGAACCTGAGCCAGTTAAGTCAGAAACAGAGATGGACAAGTACAGTATTTGGCCAAATGCTGCCAGTATTTTAAAAGCTGGCGATGACTCAGAGTATGAAGAGAATAGCCAGGATACACCAGCTACAAGCTATTATGATGAAGCAGAAAATACCTCCTCTATACCTTCAACAATCCCAGTGCTCACTCAGAGCATACCAATGGTTGAGACTCAGACCCATCACATATCGCATCACATGTCAGCACCTGGCTTTGACAGCAAGTACAGACCTCCAGCTGACATCCCTCCCCTATCCACCTTCCCTCCCCATCAGATGCAAGGACAAAACTTGATAATGAGGCCTCCACCGATGTCTTTGCCGCCACCCATGCAAGGTCTTCCTCCAATGTCGGGGCCTCCTCCTATGCAGGGACCCCTGCCGCCCATCCATGTTCCTCCTCCTGTACGTGCTCCTCCCCCCATGCAGGGTGACAGTCAGCAATTTGGCCCACCTCCGGCTGCATACACCCCCTATCAGAACCAGTGGCCACGCACCCAGCCGCAGCAGCAGCCTCTTCCTGGACCACCTCTTCAGAATATCCTGCCACCCAGAGGACCACCACCACCATTCCCTCCAGTGGCCCAAAGAGGCCCTCCTCCTCAAATGTTTGATCCCTCCATTCCCCCTCAACACATTGGACAACAAGGTCCCCCTCCAGGGCTCCGCCCACCTCCTACTTTTGATGGACAAAACAACTTAGCTCCACCAAGATTCACAAGTCCGCCACCACCTTTTAATTTCCCTGCAAACAGAGGTCCCCCTCCACCTTTCACAAGTCCACCCCCTGGTCACTTTGATAACAGGCTTCCCCCTCCGTCCCACTTCCCAGGGCCTAGGGGAGCCCCTCCATCTCAGTACAGTGACCTCAGGGCCCAACCCCAAACGATAGACCAACCTCGAGGCCCTGCTGAACAGTATAACAAAGACCCTCCTAACTCTTTCAATCTAAATGTGGAGCAAAGTCTAAATGCTCACCATATTTTCAAAGACCATCAGGGCCCCCTGCCTGGTCCAGCATACCGGGGACCGCCTCCTAACCAGTATGAGGATAGAAGAGGTCCACCTCTCAGTGGGGAAATGAGCAGACAACACTTCAGCCAGCATAACCAGTATGTGAGCTCCGGGCCACACTCCCCACCACCTAACCGAGGTTCTTTTGACGACCACAGAGGCCCTCTGCCTCAGGAGAACAGACCACTTCCATCCCAGCCTTTTGGAGGATCAGAGCGCTACCGCCTCGATAGGCACTCAGATGAGGCTAGACCTATTCGGCATGGGGGGCCGCTGCTGCCAACTCCTCCAGAGGCTCCCATAGTTCCTCCAAGTCGCATAGGAGCCCACAGTCCAGACCTGCACAGGGACAACCACTGGCGTCGCCACTCTCCTGAAATTAGGAGGAGGAGCAGCACCACCCAAGAGGACCCAGAACCTCGCAGTGGAGATCGCTTTAGTCGCTTTGAAGGAGGGCACAGGGAACCTGTTCCTGGTCCCTTGCAACCCCCCGAAGAGAGACTGAGGGAGCTGTCCGAAGATCACAGGAGGGAAAGAGAGCGGGAAGTCCCGCATGCTGGCAGGCCATCATGGGACAGGGGGCAGGGGAAGCGGTGGAGCAGAGAGCGAGAGTGGGACAGAAGCAGAGAGAGAGAACGAGATCAAGATCGAGGCCGAGAGAGAGAACGAGATCAGGAGCGAGGCCGAGAGAGAGAACGAGATCAGGATCGAAGCCGAGAGACAGAACGAGATCAGGAGCGAAGCCGAGAGAGAGAACGAGATCAGGAGCGAAGCCGAGAAAAAGAACGAGATCAGGAGCGAAGCCGAGAGAGAGAACGAGATCAGGAGCGAAACCGAGAGAGAGAACGAGATCAGGAGCGAAGCCGAGAAAGAGAACGCAGCAGAGGGCGTGAGGGCGACAGGCACAAGGAGATTGAGGGAGAGCAACAAAGGGATCAAGACACCGACAAGAGGAAAGACCGGGAGAAAGACCGGGAGAAAGACCGGGAGAAAGACCGGGAGAAAGACCGGGAGAGGGACAGGCCCAGGGAGAGAGACTCTGACAGAAGGGACTCTGACCGAGACAGAGTTAGGAACCGCGACAGAGACCGTGAGAGAGACCGTGAGAGGAGACGGGAGAGATCTAGAAGCAGGGAGCGAGAAAAGGAGCGAGAAAAGGAGCGAGAAAAAGAGCGAGAAAAGGAGCGAGAAAAGGAGAGAGAAAAGGAGCAAGAACGGGAGCGAGATCGGGAGCGTAATCGAGACCGGGAGCGAGACCGTGATCGTGGGAAAGATCGCGGGAAAGACCGAGACCGCAACAGGGAAAGAGAGAGGGACAGAGACAAAGACAAAGACAGGGATCGTCGGGACAAGAGCAAAAGCCGGGAAAAGAGAGAGGAGAAAAAGGATAGCAAACACAATGTAACTAAGGATCGTGAAAAAACTGCAGACAATGACAAAAAAACATCGTAGTCAGTTTTATGGACACTACATTACAGTGTGAGACTGTTAAATCCTTCAACAGTTGAAATCATCACTGCAAATGCAGTAAGTCATTAAATTTCCACACTTGTGTTTCTGCACTAAAAATGTTTGTATTATCTTTGTCACCTAAAGTTTGAGTTTGAGAAAATAAAAAACAATTCACATTTGAGAAAATAAAAAACTGAAGGCCATCTTAGTTGCTTGTGTAGAACATGTATCAAGTAGGTCATTGAGTCCTATACCATGCACCTTCCTCCTGTCAATCTTCTTTTTTTTTTTTTAAACAATGCAACCGATTAACCCACCATTTGTAACATGTAAATATGAATATATTTGTGTATATACTGATGTTTTTAATCATACTTTTCTAAGTAGAGAAAATAAAAGCCATATATCTGAGATGGACCGTGTGAAAAGAAAGGCGACAATGTTGATAAACGGTGTGTTTAAATGTCGAGCAGCGTTGAACTCAAAGGCTTCTATCTACAGTATATACCCCATCAATGGTCGTTAATTAAATGTCCTGAGTTTGTTTCAGCTCAACTAATAAAAACTGTTTGACATTAATCTTGTGATATGTATTTTGTGTGTAAGATTATGGATTCATGTTTGGTTTTAAAGTGATGTGAAATTTCTGCTCTGTACCCTCTGGGTCATTAATTGATATCAATTCCTACCTTCGGCCTGGTGATAACTTTGAGCCTGATGTTTCCTCCTGAGTGAAGGTTGTGGTTTTAAACCCTTTTTTTATAAGTAGAAAATGACACATGACAAACAGCAAAACCTCACTGTGTTTACACAGTATAATAATAAACCTTATTTATACAGCACTTTTTAAAGACAGAGTTTACAAAGTGCTTTGACAACAAAGCAAGAAAAGTAAATTAAAACTTGAACACGTAAACGCAGTAAAATGACAGTAAAAATAAGTGAACAAGTAAAATAACAGGTGAAAAGAAAACGATCAAATCACTCGAAAGCAAATCTAGAAAAGTGGGGTTTAAGAAGTTATTCAAAAGAAGTCACTGACTCTGCTGTTCCAAAGCCAAGGGGCCCTGATGGCAAAGGCACGGCCACCTTTTGTTTTCAACCTCGAATTTGGAACAGCAAGCAGGGCTCCACCTGAGGATCTAAGGCACATAAGGGGTCAGTAATTCTGTGATGTAGCTTGGGGCCAGACCCTGGCGTGCTTTAAAAGTGATGAGTAAAATCTTAAAATCGATTCTAAAGCAGACAGGGAGCCAATGAAGAGAAGCAAGGATCAGGGTGATGTTGCCTTTTAAGACCAGTGAGAAGCTGAGCTGCTGCGTTCTGAACTAGTTGGAGCCGGGAGAGTGACTTTCGGTTGATGCCAGAGAGAAGGGAGTTCCAGTAGTCCAGTCTAGAGTTGACTGGTGCATGAATTACTTTTTGCAAGTCAGGGTGTGAATGTATGGATTTGATTTTGGAGATGGTTCTGATTTGTAGGAAGCAGGACTGGACTACTTTTTTAATTTGTGGTTCGAAAGTGAGTGATTGGTCCAACAGCTCTCCTAGGTTTCTGGCAATGGGCTTTACATTGACTGACCAGGTACCAAGGCTTGTTGCAAAATTGCAAAATAGTTGCAAATAGTTTTGTTCCATCCAACTGTTGATATCATAAAGACAGTCTAACACAGCAGCTAGGCTTTCAGGGTCATCGGGTCTCAGTGGAAGCTATATCTGTGTGATATAGTATATGAGCATAGTATTAATATTGAACCTTTCTTATATTGCTATTAATAAAAAATATATTACAGGTATTAATTTTAGTATTAATGTTAGTATAAGTGTTTAACTTTCTGGAATTAAAGGTCATAATTGAATTTCAGTTTATATCCACATGGTCCATGTCCGGGTTGGATCTTGACACAAACCAAATTTCTGTGTTTCATGTCATGTTCAAAATCTTAAATGTAACCCTAGAAAGATGGGTGGAGCCTTACAACTGGCAGTTTGAACAAAAGGTCAAATTGGTGAACCCAATCCTTTGTGTTGAATTTCTAATATTCAAAAATATTTCTGTGTGATAAAAGTTCTCTCGAAGAGCCATAACCTTTAATAATGCATGATGCAGTACTGTAATATGGTAGGAAGGCACCACAACTCAAGCAAAGAATTTTCAGTAGCATCTTCCTCTTTGGTTCCGGGATGATGACGGCTTAAATTCAATACCACCAGAACAGGACTGCTATTTGGCACTTGTGCAAATATAATCAGATGAATACGCTAAATACTTTCCTTTGACAGGAATAAAGGTGAATGAGGAATATGTGATCATATAAGGTATTTATTGTCAGACAACAGGATGTGATCATACTGAATGAACACCATAGCTGATTTTTTGTGTAAAACTTACATCCACTTCAGAACTATACACATTCTTTTATAAAAGTGAAAGAGGAAGATTCACGCTGTTAACATTTTAACATCATTTTCACCTTCCACTCCTTCCTGTGACTTGGACGCTGACCACTCTGACAACATCATCTGTATTTTCCTTGGGCACCACACAAACTCATCTTTACGGTCATAATTCAAGTAGGCGAACTTGATGAGACTCCTGCGCTGATTCTTGTCGAGCACGGCAAACACAAAGTAGTTGAGGACACTGTCTTTGACGTCTGGAAGTTGTCCGTGGACGAGTGTCTCCTTCAGGAAGAAGTGGACCAGGGGGGCTTGGTAATGGCGGAACCCCAGGGTTCCCAGGCACTTCAGGATGCGGGTGATGCGCAGGTTGTTGTGAGTGCGACTGTCGATGACAAACATGCAAATGAAGGGTCACTTGGATTTACATTCATAGAACTATATGCTTCTTATTATTATTGTCTGAGATATATTTTACTTGTTCAGGTTGCAGAATCGGTCTTTCCAGTTTGAGGCTCTCCTGACTTGGCCTGTGTTCTTATCACACAACTCGATGCCATAGAAGTCCAACATGAGCTCATATGACTTAAGCAGATTTTCCTTCGCAGTGTCATTTCTGAGAAAATCCTACAGGGAAGGTAGAACTGCTGTGAGAACATTGGAGGCAAATTCTTTACAAATTTCAAAGTGGTAACTTTTAGCAGCTGACCTCAATTTCTTCTCTTGTCAGTATACTGGCATCATGGTTCATGCCTGGTTCCTGCAGTGGGAACAACCTTAGACAGAAAAACGTTATTATAAATTTCATAAACAAGAGCTGAAAATGTTACATCTCATCTTTGGTGTCTCGAGTAACTTACCATTGAATGTAAGTGTGTACATACTCCAGTTTGTTGTAGTTTCCAAACCACTCACTATGGAAATCTTGTATGTAGATACCTCATGAATGGAAATGCAGAAGTAAAGTGATTTGGATTTATATACACTGTATTTCAAGATAGTCTCACAGATAACGATTAAAATTAATAACTGACAAAAACACTTGTTGATGCAGACTTAAAAATAAATCACAATATATAATGTAAGTTAAAGGCTTACCATCAGGTAAAGAGGGTTTGTTTCCAAGGTAGAACTCCAGATTAGGATTGTCATCCTGCTCAACAAAAGAGATTGGAAATGAATACTGCAGCTGAACAGAGATATTTTTATTTTGTTTCTAACTAGAACACCAAGGCCCAACAGTCTCCTTACATTCAATCAAGCTGTAACAAATTTCACAAACTCCTACATATCAGTTCCCTTGATATGCCTAATAATTTTCATCAAGATCCATCAATTATTACCGAGAAAACTGCAAAAATGTTTGAAAAATCCCTCTCTCACAATGTTAAAGAAAGTGATAAAAACAAATCCTGAATTTAGAGGGTTCTTACAAAGAAACAAACACACCAACCAACAAACCAACGGACAGGTGTGTGTGAGGTGTACTCACAGAGGCCATGTTCTGGTTCCAGCCCTGCATCCTGATCTGAGACTGTGAGGAAATATAAAGAGAAAAATTGTGGGCATAACGTATAATTAAATGTGTATGAGACCTGTGTGTGTGTGTGTGTGTGTGTGTGTGTGTGTGTGTGTGTGTGTGTGTGTGTGTAAAACCTACAGGGTAGTCGTGCCTGTAGTTGTGCATGTCTCTCGCAGCATTTTCAAATCTGCTAAATTTGTACTGGCACATGGACAATAAGTGAAAGTTAGTTTATATTTACGACATTAATGGATTATAGAAATACTAACAATAAACATAAACATTGACAATACACTTGACACAACAGATGGTGAAAACTGAAACTGAAACTCGCCAGGTATCTAGAGTTAAAATGAACATCCTGCCCAGTATTAATTATGTTGGGTCAATGCTACCTCACATTTTGTGTATGCGTGTTTTCTTGTACTTTCATATTTCTTTAATAAATGAAAACATTTGATCACAAAAAACATGGGTGAGGTGTACTCACAGAGGACATGCCCTGGTTCCAATGTTGCATCCTGATCTGAGACTGAGGAAACATAAAAGAAAATTGTGGGAATAACATATAATTAAATGTGTATGAGACCTGTGTGTGTGTGTGTGTGTGTGTGTGTGTGTGTGTGTGTGTGTGTGTGTGTGTGTGTGTGTGTGTGTGTGTGTGTGTGTGTGTGTGTTAGGGCTGTAAGGGTTCTCCACGTTAATCCACGCTTCTGTTCATGTCTGTCTTCTCTTTCTTTTCTTTTTTCAATTTGCACTATGGCATTCTTGCTCTTATTAAATATTATTAAAACATCCTTAAGAGGTGACAGAGAAGTTTCACATCACTCTTGTTCATGGTGACCTCCACTGTCTGTGTGTCACATTTCAGAAGATTTGACTGTAGAATTCTTTTGGAAATTAAAGGGAAAATCAGCTCAGTTTTCAAATATTAAATACTATTATAAAAGGATCCTTAAGAGGTGACAAATCATTTTCATCTCTCTCTCAAATAAGCTCAATTTTTATTATGACACTCAAATCGCTCTCTTTTTTAAATATTACAAAAAATGTCCTCACTCTTTGAGTAATGAATGCCATCCCTTTAATTTTCTCAAACTTTCTACAGTCAAATCTTCTGGAACTTGACATACAGACAGTGGAGGTCACCGTGAACAAGAGACAGGTGAAACTTCTGAGTCACCTCTTCAGGATGTTTAAATCCAACAAGTTGTGTGAAACTTTACTTTCGGCCTTGTTTCCGCTCCACGCGCCGGTACCGTAACGCCAACATGGGCTATGAAGACCATCATTTACCCCCGAACCCCGACATTCAACGGGTACAACAACAAGCGGAGAAAGCAGAATCGCGGGCTGACCGGCGCGGAGAAATGCGCGTCCCGTGTGAACAGCCAGGCGGCTGCGCGCTTGAGAATGGCGCTTCCGCGTCCGGTGTAAACCCGGCGTAACGCCACGCGCTGATGTGATGAGTTCTAACAAACAAACAAACAATCACGGGACCTGAGGTGAACTCACAGACGCTGCTGGTCTCTCCTCAGTCTGCTCTGTTTCCCAGGTGGAATCATAACCACAGTACAACTCATCCGTGTTGTCAACTCTGTACTGCTCACTGTCACACTCTTCATCCTCCTGCTCCTCCTGCTCCTCCTGCTGCTCCTCCTGCTCCTCCTCCTGCTCCCGGTCTTCTCCGGGGACCCTCAGCTTGGCCTCACGTTGACCCTCTGAGCCCTGACACTCCTCGGGCCTCTCTTGCAGACCTGCCTCACACAGCAGGTCTGCCTGTTGGCTGGGCAGCTGTGGCTCGTCTCCGCCGCGGCGCTCCCCCGTCCAGCCTGTCTCTAAGCGCAGGTACCTGGTTATAGGAGCAAACAGCCTGCGGATGAACAAGGTCCGGCGCCACAGCCAGGCCACCACCGGACACAGTGTGTCCCGAACCAACCAGGACATGGTGACACGAATTCTCCTCCTGAAGCGACCAGACCCACGCCTCGCGTCTGAAGTGGAAGTTCGTTTCACTTTCATTTTTCACTCCAGGAGAAAGAAAGTTTGATAAAAGCTGATGTTGACGCCCACTGAGAGAAGCAGGTTCATGATTTGAGTAGAACGCATGAAGCTGTTTGCAGCTATTGAGGTTTAAGTGACACAAACAGAAACAGACCACCTCCCTCATGCTTTAACATGTGAAAGGATATATTGGATTATTTTATTAGTTTTATTAGGTTTTATTCTCAGGTCACGGAAACTGCTCAGAGTCCTAATGCAGACCCGGTATCAACTTCATCATGTAAAATCTCACAAGTGCAGCCTTTATATAAACACCAAGATAATTCATATATACACACTATTCATTTTGGATATGTCATTTAGGAGCCGGAGTCAGAGAAAAGGGCAGATTTCACTGTTCATAGAACAAATGGGGAAGTTATGTGTCACTTCAAATCTATAGTGATTTTTTAGGTGTCTTTCAAATTTCTTTTCACCTTCTCAAATTGATGGATAAATGATTCGATGTCGGGCTGCCAAGATTTAGATAAAAGTGTTTGGTTTATTTTCAAGGATTCTATCTAGAATTGCTTTAAGCCGAGCGCATACCTCGGTCCCCACTAAGTTCAGTCAAGCTGCGCCGAATTTCACACACTCGAAGATATCAGTTCTCTAAATGTGACGGATTTATTTCATCAATATCCCTTAATTATTTACCCGGGAAATCAGTGAACATGCTGTGAAGTACAAAAAATGTTCCTGGATCCACAACCTAATCCGGATCCACCCCAAAATTGACCCATATTGAAACCTACTACCAAGCTTTGTGGAAATCAGTTTATTTGTTTGCGTGTGATCTTGCTTACAAACAAAGAAACAAAAAGACTGGGTTGAAAACGTAGCCTCCATGGTGGAGTTAATTTAGAGTGGGAAATCCCAACCTTCCAAATGTTCAAATCCAGTGTTTTTATTATTCTGATTGAGTTGTTGTCTCCATGCAACCATCACCTCTGGGTATAGACAATATAATGTGAATTTATCCTGTCGGATTTGAGTCCCATCAAAGTCTGGACACTGTCTCTAATTGTCTCTTCTTCACTTTTACAACAGTCATGTGAGTTTTCTGACTTTACTGTTTTAGTGCTTGTCTTTTATTTAAAAAAGAACCAAAACACTAGAGGATCCATCCATCCATCATTCCAAGGTTATTAATTATCAAAACATCAAAATAAAAGCACACCATAGTTAGAATTAAAGTTTAGTTATATTCATAATTTAGTGAAAGAAACTGAATTGAAATGATCTGATTCATGTTTAGCTGTTTTTTGAATGTTAAATTAATTTCTTACCCTGAGTTGTGTCATCACTACAGATGTTGTTTTAGTTGTCACCTGGACAGTCACGGGATGAAATAAAATTAGATTTTTATATTTATATATAATAATTTATATATATATATATATACGTTATATACAGAAACTGACACAATGATAAGGGGTTAATAATATTAAGAGAGAGTCAGTTACACTTTACTGTAGTTTGAGAAACCACTGATCCACACGATAAAAAAACCAGTTTCTTCTTTTGTCACAGTCGTCCTCACACCAGAACCACTCCCTGAAGGTGACGTAAAATTAAAACACGCTCAAGCTTGTTTCCCTCAGTGACACCAAAAAGATAATTGTGTGAAAGTTTGTTGATTTTAAAAAGAGAGATTTTTTATTTTTATGACTAAAACACATTATGTCGCTTTATCATACAATCATCATAAAGACTCTTTATCTCCACTGCCGTTGTGTGCTGTTATCAGTTTAAAGATACCATCATGTTTGTGGTGTATTTCCTCTCCTCATTTTTTAAAGCGGGCCGCACTTGGACAGATGAGAGTCTGGACTCCTGCCGGTGGACATCCTGACCTTAATGTCTTCCTGTGGAAGATAAAGGGAATGTATGAATGTTCCCATCGAGCAGGGAGAGACGAGATGAGTACATCTGATAACCCAGCATCATTACTTCATGGGTAGAGAGCTGTTAAGCCACAGGGCCCTTATTAAAAAAGTAACTTGTCCTTCGCAGCGATTGCTCAGTATACTGCGGAATTGATGCGTCTGCGAACGACTATAACATTATATTGTTCATTATTTGTTTCCGACACACACATTTGAAATTTGCATAAAGAATTGATTGTGAATAATACTGAGGTAAGCGCTGTGTGCTGTTATTGAGCCGGCCCTGGTTAGGCTATTATCTTTCAGGGGCTCCTTTCAAAAGGAGATAATTGCTCTGACTGCCAGTGGAAAAAATCAAGACTTGTCTGTATGCTACACTATTAACACATGCTCAGCAATAGATTCCATTTGTGCTTACTACAGCGGGATAAGGTCCTGCAATGTCTCTGGAAGATAAAAACACAGCATGGAGATAGCCATATGTTCTGCAGGGGGGTGGGGGCAATAAACGTGGATTTTAATGACAGATCTCTGGCTTTTATGGCCTGGTTTAGTGCATGAATAGGTCCCGCAAATTGGAAAGAGATGGAAACTTCATGTAGGGTATGAAACTGAAATAACTTGCAGGGTAGTGCTGCAGTAGTCGGGCCATTTTCTGGTTGCTCCGCTGTGAACCCAATTAGCATGACACTGAGCAAAAGCCTCAGTGAAGTCAGGCTCCTGAGCAGCTGAACTGACACATACCCACAAATCATCTATACCCTCACTCTCTCAGTCCCTGTGTCAGACTTAGTTAATGACGACAACTCGGCGGATCACTCAGCGACTAAGTGTGCTTGATAAAGGTCAGTGCTGCCACCAGCTAATGCTTCATCGCTCAGAGTAATACTTTAGCCGAGCGTATTGTGAATACTCCACACATGAACGCTTCACAGGGCAAAATAATCAAGAGAGTAGCGTCTGGAAAGGCCAGCTGTTTCTGCTGCTGTGGGGCACAGACACAACACACACACACACACACACACTCACAAGCCTCTGCACACACAGGATCACTGAAAGTTAATACTTCAGTATAAATACTTTAAAATTTCGGTGATGTTTAGTGTTACTGAGAACTAACTTTTATTTATTGCTTTTTTATTGACTCACATCACTCATTTTTGTAAAGATATACTGTTGATCAGATTAATCAACAACCCAATATCTTACAGAATATTGATCATGAAGACCCTAAATTATTAAACTTGTATTTAGATATATACTCTAAGTGGCAACCCACCATGATGAGCTGCTGTGTTGAAGCCTCCAGTTTGGCCTTTTTCCCAGCACCATCTTGGTTTATTGAAACCAGAAGTAACCATATTTACACACAGTTGCCTCTGTATTAATCATCTAACAATGTCATATACAATAATGTATGGGTCAGCGTCACCAAACTACTTTTACTTTACTTTTAATACCTTAAAGGGCCCATATTGTGTAAAATACATTTTCTGGGCTTTTACTATCCGTAATGACTTGAAGGGGTCTGTAGGGACCCTCAAAGTATGAAAACAGTCACACCCCGGACTTTTTCACTCAGTCCATTCTAACAAATATGTTATCGAAACATCTCGTTTCGTACTTCCTCCCCGGTATGAGTCATATGGGTTCGCACTCGTCACTCAGCCCCACCCAGCCAGTACCAGTCCAGGCTCCAAGCCCACCACCCCCTCTCCCCACCACCACTACCACCCAGAATGCGACACCTAGCAGACTTGTTGCTGAGCTAGCAGCTTGTTAGCTACCACAGGCTAACCACAACAAACAACACTGAAGAAACACTGCAGCGTGGAGGGATGCAAGGAAGCGAATGTGTCCATGCACATTCCCCCGAAGATGGTTACTGTTCGAGACCAGCGGTTATGCTTTATTTCTTCTGACATGCCTTGTCACTGTGCTCAGTACGGAGTAATGGAGACGTTACTCGTTACTCTGTACTGAAACTCTGTTGTGAAACTCCGTACTGTAACTCGGGACGTTACTTCTACATTGGGCGACTGTCCTGTTAAAACTTGAACAAACATGAGGACGATGTAACTTACCGTTCAGAAACATCCTGTTGTAACCGACTGTAAATATGTGGCTGGTCTTCTATAGCGGTATCCAAACATGATGTGACAAAATATGGGGCCTTTAACTCCACTACTAATGCTTATGTTTTCTTAAGTAGACTTTTTACTTCTGACATAGTACTTTTAGCTAATTAAAGGATCTGAATACGTCCTCCACCACTTCAGACACACGACGTCTCATTGAAAAGTCACTTCTCAGAGCGCGATGAAGTTGAATGTTGCAAGTTGCGTATTGGACCATATTTGGCATCCATACAAAAGGATCTTGTATCTGACTGAAGATGAGCTCAGAGAAATGTTCCACCATCAGCAGATGAATGTGTAACCCGGATTCAGACAAACATCATTCTGCACAGTGACCGTCCAACAGTGAAGATAAGCACCTTTTGTGTGGAGGTGGACTTTGATGGATCGTCCTCTGTAGACATCACAGGTGAGGGTGCACTGGCTGAGGCCATGGACTACAAAACATCCTGTGGAAAGTCAAGGTGCTGCCAGCGGCTGAGCTCAGGTAACGTGTGGAGAGGCCCTGGGTCTGATCAAACTCTAATAGAACAGGCTACAGTTTCAACAGCCAACCTATTTAGTACTGTAATCCTATCGCAGGCTACACGGGTCCCAACACCTCAGGTCTCTTGAGATGACTGAAGGATGAGGATGCTCCTGCGTGTGTCCTGTGCGCGTCTGAGCAGCAGCAACCCCCCCCCCCCCCCCCCTGCGCCGCCGCTCCGTGCGCACTGTGGAGCCGAGGATGAAGACGCACAACATCAGGACCCTCTCTCTCATCCTCTCCATCGTTTGCTACCTGCTGGTGGGAGCCGCCGTCTTCAACGCGCTGGAGTCTGAGAGTGAGGGTGACAGGAGAAGGGTCCTGGAGCAGAGGCTGGGCGAGCTGAAGAGAAAGTACGGCTTCACCGAGCGCGACTACCGGCAGATGGAAAGGGTGGTGCTGCTGGCAGAGCCGCACCGAGCCGGCAGACAGTGGAGGTTCACCGGCTCGTTTTACTTTGCCGTCACTGTCATCACCACGATAGGCAAGTACAACAACAGACCGCAGTATTTATCTTCCGTGCGTGTTTGTCAAACACACGACAGGCGGCATGTCTTCCCGCGTGTCTGTGCGCGTGTGCCGAGGCGCTCTTTCACGTTTAACGCGGAGTCCAGTCATTGGACCCCTGGTTAGAGGGGCCACAACGAAGAGGTGTGTGTGTGGAAGTTCGTGTTTGACATGATTTATCTCTGAACAGCAGCTTATGCACGTTAAACAACTCACCTGCATTAAAGGGACAGTCCACCAAACTGATTTGTTTTCATTGTGACACATTAAAACACCCGAAGGTTTGAAGAGTGGCTGTAAAAAGTTTGTCTTCTTCACAGAGAACAAAGTCTGTGCTCAGTTTGGATTCACACAAACATTGACTCCAGTGAGATTATTAAACAGTATAAACAGGAAGAACACTACTTCCTCATTAACAAGTTGATTAAACGTGTGAACTGCTTCATATCACATTGCAACTTTCTCTGAGTTTGACAGAATGATGTTAAATCTAGATGAAGCACTATTTTGTGATTTACTGTTGTGTATAGCATGAGAGTTGTGTTACAGTGCAGAGCTGCAGGAGGACTTCAACATTTCTGTGACTTCTCAGATGTTTAGTGAAAACAAAAGATTAAAATTGACCACAGTCCCTACATGTCCTCCACAGAAGATGAAACTAGTCTTTTATTTCAACTTCATAGTGACAAATGTCTGACACTAAGGAGTTTTATTCCTTTATCACTTTAGATGTTCATATTTAGGTTTTGCAGAATGCAGAATATACCTGTGATTACAATTTGTGGACATGCAAAACAACAGCAACTGAAATGCTTATTTCCCCCCCGAAATCAACTAAATTGGAACTGTCAACAACAGTTTAAAACAAATTCAATGGAACGCGTGTGCAGTCACCTTTTTCATGTAAAGTCTCCTTCTGTCAGTTATTGTTGACAATATGTACAAGGAGCATAAGTGATACGACAGAATCAGGACAGGCCACTTCGCCAGTGAAAGTAAAATTGAAGGCTGAAGGAAATATTTATGTTTCGCCCTTTTTCCTCCAGAAGTTCATGGTCAGTTATTAAACCCTCTCCACACCCGTGGTCCACCCACATGGTGTTCTCACTTATTTATCTGAGTAGATCTTGTCTGAGGACTGTGTGTACAGACTCTGCGTGACTGATATCTGCTGCACTCTTCTTTGGTTTGTTGTATCTCTCAAGGACGAATATCATAACCATGCAGTAGAAATGGATTGTGGATGAAACAAGCGTACGAGGGCTGGTAGAGGTCACACTGTATTCCTATAATTTGGTGACCTCAATCACTACTGTCTCACGTCAGAGGTTTGCTCAGCCAGATTAAGTGTCAACAGTTCGTAACATGAAGAGGCTGTACTGTGATTATGTTACAGCTGAGTAGTGTAATGTACATGATAAATACAGATACTTTTTCATGTCTGTAGGTTAGATTGGTTTCCTTTTAAGATGCACCAGAGTAATTTAACCTGTAGGTAGCAGAGGAAAATGTACGTGTATGACGTCTCCTTACCAGCTAGGTTGTTATCTTTAGCCAGAGAACATATTGTGGTTTAACTGGAACCTTTTTCACTAAAAATGAATTAAATAGCTTTATAGAGCTGCAGAGTTTTGTTATTATTCTTAAAGACTTTGTCACAATGAGCTGTTTCACATTTAACTCGCACGAATCACACAATAGATTATTGCACATGTGACCACATAAAAAGTTAAAATACCCATCATATAGTCAGCTGACTGTAAAACTCATAATTTAATGTTTGACCCTTTAAAGGCTTGAGCTTCGGCGTGGGCCTGCACTAGACAGAGAGCATCTTAGCCTTGATTAAACCATTAATATATCCAGTGTACTTGACTGTGACCTGCAATATACTGTGACTTTGTAGGTTACGGCCACGTTGCTCCTCAAACTGATGCTGGCAAGGCCTTCTGTATGTTTTACGCAGTCTTGGGCATTCCCCTGACGCTGGTCATGTTCCAGAGCCTGGGCGAGAGGATCAACACGTTCGTCCGCTACCTCCTGCGAAGAGCCAAGCAGGGTCTGGGCCTGCGGAAGGTGGAGGTGTCCATGGGGAACATGGTGCTGGTGGGTCTGCTGTCTTGCATGAGCACTCTGTGTATCGGAGCCGTGGCCTTCTCCCACTTTGAGGACTGGACCTTCTTCAATGCCTATTACTACTGCTTCATCACGCTCACCACCATCGGCTTTGGGGATTTTGTGGCCCTGCAGAAGAGAGATGCGCTGCAGAAGCGGCCCCCCTATGTGGCTTTTAGCTTTATGTACATTTTGGTTGGGCTGACAGTGATTGGAGCTTTTCTCAACCTGGTTGTCCTGAGGTTCCTCACTGTGAGCTCAGATGAGCCTGATGTGAGGCCTGACACAGGGGGAGAGGAGCAGGGACCACAGCCCAAAAACGTACAGGAGGACAGGGAGGTGTCGGACTCTGAAGGAGAAACTGCTGAGGGGAGATACAAGGACAGGAGAGATGGACACAGCAGCCGCTGCAACCTGAGCCTGCCCATGGAGGGGGGCACCAGCTGTACGAACCTCCTCCCTTCTCCTGCAGAGGATCATGGACTTGTAACATCTGAACAGAGACAGGACTCAGAGCTCCCTGAACCCAGCAGACTCAGAGCCTTGTTCTCCTGCGTCTGCTGTGACATTCACGATAGCCCCCCTCCATCTCACTGCGACCAGGAGTGGGGCCACAGCAACCCTGTCTTCTACGACTCCATCTCCTACCGGGTGGACCGGGCCTCGTGCAGCTCCTGCACCCTGTCTGCACAGGCCTCCCCGAGTAGCGTAGCGCTCTGCCTGGGCAGGAACAATCTTCCCACCAGGAGGAAGTCGTTCTGACTCTGTGAGCTCTTAGATGAATGGCCTTTTTGAATGTTTTCTCCTCCTGGCAGAACAGATTGAACACGCTGGTTTTCTGCTTGGTGGAACAATTTGCCCTGTCACAGTCATCATGAATGTAGCATTATTTACTATCAGATAATATGTAACATATCGGAAAAAACATATACAGTCTATAATGTATATTTTTTTACATTAAAGATTACTTCTGAAATAAAATGTGTAAAATCATTTTAAGTATGTGATATATAATTGAATGTGATATTTCCATTATAACTGTAAAAAGTCATGTAAAAAGTTTTTCTTTTTGTAGAAAGTGTGATCAGCTACTGGAAAATAATGAATATTTTAGGTGACAGGTGTCTGACTTCCCTCAGTGTTGTCACCTGTGACCTTCAGTTATTTCCAGTCAGTAATCATAGCCGTCTCCTAATAAGAACCTACACTTGGGCGCTCTGGCTGGTTTCCTTGGTAACGTTTCCATCCCCATTGCTTAGCGCAGTGGAAAACTGGAGACGCACACGTAAAGGCAGCATCTAGTTAAAAATGTGATTTCCAGAGCGTGTTCCTTTGTGATGAATGAGTGTGTCAACACACAGAATGGAAGATGAGAAGTGACTCTGAAACAGTGGCAAATTAGAAATGTCTCCAAATGAGTGTTTAATTACCTTCTTAGATGAGTGGTTGACTCACACGCTGCTGTTATTCAAATTAGATTTTTAATAAAAACCATTGAGACAAGGAAAAGTGCTCTCACTTTTTAAATATTTTGAATTAAGTTACAGTGTGTTTAGTATTGGAAATACGCTATTTATTCACCAAATTAAAGGGGTAGTCCACCAAATGTGTACATAAAGGTTGGATTATATGTGACGAACAAACAAACCTTAATCAAAGAAAAATAATAACCCAGATGACATCATCAGGTCCTGTTCATGATGTCATCTGGGTTATCTCAGTTTAGGCTTGAGATCAACATTTTCATAGCCAGCAACCTGCTTTACAACTGAGGGTGTGGAGGTGGAAAAACGTGATCAGACAGGCAGGGCCGAACAAAATTATGCTTTCGATTGAATCATGGGAAATGTAGGATCCAGTAATCCTGGAGCTTGACATGCCAGAGACTAAAACTGAGAAAATCTGTTACCGCGGTTGTGATCTTTCTTCTTTTGATGCGTCTCGTGAGTACACTAACTTTATAGAAATACCAAAAATGATTATAATAATAGTATATGATTCATAGTTTGGATTCCAGGATCTGTTTTAATGGGTTGTCCAGTCCTCTTTATATACAGCCTCACATTTATCTTTTCTTCTCCTGTCTCCTCGTGTTGAGGGTTTTTAAATTCTTCAACTCAATTAGAAAAAAAAACCTAGCCTATTTTATTCTAGTATTTAAATCAGGGACAATCTGTATCTTACACGAGATGGTGTACTCGAAATACTGAGAGTCCAGGAGGTTAGTGTTAATGTCCACCCTGCTGAGCACCCCTGAAGACACAGACTCTCCTGGAGTGCCGCTCCACGGTTGCTCTTTGAATCAGAACAAAGTTGACCACTGCCGGCTTCCAAAGATCTCTTCATTTGAAATTACATATTTTTTTGCCCCCCTGGTGAATATTTGAGTAATATAATAATAGTTGACCTGTACTCTGACCTCCCTGTGGAAGGCCAGCTTGAGGATCACTCAGGTTTTGCATGAAATTACATTATAAACAGAATTCCTCTTGTAACTCGCAGACATACGTATCATTTCTCCTTGTTCCCATGTCTCGCACTGGGGGGCAGCATTGGTCTATATAAAACACAGGGTGACTTCTCTAGAGGTCTGCAACACCTGCAGGTATATCTGCTTAAATATTTGTACGGTTAAGATTTGTCTTTTGATTTCTGGAACTTCAAGGATAACACTAACGTAAGCCTGGCTTATATGTTCACATCCCCTGTGTGTGTTTGTGTGTGTGTTAAACCAGTCCCAGCACATGAAACCCCACTTTGTCCTCAGAGAGCCTCACTCCTGCGTATCAGTGTTGTTTTGTGGCTTTAAAACATGACAGTAGAAATTAGTTTTCCTCTGTCAGCATGAACTATGACACAGATTACCTCTGTGGGAATAAATGTTTGTGGGGATTTGATAAGTGAGCAGCAGATTTTCAGCCGAGCGTGCAGACATGGATCAGCCTCCAGCTTTGTCCGCTCTGATTTAGAAAGATATCTGTGCAGCAGCAGAAAGGAAGCATCTCAACAATGAGCTCCATGTCTGCGTGGCAATATGATCACTGTTTTGAGTGATGAAAGCTGCTGCTGTATCATTTGCATAATTACCCCATTAATATTGCAGATGGTGCCTCACTTTATTCTCTTGTGATGCCTTCAGATGGCTCCTCGTATCTGTGACTGTCACTGCTCCAGCACTCCGAGCCTAAAAGGATTGTAAACCATCTACGCAGATAAAGTACCACAATGCAGAACAGGCAGGTGATGGCCCAACATGAATTAGACATGCAGAGTGAAGCACACCTCATGCATGACTGTGGCTCAGAGCTGTGCCAGCATTCAAGGTGTGTGGCTCAGTTAGTGAATCCATTGAGCGGATTTCTATGAAGTTCCTACGAAAGGTAATGTAGTATTGCCTGTATTTGCATATAACGTATGTTATTACAGGTAAAGAGCTGCAGGTGGCGGTGGTGATCTTTTTGCTGAATGCATAACACTTCAGGTGAGTGCACGACCTCAGGTGAGTGCACGACCTCAGGCTCATGCTCACTCATATTCACATCAGCTCACATTTATGGAAATGCAGTCCTGTGGGAAGTCCACTCATTTTGGGATTAATGGTTGTTTTATTTCCTGATGAATCTCCACCAAGGTTCCTCTGTAACCTCTGCTGAGGTAACACCGTGCTCAGCTCGGAGAGCCAAACTGACTGCAGATGTACAAACGTATAATTCACGATGTTAATATCCACAGAACACAATTCATCACATAACATCAGTAACCTTTCACCGTCGAACTTTGAATTTCATTATCAGTGCAAATGCAAACAGGCTTACCCTCTGCCGTGCTGTTGTAGGGCTGAGGGAGTGGATGAATAATTGATTATATTGTTGTATATTTCTGTTTGTGAACACACCCTCTTAAGTCATTACTGTGCCACGTTGAAGGGTCTTTCATGTGCAGTCGCCTGGTTCGGGACACAAGATTAAATCGGAAGCAGCCAGTTCAAGCAGAGTGCAATGCGACTTTTTCTAAGGGGTAAATAGTTTTAATATGGCAGGAATATGGTTGCGAGCTTCATAATAGAAGCCGCATGCAAATAAAGTATTTATGAATGTACAAATAAACTGAACCAACAGCGGTTGCAATGTTTTGATTATGGAGAAATAGGCAAGTGTTTGTCTGCGAACACTGTATTTACAGTCTTCGAGGAAGAGCTGGGAGATTATGAGTTATGAGTCTTGGATGCACATCAGAATGCAAAAGTGCCTCCTCCGTGTCTCACAGTGAACACAATGAAAGATTAAGGAAGTAAAAACAAGTGTCATGTTTATTCAGATTGATGAAATGAGTAGAAATTAGGATTCAGTTGGAGAGCACTGAGAAAACAGACATTAATAGAAGTTCAATGGTGGGGTAATTGCTCATTAGTTTTAATTTCCAACCAATTTGCTGCTTGTGCCGAACAGTGTGAAAACAGTGTTTTTACTCAGTAGTTATCTCCTCCAATCAGACACTGTCTCTGTGACATTTTGTTTCACAGAGGCCACCCTGCATGATTGATCGCAATTTGTTCACTAGATCGAGATTTTTATTTGGATCTGCACCAAATTGTGCTCACTCAGAAATATCATTCACCGGAAATGTCCGATTTGTTTTCATCCAGACCCATGAATTATTCTCTGAGAACCCCATCCTGCAATGTTAAAGAAAGTTAAAAAAGAATTCCATGATCCGCCCCCCGATCCAGATCCACACAAACATTTTACAAATGCAGAAGAAACTAGACAGGCACTCTGAGGAATCTGTGGAAACGAGGGGGCGAATAAAACATTAACTTCCTATAGTGGAGGAAAGCTGCAGCTCGGTTTAGAGTTAAGCTTTGATGACCTGTGATGTATGCTTTGCATTCGTATGTGTGGCCGTACCCTGTGCATCTGTTGTGCGGCAAAGCAAGGTACCGCCACTGAAGGAATTCTGTGGAAAATGCTGCAGAGAAAGTGATTTAATGGATTCTTTCCTGACACATATCGCATCCTTACACCCAGTTTCATGGTAATCCGCAAAGTAGTTTTCATGTAATCCTGCTAACTAACAGACAAACAAAACAAAAGCATAATGTCCTTGGCAGAGGTAATTAAGTCTTAAAGGAAAAGTTACACTAACGACACTCAAATCTGATGACAGCAGAGTGCCATTCAGCTAAAGTGAATAATACCATTGTCTGTGTTTGCTCTTAAAGCCTGTGTCACTTCAGAGATAAGATGTCTCTGCCCTCAAGTGTCCACATCAGTGTGCTCTGGGTGTTTGACTTTTATTGGTCAAACAAGATTATTTGACTATTACCTCTTCTTTTCATTTTAAATTGAAATAAAATGTCCCATTGAATTCATCTCCTGCTGAAACAGCACCGAAGGTATTTTCTATGTATGTGAAACTATTATAGTGTATAGAGTTAAATATCTGCTGTTTTAGCCACGTTAGCTTCCTGGAGCTATAATGGCAATTTCTATCAGTTGGTTGTTTGGTCCCTCAGAGTGAAATACCTTATCTGGAACACTATTGGATGGATGGCTGTGAACTTACAGATATTCATGGTTCATAGAGTAATATATTTTAACAATCATTTTAATTCTAATGCCACTAGCTCGTCCCGCCAATATTGCTGTTGCCTAGAAACACAGCTGAAATTGGACACAACAAGAAAGTTTTAATGGCCCTTGGTTTTTTAACGCGTCTACTGGTAGCTGTTCAGTCTACTTGAAGCATGATTCTCAAGTATTGGACATCTGGTCGCTTGCCAGTACCATTACCTCTTTGAAAAACCTCACCCAAGTGCAATGACACACCTGTTGGACACTTTGTTTCTCGTGAATAAAAGGACACATGTGTTGGTCGCATTTGAAGGAGCCATTGAAATGGGATAGCCAAGTATCACCCCTGTGACGTCTTCTAATGTAGCCTCTGCAGGATGCAGCCCCTGCATGACTGGTGGAGCTAACTAAACAAATCAAAGTACACGTCGAACAATTTTATTCAAAAATGGTTTCTGTTGTTTTAGGTCGTTTTTATCACACTGATGTTTGTTCATCTGTTAATCTTTCCTGTAAGGTTTATTGGTTATTTGATGCTTGAACAACAGGGTGAAATGTCACGATTGACAGCTAAGACTCACTTTTGATTGGTTGAGAGCGTGTATCGATGGGACCTCGCTAACGGGGCTCCGTCCCCTGATCGCTACTGTGCTGACTCTGGCTCAAGATGGCAGCGTTTGAATCTGGGATAATATGGCTTAGTTTCTGGCTAGTGAGAAGTGGAGATGCATCGTCCATCTTTATATACAGTTTATTATACAGCCTCTAGCTGATACTAGCATGGCTGGAAGCTCTTAACCTGGTTTCTCACATATATAGTTGACTTGAGGTCAGTGTTGAAATATATAACTCACCATGGCAGCGCAGCTAATAAAGAAGCATTAAAAACAGAGAATCCTTTGTGTCTCATCATTTACAGTGATTCAGTCTGTTGTCTGAGGCGAGGATGTACAATCAAGGTTGGCTGTTATCCATTTTTCCTCCTCAGTGGTACAAGTTAACAAGAGAACAGCTTCTCCGTGCACACAGCTTCCTGTCTTAACAGAAACTCGGAGATGGCAGAGATGGGAGAAAGTGAGAGACGGAGAGTTCTCTCGTTTTTCCGCGGACAATATGAGCTGAACAGGGCTGTGGCCAGTGGCAGATGAATGTCTGTGTAAAAGTGTCTTTATTGGGTCTGAGTGCTCCTCTGTCGCAGGACAGGTTGTAAAAAATGAAAGGTAAGAAGTGAAGGCAAAAGCTCATCATGAAAGTAACGGCACACAAAGTCTCAGTGCTGTAAAAACGAAACAGAAGCTGTTTTAAAGTTTTAAAAGACGCATCACTGTGAGATGTGGATATTTGTCTATTCTACAAAATCTATGGCCGGATGCCTCTCAGTGTCACGCAGGTCACTCTTATCTCCCTTCACAGCAGCGCCATATTTTTCTCATTATGTGCAACTCTGCATACAACTTGGACAAATGTGCTTCCAAATGTGTAAGTAAGACTCGATACAGAAGTTGCTGTCGCGGCAGAATCTGAATGAGAGAGATAAGGCCACAGAGAAAAATGCAACACAATGGCCAGTGGATAACAAATGCATCCTTTTTTATTTTTAGATGTACTGTGCAGGGAAGAGAGGAAAAGAGGACCCTCGTAAAGAATAGTCCCCAGATATGAAACCTGATTTCTCCGCAGTCATTCAGCTCGGAACTGTACAAGATTGACAATGAAGTGATTTGCCACATCTCTTAATCTTCCTAAATGAGAGAGAAGTTCCCCCAGCACTAAATAATTCAGGACACTGCACTTCAGTTTCCTCCCATTATTATCCTTTGTCTCCCGCCTGTCAACTCTCAGGAGACCAAATCAATGCTGCTGTACCAACAGCCACTGCTGTATGGTTTTTCATATAGAGCCATGCTCATTAGGGGCAGCCTTTCGAGAATAAGTCATAAGAACAAAGAGAGGCAACAAAACAAATAGCAACATTTATTCAGCCATTTAAGCCATCACCCACATGGTGACATAAAAGTGATACATTTTACTGTGATCTTCCAGTATGTGCATATGTCCCTCTACTATAACCTTATTGAATCTCTCAGTCAATTAAAGCAATCATCTTTCTCTGTGGGATGTTTCATAGTCCACCATAAAGAGAGATGTTTTATCTGCTCTGGGAATATCAGTGATGGCCACAGCGGCGTCGGAGAATCTCCAGCCTGGAGAAATGGTTTCTTTTGAACAATCACGCCAGCACCATCGCGGCACCATTTCCCGCCTCCAGAGTGCTCTCATATTTTTTTTTTTCATTCGCAGATATAATGATTTTAATATTCCATTGACTGTGTCTTTGCTGGTCTGCTGAGCAGGAAGCAGACGGTTCCATCAGCAGAGCTGCGCCTGGCATTCATCATTAAATGTCTGCCCAGGAAACAGACAGCTTTACACTCATCTGCATCTGCTTGGTATGCCAACTGGGTGAGCATCCACACCGTCCTACCCACACTGTTATTTCTGATTAGCATATAATGCATCAATTACTTCACTTTCACTAAACAGAAAAGCTACCACAAGTTTTGTTTCCAAGGCAACTATGAAGAGTGCTGGCGGCAGGAGTAAATTAGTTTGGCAATGAATGTTGGATTGCGATGGTAAGAGCCAAGTAAGAGCAAACAATTGTTGTCCGATCTGAACATATGGAATGTGATGAGGGAGTGTTGCGCGCACACACAAACACACACATGCACGTCTCTCTATAGTTGTGAGGAAACTCATTGACATAATGCATTCCCTAGCCCCTAACCCTAACCTCAACCATCACATCTAGATGCCTAAACCTAACCCTAACCTAATTCTAACCCTAAAACCAATTCCTAACCCTAAAAAAAAAATTGAAGTTGTGTGGACCAGCCAAAATGTCCTCACAATGATGGTATTGAACCAAAATTGGCCCTTATAACTATAAATAGACATGCACCCGCACGCACGCACGCACACGCACACACACACACACACACACACACACACACACACACACACACACACACACACACACACACACACACACACACACACACACACACTGACTATGGTTATTCCCTATAACTGAACCATACCTGCTGAGGTTTTCACATAGGAATGTATTGTATATAATGATATAACTGTATCCACTATAGTTATATTTATAGTCCGATTAGAAATGGAATTATAATAATATCTCTGTTATGAGAGAAAATAACAGAAACGCAAAACAGTTCTGACATGATTCAACAATTTCCACCTCTGTTTACGATCAACTGCAGAATACTGTTTATCGCAGGTTATGATTAGCACTTAATTAGGTTTTTCATTTTTATCTGAAACATTCAGTATAAGTTAATAATGAATACATCAAGTTTTTCCATGAAGAATTCACAGCTGGATATTTAAGCTATCCTTTTTATGAAGGCCTTTATCTTGAACTGAATAACCAAAGTAAGAGACATCATGGACACCACTACACAGACTGTTCTTTTTAGTTTTGCTGTAATTCAATTTCACAATTTTCTTAAAGGTGCAATTGGTAACAAGCTGAATTTATTCATGAGAGAAATTTGAATATATGTGATTTCCAGATGTGACAGTGACAATAATGAGTTTCGACAAAAGATTAGAGGCGTCCTTCTGTTCTCATGTGTGTTTCTTATGTGGCTCCTTTAATACTTTGAGGTGTACTCTCTCTCTGGAGGAACATGGGGAAATTCATTCAAAGCTCCTGTAGTCTCAGTCCATTTACCTGTCTCACAATTCCCTCTGTCCTCTGCAGGATGATGTCGGAGGCTGTTGGACTGCTGGATGATGACCACCCGTCTCCCCTGAAGTGCCCCTGCAAGACCTGAATACAAGAAACTGTAACACCTTCTCTGTGAGTTTCCTCTTACTGAACTTAAACAAGACACTGAACACTAGATGCTTCAGATTTAAGAGTTTTATTGGTTTATTTATCTAAGAATGGTAAATTTAAATGAATGGTCAAAGTCCCCTTCGGGTGATTCCTAGTTGTTTTTGGTGACACCCCGATTCTCTTCTTCACCACCACATGGTCAAAATGTCGACTTTCAGTGCAAATCATCTCACAGTGAAAAGCCTTTCACTTTACTGGACACATTTCTCTTTCCAAACTATAAACAATTTTGAATTAAATGATTCTTTAAACCTTCTTCCAGCACAGTCCTTAGGATGGATTTGAGGTTTGTGGTAATCTTACAGAACCAGGCAGGTATCAGGAGCAGCTTTTTTATTTGTATGCTTGAACTAGGATTTGTGCTTTTAAAATGACTGTAAAAGCGAGGACGTGTGTTACAGATTGTTGTGGCTTCTTTGAGCTATACTGGGAGCACAGAGATTGTTAATGGTAGGCTACAACTTTGGTATCGGTTGGCTGCAAATGTTGAATTAAAACCATAATATTCAGGTTCTAGCTCTAATTATGGTTTAAAGCTAAAGCTTTTGACAGCTTAAGCTGCTATCAGTCAGTCATGTATATGGACCCATTTTTCAAGGAAATGCAAAATAAATAGTGAAAGTTTTCAGGACAGGGACAGTCCTGAATCTATTATGGATGAGCTGTTTGGATTAAACAAAGCTTTGTGTTGGACACAGATACATACAGTAGATATACTTTCAACTATGACCTTTAAAGATGTATTTTCTTTGACATCCCTTAAACATATTTCAAAATGACTATTAACCCTTTCACTACAGTGGACAGGTTTTCAAAAGCTGTTTTCTTGTGCATGATTGGCGATGGTATAATTGCACATCAACCACTACAGTGCACTCATCCCATACACTGCCACCCACTGTCCACCCGCTGCTAGTGCAACACAAATTAAGAAAGCAAGATGGCCGACACGCAGTCAGAAATGCGGAGCTGGTCAGGAGTACTTGCTAGTCCTTCTCTAGACCCTTGCAGGCAAATGGAATTTACTGACATCAAGTAACAACTAAGGAGTAGTACAAGTATTGATATTATTATGGGAGGAAATTGCAATTTATCATCTATCCACGATATTTGACATCATGCATCGCGGTCTATAGTACAAGACATTGACTTTATTAATATTGAAAATACTTTACCAACTGTTTTGTCAGTAAATAAATTCGTATTAAGAATGTAATTAGAAGGTTAATTGGAGTTTTTTGTTTAAAAAAAATAACATTTATATAACACTTTCCAAAAAGGAAAAGAAACTCTGTTCTAGACAAAATGTGATGATTTCATTTCTGGGAATTAATATGGTTGTGTCATTTCTCAAATACTCAGGATGTTTAAATATATGAAAACATTAAAAATACACATTATTTTATCGTTTTCAAATGCATTGATTTATTAAATAAACATTTCTTAAGTTGAAAAGTCAAACACATGCTGTTCACCTGAGTGGGCATCTGAAAAACCTTACTTTACCTTAATATGTCTGAAGAAGAAGAAAATACACTACGAAAGTAATAATTCATCAACAAATATTATTAATTAAAAAAGCATGAATTTAGTAATAAAAGAGCAAACATGTATTTTAGAACATCAGTCATTAGTTTTCTCTCCCATGACACTAATAATGTTTGTATACCTGTCAATGTATTGTTCAATTTGTCCAACACGGTCATATTTTTGTTGTGTAATTAATTGACTTGGTCTCTAGTGGGTGAAAGTGGAGCTTTAGGTCTTTACTCTTTTATAATTACATTCACAGCTTCAAAGTTTAAACCTCCTTACATTAAAGCAGAGAATCTGCACTTTAATGTAGTGTCCAAACTGTCCATTATTTATTGAATTCACTGAGACTTTGAGCCTGAAGAATAAAACGAATCCGCTCTCGACTGTATATTTGAATGTGCACCACTCAGACACTTTAGAAATTAAATGATAAAGGCCTTCACAAGGATGTTGTATTATTAATCCAACTCCAGGCTCTGATTCGTAAATAGGCACTGTGTAATATAAAAAAAAACATTTGTTATTTTGTTAAGGTTCATATTCTTAAATAATTTTCTCTTCAGTCGAAATGCCGCAAACGACAAGACACAGCAGAACCATATTACTGCAGCATAGGAGCACTGGTTAGTCTCTGAGGCTCCCATTTTAAAGTGTGTGTGACTGAGTGTGTTTGTGTGTGTGTGTGTGTGTGTGTGTGTGTGTGAGTGAGTGAGTGAGTGAGAGAGAGAGAGAGAGAGAGAGAGAGAGAGAGAGAGAGAGAGAGAGTGAGAGAGAGAGAGAGTGTGTGAGTCTATGTCTGTGTCAGTGTGTGCGTGTGCGCGTGAGAGTGTGTGGGTGTGATTGCATATGTCTGTGTGAGAGAGAGAGAGAAAGTGAGTAAAAGTGAGTGAGAGAGTGTGTTTGTGTGTGTCTTCATGTCAGAGAGAGAAAGTGAGTAAAAGTGAGTGAGAGAGTATGTTTGTGTGTGTGTCTGTGTGTGTGTGTGTGTGAGAGAGAGAGAGAGAAAGTTAGTAAAGTGAGAAAGAAAATCTGCATGCGTGTGTTTGCATGTGTGTGTGTGTGTGTGTGTGAGGGCCCACACCTCATTATTGTCCCCGGGGCGCTGGGTTTATCTGGCTTTGTTTTACTCCATAGTGAAAGCATCATTCACTCAAATTTCCAAATCTTCCCTCCAGCTGTATTTTTTCTGTTAACATCTCAGCGATAATTCAATGCAACAAAACACATGAAAAGACGAGACCTGATGTGATTTATGAATAAAGCAACATAACCAGACAGACCAGTCAATAGATGTGGCGTGACATATGAACTGCGAATCCACCGCTTATTTTGTTGCAGGATGCCCCAGCTGTGTGACTCACACAGGCTGCGTATGCCTCCCACTCAAGCATCAATCTTCTATCTTAAGTCTCTTGTTTTCCCGGCACCACAGAAGCATGAGACGTCTGAATTAAAGATGGGCATGAGACACACCATCGCTCATCACCCCCAAACAGCTTCGCCACCTGCAGAGGTTCTCCAACGCGCTCGCTCTCTCTTTCTCTAACAAGAATTGTGACGGAAACACAAGAGACACAAAGCAGCGGAGTTCTAGTAGTTTAGACTGCGGATCCGGACTCTGTGTTTTTTATTGTGTGAGGAAGTGATAGAATTATTCTGTGATTTGCATAACAGGACTTGAATTTAATGCTTAGACACTGAGGTCAGTGCCGGGTTATTATAACAAGTGTTAATGAATGTGTCGGGAGGAAAGCAACAGAGTGGATCTTGATTAAAATGGGAAAATCCCGATTGTAAAATAGTTCCTTTGACACTATGCATTGCTCTAATTCAAAACCCAAGCACCGTTCTCCACCACACGCAATTGAAAAAAACATTCTACACTAATAAATATTCAAGCCAACCCTGCTTTAGTTTTGGTGTCTTTGTTTAGGAGCTCTTTCTTTTCATTCAATTCACTGCGCTGCATAAAGGAACGATTAACATCATCAAAATCTAATCTGCAACCATTTTATTTGTAGAATTATAAAAGTGAAATATGGAAACATTAATGAATATTATTGAATACTGACGTGACACCTATGTGTGTAGATATTGGACTGACAAATTTATTATGGGACATATTTGACTTGATAAACCCCAACAATAAATACTCAGTAATTAACAGAATTTTATTTTCTACCTTCTATGTTTAATGATCACAGGGTGGAGTACAAGCGTTGCATATGGGTTTTACAGCTTAAAAAGCTGGATGTATAATTAATTGTATAATTATCCCAATAAATACTGACACGGTACATCCAATCCTCCGTGTTAATCTGTTACCATTTCAGACAGATGATCAGATTCATTTAACTATTTTCACATTTTGAGTTGATGCAAGAACTGGGCTGTTTGTATAATTATGATTTTTTCTCAACTTTATTTGCAGACAATCATACGACATAATGTGTGTGTTTCCCTCTGTGCCCAGCAGGGAGTAGGGGACCAACAGTTAGACCCTTGGTGGATGCAGGTGTACAGAGTTTTATTTCCTGGCTTTATTCAAGAGCATGTCCTTTATTTTGAAAGGATTATTCTTTCATTTCACGTTCAGATTTTGCCGTGCTTTCCCTCAAAACCCTGCTCACTCTCTAAAACAGTCCCTGCTTGCCTGAAAAATTCCCCAGACGGTTTGTTTGCATTCAGATTTACTGTTTTGCACAAATATCCTGCGCTTACCTTTTTGTCCTTTTTGAGAAACGACCCTGACAAAAATTGTCAACCGACAGAACGCCTCACCAAAGTCACGGACCTCAAATAAGTATTTAATTTGAATGGGGCTGTTACTTTCTTCAAATTGAATTGATAAAGTCGTACCAATTAAAAAATGAAAGACGGCGCTCTTGAATAAAGATAAGAAACTTCATAGAGGTGGGACTTCTGAAACGCAAAAGTAGCAGCAGCAGCAGCGACAGGTGCAAATGACAATTTAATGCAGCTGTCAGGTGAGCAGTGCATCAGGAGGCATGACGACAGAAGAGAAGAGCTGACGGCTTGAGTACACAGTCTTAATGAAAATGGTACGCTGGATATACATTATATTGAAAAGATTATATGAGGGTAGGCTGTTTGAGTGACTTTAAAATCCACGCTTCATTTACTTCACCATGGTTTCACATGTTTTAGTATTTGTCAGTGCAGCAGATTGGACATTAGGGAAACTGAACATTAGAGCGTCAACAGTCATCAGCAGCCGCTAATGTACCAGAGTTCTTTTGCTTTACAAGGCTTTTTCTAAATCATGGACCATAAAGAGGCCACAATTTACACAGAGGGGCCAATTATATGTCCAACATCCATGAACAAATCCTCATTCATTAAGGTGCACATTAAAGGCAATTCTTATTTAACGTTAGCTCTACAACTTTGAGCAAAGCCACAAATAATTGAATATATTTTGAAAATCGTTACTTGTTCAAGCACATTGTGTCAAAAAACCTCAGAAAATAAAAATTCTTAACAAATTGTCATATTTTTTGTTAGTATTGTTAGTAAGTGACTAGTTTACTTTTAAAAACCAGTGACGGGACAGGGGCACTTCAGTGGCCAATTAGATTCCAGCTAGGGCCAGTGCCCCCCCCTGGATCAGCCCCTGTTAGGTGCTCAAATAAGCAATCGCTACTGTGGTTCAAATCACAACAAGAGAAGAATGTAGAGCGTATTGTGAGCATAACAGGTATTTCATGTAGTTTCAACAAGAGACAGAGATACAAGAGTCTAATGAAATGGATCCAATTGCTTACAGCTAAACCCCAAATCTGCATATTTGCTACAGCCTGAAAACAGGTGATAGCTTTTTTAAGGCTCTGGTACTGAAGCTGCCTTGTGTATGCATCTATCTGTGTGAGTTTGTTTGTGTGCTGATGTGCTTGTAGCAAACCTGGCTCATGAAGCTGTGTATCCCTTGGAGAGGTCATTAAACAAAGTGTTGAGAGCCAGAGGTCTCTCTCTGTTGGAGTCCAGCAGGATACGTATGTCACTGCTGTGCGTAATATCAGCCACCTGTTCCACATACTGGCTCCCGGTCTAGTCTTAAACATCATGTTTATTACCAGCAGCAGCAACAGAAGGAACGAGGCTGCAGGAGACTGTTCTCTGTTTTGACCACCTGAGATATATCACTGAGCTCATTATTCCTCCAACGCAGACAAAGAGGATCATTCATGCTTATATTTCATCCTGCTCAGCCGACTGCGGCTCTGTTTACTTGACTCAGCAGGTCACCTCTTCTTTGTTTGTGGTGGGGCCACTGCAGGGCTTTGTACCAACACAACTTACATGCACATCACAAATGTTGACAGCTTCAGGTTTCACATCATGTTGCGGATAAATTTGCAATCCATCACATATGGATGTTCTCACGCTGGCTCCACATGACGTTCAGACATGAGTTCAGCAGCGCTGTATCTTGCCGGTAGGTCACTGAGGTCATCTGGTCAGGGCTTTTGTTGCAGATCACAGTCCAGACTCCAAACAAGCAAAGACAATCACTCTTTTGATTTTGTAACTGCTGGACATTGGAACACACTCCCACTGGACACTTGAGGTATTGACTCGAGTCACATGACACGGATCAGACTCAAATTTCATGACTTTTGACTTGAATTGCCCTCAGTGGAGCGCATTCCTCCTCCAAGTTCAACAGTCCCGTTAAATGAACACAAGCCATATGGTCACATTGTGTTTCTCAGCTTTCACATTGGTGGTAGTTACAGGTTTATTTGTTAGCATACAGTGGCTAAAACAAAACAAAAAAAAAAAAGATCCAGATTATTAAATTTGGATGAGCTCCCTGTTATGCAATCTGCAAAGAGAAGGATAAATTAAAACTTAAACCTCGCTTCTGCTCCTGATACAACTTAGCAAGTTGTTGTTTCAAAAGTCTGCCACAGTTCAATTCATTTGCTAAAGTAACTTCACATAATGTCAGGCCTGTTTATTCCCAGTAATGTAATGCTTAATTTCCCATTGGGGTAAAAAAACAACAACAACAACAACAACATTGACATTTGATGTTTCGCACAGAAAAGTAAGTTGTTGATATTAACAAAGTAAAAGAGTTCATGCTGAGCTTAACGTTGTATTGTTTAAACAGATGAGACAGTGGCAGGCTCCCTCCCCAGCTGGTGTTTGTAACAGGGACATACAATGAGGGAAAAGATGTCTTCAGGTGGGGAATGTGACAAAGAGTGATATTAACAACTAATGCTTGCCCTACAGTATGCTATTAGATAACGTTAGCAGTGAATTTGACATTTTTCAAGTTTTACAAGTTTCCACCCTTTTACTGTTTCTGTTAACATCTTGTTGAAAACAAGATTTGAAACTGAAAAAACAAGATTTGAAAAAGGTAATTTGATCTGGAATCTAAAAACATAAAAGCTTCAACTGAAACTGTAAAGTAAAGGATTTATTCCCCAACATTCCACAATTTTATTGTAAAAAAATCGTTCCTGAATTTTTATTTGGAATACATACACAAGTTTAAGATCAAAACTTAACTTTCAGTTTCAAATTCTACTTTTCAATTTTTTTTTCAAGTGATCAAAACATTTGGCACCATATGTTTTGAGCCTGAGCCCCTGAGCCAGTCATAGTATTTGTCTTATAAAAATCAATAATCAATTAGAAATGTCTAATGTTTTTAATTGATAGATGGTCAGACATAGCCCTAATGTTAAGGCTGTAACCCTAACCCCTTAACCATCACACCTAAATGCCTTACCCTAACCCTAAACTAAACTTAATTCTAACCCTAAAAGTGTTAACGCTCAAACAACCCTTTGAATATGTGAGGACCAGCCAAATTGTCCTCACAACGTCGAAATGTCCTCACAATGATGGTATTGAACCACATTTGTCCCTCATAACTATAGATAGACACACCCCACACATACATTATGTACATTTTAAATAGGCACTTTATATACGATATAACTCATCTGCTCATTTCCTTTGATGCTGCCCTGATGTGTTGACAGTGATTGAAGTAATGAGTTTTTGGTCACCTCTCTTGTTTTCTTATAATCGCACCACTACACTGGACACAGTGGAAACACACAGCTGTCAGATGGTGGCACTTATAAGTAATTGAACTTGAAACTTGCTGTAATCAGTTTTGCAGCTGCAGTAAGTGAAATGTAACATGAAACAAAACCATTTAAATATGTTTTTAGCATCTTATTTGCGGCCCTGCAATATCGTTTGTCAATCACAAAGAGTGTTAGAACATACAACCCTGGATCACTCTGATTGGTGGTTGCATTTTAAGGCCATTTTTCTCCCAGTAAAGGAGAAAATAAAGTTAACTTAAATGGATTCATATTACATTTTGCGAATATATCTGGCAAATGATGCTGAACAGCTGAAAATGACCTTTGTAGGCTGGAGCTTCACAACAGTGTCTGTCTGTCATCATTGTCCAGCAACACTTGTTTTGCAGTGTCTGTGTCAGGATTCACACTAAATGTGCGAGTAAAAATTCAGAGCACATTCATTTTGGTAAAAGAATTACACGATTGTATATTCATGCCAGATTCAATCACATTCTGAAAATTAGACAAAATTAGGCTGAGCTGTAACATGTTTGTTAAAGGAAGGGTTGTGATGGCATGGCTCCATTGTGGCTGTTGTTTTGTCAGACAGACACAGTTTTTACTGCACTTCTGATAAAAGGCGACGTTTCCTTATAGAGTGTAATGGAAAGTGATGGTGAACACCACTTATGCCCTCTGATCAAATGCCTCCCGCTCACCAGTGCCAGCCGAGGCAGAGGAGTAGAGGGGCGTGCTGACGTTATTCATATGGCAGAGCTGTGCGCCACAGTCAACACTTCAGAAATCCTCTTTTATTTTATAGCTCTACACCTGCTGCTGAATTCATATATGATTAAAATCACTTTTTGGTTTTGCACCTGTGTACAGCGAGAAAAACAACTGGCAGAGTGTTGCTTGACATATTCATACGATTCACTGCCGACATATCTCGACTCAATGTATCATTGTAAAGCGTGTGGTGTTACAGTAGCACTATGCTATACCTTGAATATATACATATATATATAATCTTATCTGCCTATCGATCCGTCTTACAAGCCTGTGACTCAGGTTCATCCCACACAAGTCACAGGGGTGAGTGAGAAATAACTGAGCTGAAGCACCATAATCAATAAGCCTGTGCCAATGACTTGTTTCAAACAAAAGCATTATGCTGGAATAAAACTATAACTGCAATCAAAACGTCATCATAAATGAAATTTTAAATACCCTGGTCTGGGTCTGTTTGTCACCTTTGGGAATAACAGCATCTCAGTATTGTTTGGAGACAATTGAAATGATAATGTTCAAATGTGTGTGTGTGTGTGTGTGTGTGTGTGTGTGTGTGTGTGTGTGTGTGTGTGTGTGTGTGTGTGTGTGTGTGTGTGTGTGTACAGGAATAAATCAAATACATTTTTTCATCTCAGTTAATAATTGAGGGTTGGATTGTGATATATTCAGTGCTAGAAGTCAAGTGATGAAGTGAATGCTTACAGGGCTGATGGTGAACTAATGACCACAGTGCAAACCAGAAGTGGTGGAGGAAGCACTCAAACATTTACGCAAAAGTACGAATAGATAAGACAAAAAATGAACTCAAGTAAAAGTATCACAGTAACCTTTCCACTTGAGTAAAAATAAGTTTAAAAGTTAAAAAAATTATTAATAATCGAAGTACTTGCAGAGTGTATCCCCAGTCCCCTAATGCAACAGTCTACATCATTATGGCTGAGTCTTGGCAGTGGCCTCTACCAAATCCATTTTGGGTGTTTCTTCACCAGTGAGGGCTAATGTGTAATATTCTTATGTTACCTGCAAGCTCTGATTAAACCGGTGAACCAATCAGTGTGGTCCTGGAAGTAAAAATCCCATTTGCTTTCTGAATATAGATTTTTATAATCGGCAATAATATTGTAACCAACCAAGTAGACTTACCACAAGCTAGTTGATTGTAAAAACAATCCTAAATGCTCTTGTAGAAACCACAAGTCCATATGATATCAACTGGAAAACTTGTGGTTCTTCCCCGCAATGTCAAGGAGAAGTACTACACTACCCACAATCCCCAGTAATGTTCAGCGTTACATTATGTTTCCCGCAGAGCAGCCATGATTTCTCAGAGATGAGGAAAAAAGTTCAAAGGAGTGAAAATCATTACAACAAGGTTCAATTCAAGAAGAAGCGCTGGATGTCGTTGCAAAGGGATCATTTGCAGTGGTTTATGGGATGTGTAGTTAATTCAATTTTAAACAATTATGTACACAGTATTTTACCCTTTTTCCCCCATTTTCCAATATTATTTTGCTTTGAATCAAATATTATATGGTCAAGGATTTTCTGAAACGCCATTGGAAAAAATGAATGAGAAATGTACTTTTGAAACCAGCCATTATTGATTCTACAATCTGAACATAGTATAGCATAGTTAAATTGTATTGGAGTAAAAAGGAAATGACCTGAAAATAAATCCACATTACTACATCCCACCACTGCATACCAGATATCAAGATAACTGCTAACTCTCAACTATAGCAAGCTGTTCATCAGTCGCTAACAGGAATATAACACATTAAAGCTTATCATAATTCAAGAGCAGTAGTGTAGCATTGACTCCTGTCTCATACTAGTGTGTAATCCATCCATGGTTTGTGAAGCTAATGAGCTACAATAGCTTCCTCTGTCCTGGACTCTCAGGCTGTTCCCACAAAGGTCAGCATGAAGACAGTTTACTGGTCATGGTAACTGCTGAAATGAAAATGTAATGCCAGTTTGGCCTTGATTTATCTCTTTTGTACGATTACACACTTGGTGGATGTTCCTTTTCACCACTTAGAAATTGCAGCAGACACAGAGAGGACACAGCACAGTTTTATTTAGTCTTTTGTCAGTCTCTCGTGGCCAACAGCAGCTCCCTGCGTACCAGCACAGCTGCAGCTCTGCAGCAGGTAGAGACTCTGCTGCTGCAGCTGCCGCACTTTGGAAGCACTTCAAGTTAAGTCCATTAAATTCCCAGACAATAATGTTGTGGTAAAGAAAAAAAAGTCACTTCAAAATGTTTTTGGAAATCAAAATTCAAATGTGCCGGAGAGATGCTGAGCTCAGCTTTGCCCTTTTACACTGTTGCTAATGTATTCCAATAGGAGCTGATCCAAAGTCAGCCTTAAATTAACTGCTTACAATATATTTGTACCCATGCAAGCAGTTTTCTACACAGATATACACAGACTGAAGAATTGAGAAGTGTGGGTTTTAGATGGATTTTCAGATGCAAAGTAAGCACAGCCTGAAACTGGAGCAGTGACAAAGGGAGTGAGGCAGTAAACAGCAGGTTTTAATGAGGCGAACCGTCATTGTGCCAGTTTGCTAAGCTGAAAATTGATTGTACAGACCTGGACATCCGTCAATATGGAGTTTATTCATGTAAGTGGGAAATATTAGTTTAAAAACAGGGAGATGCTGTTAAAAGATGTTCTAGTCCCGTTTTTTTGGTGCGGATGATGCATTGCGGTTGCACTGTTCTCCGCCCTCAGGACAACTTTATCTGGCGAGTGTTTGGGTGTTAATACAGGGTGGCACCACTTGTAGAATGGCTTCTAAAATAACTCCCACCGCCGTGGTGCGGTTGTTTCAGGGGTGTGTGAGAGGTGAAGGTATGTGTCATCTCTGTGGCCCAGTGTGAAGTTCAGCATCGTGGGGTTGCAGACAGCGATCCTCCCTGTAACCCCATTGTGACTGGCAGACGCGGGGATGCTGCTGCTCCCTGCTGGCGCCGCTGTAGATGATGAATGATGTCGCGCTGAACTAGTTTAAGAGGAGCGCCGCACAATCGCTCATTTCAAAAGGCACTGCTCCACACAACGGCCTGGGGAACGGCATGGAAAGTAATATCCATCAACAGCCAGCCAAGCTGCAGCGCTATCAGCAAACACAATTTAGAGCTGAGGAACATTATTGTTTTTTTCTCCCCCTCCTCTGTTCCTCTCGCTGCAGCGATGAACTGGCTGAGTGATGCTCATTTGATGAATGTGATTCTGCCGTCATGATAATATGAACTCGGTCATTATTGGGAGGAATTGAGTTTGGATGAAAAGATGTTCTGTTAAAACAGAAAAATATCATATTTGTGTAAACCTCGTAAAGAATTTCTCCTGCCTCACGTTTTGGATGAAAGTTGTTGACACAACACTACAGCCTGCATGGAAGTGTCTTGTTCATGACACAAATGAAAACAAAAATGAAAATAAGATTATAATATCATTAAATAAAATCAAAATGTAACACTAAGTACAAAATAAATCTTGGCTGCTTGGCCAGATCCGTTCTGTGTGGAGTTGGCATGTTCTCCGCATGTTTTCTCCCACAGTCCAAAGACATGCAGATTGGGGTTAGGTTAAGGAGATTATATGTGTGAATGTGAGAGTGAATGGTTGTTTGTCTCTGTATGTTTGTCCCTGTGAGACACTGGCGACCTGTCCAGGGTGTATCCCGCCTCTCGCCCAATATCAGCTATGATTGGCTCCAGCCCCCACGACCCTAAGATTTCCAGTCATCTTCTCCACTGATGTTTCAGAAAATTCTCCAAAAAAGACTTTAAAGCCTTAAGGCCGACCAGCTCTAGGATGAATTGTGATCATATAACATTTGATTAAAAAAAAGATTAAAAAAAAAAAAAAAAAATCTATCATGACATGAAAATTTGTGAAAGTACTACGGATCCCATAAACCTTTGTGAATCCCTTTCAAATGACTTCCAGTGCTTCTTCTTGAAAAAAGCCTTGTTAATAAAATAGTGTTAAAATACACTTGTAAATTGTGCCTTCTATGTGTTTGTATAACGTTTCAATGTGCTAACCTTGTGTATAAACGCTGAATGATCGTAGCCGACATGATTTTCACAGTGATGTAAAACATTTCCATGGTAACAGCTCCAACAATCAGAGACATCATTATTACACCTAAGGATTGTGGGTAATCTAGTACTTCTCATTGACGTCACTAATCAAAGACATTTTTCTCAAAACGTAATCATACAGACTTGTGGCTTCTATATGAGCATATAATATTTTTTATATATATCAGAAAATGAATGGGATTTTTCCTTCCAGAACCACATTGTTAAGCTCTATTAGAATCATTAATTAATCTCCAGTGTTGGTTGTGTCCACTGTGTAGAGGCTTGTGAACAGATTTCCACCCTCAGAGGGATTTGTGCGTCTATTTTGGCTCCCGTGATGCCTGTTTTAATGTCTGTTACAGATCAGCTGTTTCAAAGTCTTGTGTATCTGAATCGGCTGAGCTGAAAAGTTTATCCACCACAGAAGTGTAGAAAAACACATGACTTGTTGTGTGATGGGTTATGCTGTAGTTTGAATAAACTTTATTGGCACCGTCGGCCAGACAAATAGCAAACTGCCACACTGATTAATGACATGGCAGCAAATTCAGTCGTGATAAATGGCGGTCTTAAAAGAAAAGATCAACTTTTTGGAAAATACACTTCATTTCCTTGGTTAGCCAGCAACCAATTAACCTAGTGTGACAAAAACACTGGCAATGGAGGAAAACAGAAAATTTGTCTAAACGCAACAAAATCTGCCAAGAAATATTTTGGCACCAAACAAACCCTTAGAACCAGAACGTGTTGTCTTTACTCTTCAGTTTTTTGTGCGGATTAAATTAATGTTAATTAGTGACCTTTAGATTTGCCAGTCAGACTTGAATGAGTGTATTTTCTACAAATGTTAAACTATTCCTTTATCCTCTAACAAAACTGCCAATGAAACATTGTTCAGATGGTTCAGTTTTAAGTAAGTTGTGATCATTGCATATACGGTATCTGTCATTCCTGTAAGACAGCGTGTAGAGCAGATTTAGCTCAGAATGGATGTAAATGATAAAGATGTTCAATACTTAACAGGTACTTTACTGTTCTATTTCACACTGAGATTCCCCTCTAATGGGGCTCTTTAGACTTCAGTCATCTCATCTCCACTGCATCTACATGCTCACTTTAATCAGCTGCAGCCCATTTCGCTCTGTATCCGGTCTAAGTTCTCTCTGTTTCTTCAGTAATCACATTGTGATGGACGACCAGGGGAAACCTCCTCTGATGACGATGAAACGAAGTGGGAGGATCACTCCTCCAGGCAGGACATTCGTTTTTAGCTTCTCATTTTCGAGCATTTTGCCGGAGTAAAATAGAAAAACTCCACGTCACCCCATTGATGGAGTCTTAGGGGTTCCACCGTGGGAGAGTTACAGCTGTCCTCCAAAGAGAGATGGGAGCAATCAAGCCCACCCTCAAGGTCGTTTTCAGGAAGCAGCATGGTGGAAATACTTTCCCCACTCACTCTGATGAATTATTCAAATATGTGACACCTACAAATGTATGGTCACAATCGTTAAGTTGGAATTGTTACCATATGTAGCTCTCTCTCTACTCTCCAGTTTGTGTTGTGTGTGATCACAAGTCAATACATCTCATTTCTCAGGACTTTCTTTCACAGACATAATGGTGTTTGGCTTTTACGTTTGCCGAAATGAAAACTTTTATTTTACAGACTTAACAATGCGGAAAATCAGTGCATGCATGTTTACAATTCAAGATGGGTTTTATTTTTTTATTTATCGTTATATATTAAAGTTTATGCTTAAACTGTAAACTTACATTTCTGTGTCATAAGGATTTAACTTCATTTTAGGAATCATTGCCAATTTTATATATCTATCGACCGATTTTTCCGTGTTGGAATTTTTTTACTCTCTAATATCGGCAGTGGCATCTGTCCCCCAAAATCCATATTTGTCAGCCGTGTCAGAAACTTGAAGCTTTGCCAGCTCTCCGTCTCTGAACAATGAGACACACTGGCAGCCTTCCTGCTACTATTTTTATTCACTGTCACTGTGGCTCGCTCCACAACATCTGTGCTGTTACTCCTCAGCAAAGGTTTGTGTAAAACAATACCAGGAAAAGTTTTGTAGAGTGAGTGAGTTTCATTATGGGTGTAAAGTTATTTAAATGTTTATTTATGCTCATTCTGGTTCAGAGCACAATAATGCTGTAAAATTAGTTGTGGGGACATGTAAGGTCAAAAGCACTTATATAATGTGTGTGTGTGTGTGTGTGTGTGTGTGTGTGTGTGTGTGTGTGTGTGTGTGTGTGTGTGTGTGTGTGTGTGTGTGTGTGTGTGTGTGTGTGTGTGTGTGAGTGCTGACTCAATAAGAGAATTAAAGCTACTGAAATGGAAACTTTTATTGGAGGCTGGTTACTGCAGCATTCAGTGGATGTGAGTTGTGGAGCAGATAAAGCATCACAACAATATTCAGTAAATTATCTAATGCTGTTTAACTGAACAACATCCAGGTGCTGAATGTTATTAACTACCACAGTGGTTTAATATGTGAAGCCCTAATGTGTGAAGGGCTTAGCAGTGATATTTGTCAGAGGCAGCTACAGCACCATGACCAGTGATGATCAGTTTGCTAAAGGTGCAGTTTAACTCCGGAGCTTTTGAAGGGAAGGAGGTCTGACTCCTGCTATTTCCTCTATTTCACGCAGTTTGATTTCACACAGGTTTCACCCTCTAATGGCGCATACAAGGTGAAACCAAAATGTCCCCTGCTGTGACAAGACCATGTCAACAGGTGGCCCAGACACAGATGATCTGGGCCTCGTTCCCTGATAACGTCCGCTCGGAGAGAGAGAGTCATTATTTGTCTGCTATACTCATAGCAGACAGTTAAAGTCTGGATGTGGCCAACACAATTAAGTGTAACTTAAATTATTGCTGCTCTCGCTTCCTCTGAAAGGTGCTGAAATGTTTTTCCCCTGCTTCAGTAATGGCTGATTTATCGAACTCAATGTAAATTTGGAAAAAATTTAAATACGCTGCACAGTCACAAATGAAAGAAACAATAACATGTGCTCAGAATTATAAATTACATTACGTTATCTCCCAGTACAATACACATTAAATATGTTGATGGGTTCTGCATTAATAACACTCTTGCCCTTAAGCCAAAAAAGAGAAAACATTTTTAACTTTCCATGTAGGTGTGATGATTTGCATTTTTAGCGCTGTGACTAAGAGAGCTGTTCATTTCGGCGACACATTCATCAGGTTTCACTGTTGCATGAGGACACAGACGTGACTGAGAGGAGGATGAGGAAAGACGGAGAGATTTGAGTCTGGGCAGAGTGATGCACGATGTCTGACTAGTTCCAACGTTTTTCAGTGAGTCATTGAAATTGTTGTGAGAATTGAAATGTACCCTTCCTGTCTCTTAACACCACAGCATCGATCACTCAATCCCCACCCACTCCCAGTGCTCCCAGCACGTGAACACGTTGTTTTAAATGTAAATTTATATGTCTGTTGTCACCCTTAAATATTTCAGTTTTTTGTCATTCGTTAGGTTACATATTATTTTATTGTTTTTCATAAATGTAAGCAGTTTAAATGAGTTGTGTGTTTTTCTACTCTGCTCTAATTAAATTGCTGTTTTATAACCTCCCAGGAATTAAATCCTGGCACAGAAGAAAGCTATAAAGTATTTGCCTGACCAGTGCTGTGGTCGTTCTAAACCTTCCTGTTTGGAATGGACAGTTCTCTTGTCCTGTGTTAAAGCTTAAGAAGATGTGTGAGTTTTGCGTTCCACATGCAGGCAGCCAGATGTTTGTGGACATTTGGTCTGAAATAGGATAAAATCAGCAGATACTGTAGCATCTCATTATTGATGATAAATGTCAGATGTCAGAGTAATGTGATCATTTGGGTTGATGTTGCTCTGGGTGAGACAAGGAGAAGTCTAACACTTGAAAGAACAGACTCACCAACATTCATATGGAGGTGTTTGTGTCTATAATGTGAGTATATGGTATCAACACAATTATTCATTTAAATATTTGTATCTGATTACCTCCCATCACAAATCTTCTGTGGATATTCATATTCTTAACATACCATAAGTTCAACACACTGATGCACGGACAATGCCAATCCACACGAGTTTTCACATGAATTGTGGGAATGCGTTTCATAAGCTGTGTCATTTAGATGTGCAGATGTCTGAAAACATAATTTCACAGCTCATGGGGTTTTATTTGAGTGCTGCTTTTGTGTTGCCGTGTTTGTCATGGTTCTCACTGATTTCATTTTTCAAACTGACAACAAAACAGTGTTTTGTGCTCTGTTCTAATAATCAAATCTGCAGTTGTTTGTATTGGGTCTTTTTTCCAGCCTGTGAAATGTGCTCATTGTGATTGTGTGCGTTGGTTATGTGTGTGTGTGTGAGCAGCATATTGTTCATCAGATCAGGACTTCCTCTGCGTGAGGATTTGTAATATTATTGGTCGCTGCATCTGACTGAGGCCATCACGTAATGCTTCCTGCTTTTGTGTATTTGTGTTGCAGATGAATGAGATGGAGGGAGAGAGATATAGAGTGAGAGGATGAAAGGGTGGGAGATGTAGTGAGATGAGAGGAGGCGGGTGAATGGCTGCGCTATAATCCCTGTCGTCTTAGTAGGGAAGTTCAGTGTTTGAACAGAGAGTGACGAGGCAGGGCACAAACCTCCAGGATGGATCTCTGAGATTAAAGTGCCCCGATCGCTGCTCTCACATCACATCCCCTACCATCAGGGGGGAATTCATTTACTCACACAGAAAGACGGGGCATCTGAGAGCGCGGGGGAGAACTAACAGAAAATGGAGAGAAAAAGCCTGTCTGGAGGCTTTGTAGGAATTGAAAGCAGTTGAAGTCTCCGAGGGCCTGTGATTCGGCGAAAAGATGGCACACCAGCTTTACTGTATTGACTGTACAAATCTGCCCTTTTCTCCACTCCTTAGACAACAGATTTCACTGTAACCCAAATATTATTTAGTGTAGAAAATAAAACAAAGAAATTACATTTTTAATGCACAAAAGGGCACCTTTATGTGTCAATGAGCTTCTGGGTGCACAATCAAGACTTTACATATATAATATGTAACAATTCTTCATTAAAATGCGTAAAAACCACTACATCAATGTTATATATTTTGTTGACTTGTGTAGTTACATTATCCAAAATGTTTCCGACACTTTTCAAACCCAGAGAAATCCACAATTTTATTCGAGGCAATGGGACATTTCATTTTGGTCGCCTTTTATTTGCACCATATCCTCTTTACCAGCGGCTTTGTCCATCTAACTTCCAACAGATGACGAAGGAAAAACACACCTTGTGCTGTGTGTATTGGTCACTCGCAATGGTCCTCATATTAACAAGTCAGCATGGGTTGTGAATTCATGTTGTCTGTATTATGACGCACACAATATATACAAACATAACCAAGGAAATAAGAGATAGAAATGGTTTAAAGTGTACATCTCACAGTCTGGTCATGTGGCCCATTAAGCTACAAGATAATTTAACAAATAGCAATTTACATTTTATGTATTGTCGTGGTTATATGAAAGACCTACAAAAAATCAACGTTACTCTTTGAACATCCTAATTATTACATAATTTTTTTAACGTGAATGTACTCAAATACTCATGAATTCATGAAAAAAAACAAATCAATTAGATGTAGAATCTCTGAGACAATTAAGACATGATTAGATGAAAAGTCATTTATTTGTCCCACAATGGGGAAATTTGCAGTATTCCAGCAGCAAGAGTCAAAAAGACATCAGCAGGTAATAAGTAACATGCAATAATTAAGTATAAGGAATATAAAAAAAAAAATAGAACTATAGAAACATATGACTGTAATTAAACTAAACTAGTACAAACAGTGTAAAGACACGAAGAAATATATGCAGTGTCAGGATGTTTACAGTGAATGGATTGCACACGAACCGTTTATATTGCACAGACAGATGAATGTGGCACAGTGAATATTGGACAGTTGAGACTTAAAGTGTTAAAGTGCAGTCCATTATGTGGTGAATGTAGTTTTTACTAGGAGCAGAGCTGGTTGTATAGTCTTACTGCTGCAGGAAGGAACGACCTGCGATGCCTCTCCTTCAGACACTTAGGGTGACTCAGTCTGATGCTGAAGGAGCTGCCCGTTGCAGTAATTTAATGTTTGTGCGCAGAGGTGGTTAATGGTCATGGTAAGAAAGATTTTGACGGTGAATAGCACACAGACCCTTTCAAGCAAGCCACGTGTAATTTAACAGTGTCAGTAAATGTGTGAGGAGCTGCAGACGCATACGGCTGTTTTTAGTCATTCTGCCTGATAACATCTTTACTGATGTTTCCAAACTCCACATACTCCAAATAATGATAAAGATGTAATTGCTCTTGACCCGATAGGTTGAGCAGAAGGAACAGGAGACAGAGGGAGCCGTCTGTCGAGGATGGTCTGTACACACCCACACAGACCTGAGACTGAGAGAGGTGTAATCACGACAAATACTACAAGTGAAAACTCCTGTGTGATCGTATCACGGATCTACTTTAATTCAATTCTGCACAACTGCTCAGGGGTTTGGAGTTATCCTGGCCGGCTTCACACCGACCTCTGCTCAGATTGACCTTATGCTGAAAATAATGTGAGGTCAACAGCCACAATATGCCTGTGGTAAAGGTGCACAGCCGTAATGGTTGTAGACAAGACGTCTAGATGTCACAGGCCTCTCTCCCAGCAGACACTTGTCATAGTAAAGACATTACAGGTCATGACAGAGTCACAGTGAGCCAATGTGCTCCACAGAAACTGAAACTGTAGCAGCTAAGTGGAATTCAGCCTGCAGACTGCAGCTGGTAAAGCCATTTTTCCACAGGATTAACAGGGACAATTCATGGGATTGTCTAGACTGTCTGTCCCGTTGCGCTGGTCTGCAGGAGATGGTGGAAGTTAGACCAAACTGTCTTGAGCTCTTCCTTTCATGCTGCAACCTCGTGCAATCTGCCGACCCTTCATCTCAGGTGCAGGCTCAGAAGGGACTATCCAAACCTCAACTCCCTGAGTGGGTTTGAAACTCGTGCAAAGGGTATTTACTCTGGATTTGTCTCACGTCTAGTATACCACAGTGCGCACCTACTTATGAGTGGCCCTGTTTTTCAGGCCTTGCTCTCGCTTCCCATAGGTTTTCATGCCCCTCTTCCCTCTCATTTTTCCTCAATGCACAAAACTCCATCGCAGTGATGAAGAACTTTAATTCCTGCATATGATTGATGTGGTTATTGCGGTTGCCTCCCAGCAAGAAGGTTCCCAGTTCGAATCCCTGTTCAGTCTGGGTCCTTCTGTTTACAGCTTGCATGTTCTCCATGTGTCTGTGTGGGTTTTTCTTTGGATGCTTCCTCCCACAGTCCGAAGACATGCAGATTAGGGTGAGGTTAGTTGGAGACTCTAAATTGACTGTAGAATGAATTGTTTATCTCTGTGTTTTGGCCCCTACAGACGACCTGTTCAGGATGTACCACGCCTCTCGCCCAATGTCAGCTAGGATTGGCTCCAGATCCCCCTGCGACCCTTAAAGGATAAGCGGTGTAGATAATGGTTGGATGGATATGATAGATATGTCCCCATTGTGAATTGTATGGAGCAGTGTTTTGGAATGCAAGACAAAGTTTTTGTAATGTACATCAGGATTTAATAGGACATATGGGACTTATTTAGATTATGATAGATCACCTGAATTAGAAGCGACAGAATAATTCCGTGAATTCTCCCTGCATGACCTTGTCAGCCAAAACAACCCGAGAGGCATCAGCTACCCTGCATCATTTCCTCTGAGCAGAGATAACAGAGTAAATCCCTCTGAGCTGCCTGCATGGGCCATTGTGTCTGAGGTTAGTCAGAGATGCCTGAAGCATTTAGGGGTTTAAAAAATTCAAACTTTTTATGTTGAAACTTCATATTTTTGTCATAGGTTGCCTCCTGTTCCTTCCCCATGATAAGTGGTCGTGGTTGAGCTTGGACAAATAGACATCAAACACAGCCTGTGGTGAAATATAACAAGGAAGGAAACATTTTTCAAGTCTCATCTCATCTCACAGAGACGTCTCATATCAGTCAGTTCCAAAAGTAAAGACATTTAATAAGTATCTCTTGGAACCATAGAGTGTAAATACAGCTGGACGACGCATTAGCTTCTCAAAGGTAAAGCAAAAGTATCTTGATTCAAACCTTGTAGCTGGCTGCATTATGGGCCATAAATTCTGCCTCCTCCATGTTAGTGGGTGGGACACGGACCAAACTAAAATACCAAAGTACAGAGATGGTTTCTGTCATTTTGAGATGTTCTTATCACACTGGTGTTTGTTGAAGTGTAGATCTTTTTCCCAGTAAGTTTGGTTAAGGCTTTAACAACATCATGATTGACAGCTGAGACTGACTCACAATTGGTCAAGCGCGTGTATGGGTGGGACTTTGCTTCCGCAGCTCCATCCTCCGATCACTGTCACCATCTAAGTACTTAAGTACATTTTTAATGTATCTTATCTACTTAAGTAGATTTATTTTCAGGTACTTTTCACTTTTACTCTACTAAATAAATGAACACATATCTGTTCTTTTACACCACTTCATTTTTACAATGCATTGCTTTGCATGTTCACATTTTTTATATATTTTTTTAAACTAATCAATAACAAGAGGGGATAGGTGCAATGATCCAATCAGAGTGGGTAGATAACACTAGACCCGCCTCCTGCAGCAACAACTGGTGAAGAGGAAACACCTAAAGAGGATTCAGAAGAGGCCTCTGCCGAGACTCAGCCGTTGATTAATATGACGATTAATAAAAAATATACAGTAGACACAGTTTATGGTGTAGTTGAGGGTTGCATTAGAGAATAGTATACTCTTAGCAAGTACTTTTGCTTCAAATACTCAAAGTATATTTAAAAACAAGCACTAATTGTTACTCAAGTAGAAAAGTGATGTGGTACTCGATGTGGTACATTTTTGTCTATCTATATTTTTAATTAAATACACTGTTTGAATACTTCCTCCACCGCTGGTCATGAAAGTCCTTGCAGTGGCTGTTGGGATATTTCAGTCTGCAGCAACATGGTGGACTCTCTGACTCACTGCCATTACCATTCCTGGATCCAATTGTAGAGAAGCTAAAAACAGAACAGAACACAAACCTAATTAACTGCTCATATTTACAATAGTCTTTCTCTTGTATCATCTTTGCAGCTGCTGTGTTATAGTTTGAAATCCTTGGCTCAAGTCTCTGTTCGTCTGAGGCACATAAATCAGGAGGTTCCTGCCAAAGGGGCTTCCTGGTAATGATATAGTCTTTTAATTAGTTAAAGACACTACTCCCAATTTGTCGTCCGCCTAAGCAGTGGATGAAGCACACACACACACACACACACACACACACACACACACACACACACACACACACACACACACACACACACACACACACAGAGTCAGGTTATGTCTAAAATCTGGTGCCACTGTTAAACCTCTTCTGCTCCACTATAGCGAACACACTGCACTGACTAGCAGCATGTTGTTTCAGCACCTGAGCAGAACCAGACCAGACTTGAAGTTGCCAGCTCTATTCAAATTTTCTTGTTTTTGCATCACCTCGGATGTGGCATTGTGTTTTGACTGAGGAAGCAGTAGTGTAATAGTTAAGGCTAAACATGCAATAATGAGCAGTAGTTGCACCTAAAACTGAGGCTATTTTTAGTTTTTAGTTTGTGTTGTTGCTGGAGATAAACTGTGTTTCAGAAACGTATAAAACACAAGAAGGCGCTTCAAGGATACGCTCTTACATCATAGTAAATGCCCTGAGAACCACAAATAATTGCCCCAGCTCTGTTTATGTTTACTGTGGATGAAAACATGTTTGGCTTGAGGGGATGATGTGTTAGTGAGAGATCCTAGGATCTTCACATGATTAAAAGTGTGACAGACAAATAAACTGGTGTGGGTAATTTCTCAAGCCAGCAGGAACCACAGTGGACTATGTTTGGCAATATGAAAACATATATAACATGAACCTGATGATATTAAGTCCAATTTGTCAGAAGAACATCCTGTCTGGACCTGGTACACACATCCGTCCATCAGATCACTCAGACCACTTTCCGAGGTGGCCACATTCTTTTCACTGTGTGAAAAGAATTTATTCATTCAGTCCCTCCCGAATCTTTTCTCTCTCTCTCTCTTGCACCTACACACACGTGTCATCTCACATGTCTGTATACTCAATCTGACGATCATGTTTATTTACATAGGTGCAGTAAATGGATTTTGAACATTGATCATCACATACTTTTCATAACTGGTAAAATCTTTCTTCATAGCCGTGTGCGCTCATTCATTCAGTCCCTCCTGACTCCGCTTTCTCTCTCTCTCTCTCTCTCTCTCTCTCTCTCTCTCTCTCTCCCTCTCTCTCTCTCGCTCGCGCCAACACACACTCACACACAGTTGTGTGAGTGAGGAGGACCTTACATAGACTTACATTGATTTCCTGGAGATGTTATCTAAGGGTTAGGATTAGGGTTAAAGCCTACATCTAACCATAGCTACTACTCTTAACATGAACCTAACCCCCAACCCTTACACTAACCTTAACCTTAACCAAACCTTAAAACATGTCCACACAAACATTGACATCGGACACATCAAATGACAGTACTAAATATTTGAGATAAGTGAGATCTGATCCGGGGGTCACAGGAGACACATTCAGGATGTATTTTAATGGCAGGTGTGAACAGACGAATTTAACACTGGTCACTTGTGATCAGATCTCTCAGGACAGATATATTCAACTGAAATAATCTGAAATTTTAGTCAACATGCTGGAATTTACTTTCAGCTGTTTATTCCACGTTCAGCTGCCTTTCGTGAACGCGCCACATATTTTGCACAGACCAAGCCGTTGGTTATGTTTGCTGTGTGGTTGCCTCCACTCTGCCGCATCGACTCCGGTGTTTGGATTCTGGCAGTGTGACCTGCGATAGTGCTGAAAGGCCCATTTCTGCCGGCTTAATCAATCTCTTGTACATTTTCTTTTGAACTTAATTGACTGATTTTCCCCTGGATGGCCAATTCAGGGAGGGAGGAGTGGGCGCAGTTTCACACTGCTGTTCACTGGTCCTCATGAATCTCAATCTATTGATCATACTGCTGCATGGGGAAGGCAAATCTGGGCCGGCTGCCTTGTCAGCAGTCTCTGTGCTGGCTCTTAGAGGGAAATACACGGAGGGAATATACGACCAAGAAACAATAAGAGAAACATCAACTGGAGTTTGACTTTAAATTGTCGTTTTAACTTGTCTTGTAGAGCTTGAAGTGCAAATGTACGATCTTCAAGGCACATTTTGATCACTTGATTGTAGACTTCAGAGTGTACATTAATTAAGTTCGGAAGGTGATTAACTGGTCTGTTTTCATCGAGTGATTGTAGAAGTCTTTGTAAAAGAAAGTAGTTACCATAAAGCATGTGTGTGGTCTCTGATAACGTGTTTTCTGATGAATGATGCTGTTAAAGGCTCACGTCACAGCACTCTGTGTCATGCTGAAATGTCACCAGAGCCATCTAACAAACGTTCGGTTATTAACGGTGACTGCGGCACATAAGCAGTAAGTTTCACTCGAGTGATTTAATCATTTAATTTAAATTAATCTGAAAGCCCCACAAAACTGTCAAATGTGTGGAAGTTCTTTGCAAAAGAGGCAAAACACTTACATCATACCAGTCATTAATTTAGCTGGGAAGTGAGTTCATGAGAAGCTGTGTTTTGTGAGTGATGGTGATGATGGAGCAGCGGCAAAAGTTGAAAGAGTAAATAAACAAATACGCTCAAATACGTTGTCAATACAGAAAAAGACGGACGATATGAAAGCTGTTTGAAGAAAAAACTCCATCAGTCACATTAGTGTGTGTGTGTGTGTGTGTGTGTGTGTGTGTGTGTGTGTGTGTGTGTGTGTGTGTGTGTGTGTGTGTGTGTGTGTGTGTGTGTGTGTACTCCTCATGTATTGATGACAGCAACATTTTTCTCCGTTAGTCATTACCATCATCTCTGGAGATGTTAACTCGCAGTTTTCCTCAATTGAAGATTAATGATGATGATTTATTAAGATAACAACAGGAACCCATGTAAAAAGATTTCCAACTTAAAATTTAATAATTCACTAACATTAATATGTAATGATGCAGTGCAGAAACTAGAGGCACTTCCCTAGAAAGCAGAGTGGTTAAACCTCGTTCTTCACACTGTACAAACACTTGAATATGTGGCTGATTACTCTGAAAATCAAAGCCATGAAATCAGGAGTGAATAGGTTCTGTCCATTTAATATTTAATGTTACATTTCTGACTTATGAATCCACTCACTCTCTTCATGTTTCAGAATCAGGACAGATAATCATGTTTGTATTGAACCAGGTCACATGAAAGAGCTGAGCAGTTCCATCATTCATGACTTTCACATGCTGTTGTGAGTCATTCAACCTTTTATATATATATATATATATATATATATATATATATATATATATATATATATATATATATATATATATCCCACATACTTTGAGCTGAAGGGAACTTTAATGCTTGGTTTCTTGAAGGAAAATCATTATGTTTCTCCATCAGTTCATAGAAATGTCATCAATATCAGTTAATTACTCCACTGAGCACAATATTGACATTTTCTCATCTTATAAAGTTTGTATGATGAACTTGTTATCAATCAGATGCCCATGTTCACATGCAGCAGACACAGTGCAAGCACCTGCTTTTTTCTGGTATAAATAAATGTGGTTGATTCAATTTAACTTAACACATTTACATGTAACCAATTAAGAATAAATATTCACATTTTAACATTATGTATTTCTAAATTAGTGCATATTCTATATTTATTTTCTACCACATTTCCAGGGTGCACGGGGATGTGTTGGCATGAATAGCCAAATACAAGTTAACACCTTGCATATATGCATATACTCCCATTCAGTGATGCTGCTCTTAACAGTGCAACCAAGACACAGGATTATGCAAAAACAATTGCTCAGAAACACAAAGCATAACATCCTGTTAAAGTGCAGCAGCCACAGTCGTTTGCACCCGGCTAACAATGCAGGGACATTTGTAAATGACAATTTTAACAACAGTGAGCGAAAGTAGCTTTTACCTATTTTAAATGAGGCAGAGGTTGTGACAACACTAGTTTCATGAAGAACATGCTTAATGTCAATCCTCACATTTGGATAGAAAAAGTCAAAGTTTGCAATTCTTATCAAATTCAGATTAAAATTTTACATGTTGTGTTGGAAACAACATAATTATGTTTTCTGTCTTAAATGAGCTCTTTTTCTTTGTGTTCATGATAATCACGATAAATCAGATTAAAACCTTCTCTTCAGTTTTGATCTTTACATCAGTTCCTGTTTCCGTTTTGTGTGCCAGTGGTCTGTCAGTGAGTTTCCCTGAGCCGCCACCAGGAGACAAATCCGCTGCACTGTCACTTTGACAGCAGCCTATGTCAGAGAAAGGAAAAGTGAAAGGTCTGTCAGGGCCAGTCAAATTATTTCTCCTGTCCTGATGCACTTTCTGACAGATAAGCTGTCATTACACACTCCCCCTCCTCGACTCACCTCTGTCCTCCCCGCTCTCAGTGGAAACCATGATTGATAGAAAAGTGCAGGCAGAAGAATAATGTCACCACTTGTTGCCTATAGCAGAGGTCTCCATCAGTGGCACAATTTACACAATCCTCCATCTATTGCAGGAAGACGCCAGACATCACGCAGGTTTACCAAACAAATGTCACCGGAGTCAATCTACCTTGTATTTCCATTGTGTGCAGTGTTGTGCGGTTCAGCCAAGTGCTGACAGACAATTGGTGGAGAAAGGAGGACGTGGTGAATTTAGAGGAGTTAAGCCTCAGCGGTGACATTTTGAAAATGCTTGTTTGGCCAGCCAGCAGTGTTGAGTCATGGCTCGTCCCAGCCTTTAAGACCCCTGTGCTGTGTCTGCAGTGATGTCAACATTGTTAACAATGTGTCAAGCTTACGGGCCCATTGCTAAAGAAAACACATCCAGGAACTTGCCAGGACTGATGTGCAGCACTCTGGCTTCAAATGGGCTCGTAAATGTAATCAGTGTTTGTAGTTTTGTGGTAAAACTGCTCCTCCAGGATCCATTTGCTCTGAGTGAAGTTAACATGCTGCTGCTACTTCAAAACCATACCTCACATTTACTATGGCTGCGGAAAGAGGAGTCATTTGTCATTTGTTTATCGTATGACACACATGTAAATGGATTACTTAGCCGAGCTTTAAAGTCCATTCTCTCCTTCTTCTGCTTCTCTATTCCTCATCCCTTACTCCCACCATCGCTCTCCTGTCAGCAAAGCTGCACTCATATCCATTACACGGCTCCACAGCCGTGATAAATCTGTCCGTCAGCAAGACATCATAATCAAATTGTTCCAGAGGTCATTTAACATTGCAGAGGAGGGACTTCACTTTAGCCCTTGGAAGATCCGGCTCAAATACAATTTATGTGTCAGAGATGAATTGTGGAATGAAACATTTACAGAGAAAATGAACTGTCTTGCCAACTGAAATAGCCTCGTTATGGCCATCTGTGTCACTTTATCTGCTAACTTCCAGCTCTGGTATTTAGGTGATATTTGCCCTTCCACCCTTCCTGTGCTTTAAATAATCATAAATAATAGATAAGACATTTACTGATGACAGAAGTGAGCTGTGTGTGGAATACCAGACTAGGTCCCTTGATACTGATGCCACTATGTAACTGCACTAATAGTATATCAAGCTGCACATAGAGAATGGTTCTACAGTACAACCATGGTTCACAGGTGGAGCCTTTTATTGAGGTCCAGGGTTGTGTATTCTGTCAACCAATCAGAGGGAGCTGAGATTTTTCTCTTATCAATGAGCTACTATATTTTTGATTTATGTCATACAATCTCAACAGTGGGCTTTTATTCCCGTTGGGTTGATGTAAGGACTGAATAATAACACAAAGAGAACATTTAGTCCCTAATCACACATTAACACCTCAAATTTACAATATTCTAATATATCCAATATAAGATTATCAACATTTAACAAAAAACTGAATAACAACAGTGCTAAAACAACAGTGAGGAAACCTGTACTGTGTGTTATGGAAAAACTGCTGATTCAATTATATCTGTAAATGTTACACGCATGTATTTCTATAGTTGGTATTCAACTTATTTATCTGTACATAAGAAGCTTAGATCTCATGCTTGTGTGTGATACATCCCGTGTGGTACGGGCAGGGACACGCGCTTAATTATGGGCTTCAGCTGCAGAATTCCCCTCTCTTCCCTTCCCTCAGTGCAGAAAATTACAAATTAAAAGCGCACTAATCAGGAGGCTGTACTGTGCCAAGAGCATCCAAATGAATGAAACTGTAGCTGCAGACACCATCAGGGCTCTCAGCCCCATTTTCAAGCACAGATATTTTTATTTCTATGTGCAGCAGGTCAAAAGTTGCTTCTATTGTGTGATACAGTCGTTAAATAAATTACAACAATGGTTCCATTGCTTATTTTGAAAGTTGGAGATTATTGTGTTTGGCTTTTGTACAATCACAACATCTTGGATTTAATTAAAGTATTTAATAGTAATTCTGTAGCACTAATTAAGTATTGAGCTTGTCCAGTATCTAGTTTGTCTCATCTCACTTCTTCCTCATGAGAACTCCTGAACTCTTTTTACAACAGGTCACTTGACTTCCCTTCTTTAAGGGTCATTTACCAACAATACAATGTGGGTTGAAAAAATAAACATTGGTATTGACATGAACTGATTGTATGAATATGTCAGTAGTCTTTGTTTTTTTTCATTCATGCAGTAGGACAGTTCTCTGTAACTTCAAAACCCAAATACAAACTCTCATTGAGGGCATTGTGAGAGTGGGTGACTGCACCAACTCTTTCCCAACATCAAGGCTCATGTCACACTTGTTTTTGAAGTGAAATAAACATGTACAAATGAAAAATTGATTTGTATCTGTATTATTTGGGGGAAATGCGGATGTTTGGGGTTCTTCAAAGACTTACCTAATGCATAAATAATGCTTTCCGCTTTTAAATGTAAAGTCCCACTTTTGCTTTAGGTATTTCATTTCTCTGTATTTGCATCTCCCCCCTCCCCCCATTCTCTGTAAACACAGACTAGAAGAAAATGAGGAGAGGGAAGATGTGTAACTGCACATCAGAGACATGATCAAATGACACATTAAGAATCCAATGGAGCTGCAAGTCTTCTCTTAATTTACTCAACGTTGCAGGTTTTCCATTTTTGGCAGCTTTGTGTGCACAGCCATCAGTCAAACTGAGTGACAACATTACCAGTAATCCACGCGGCGCTCCTCTCCAGTCATGCAGAGTTATTCCACTGCAATGGCAACATGTGATTTCACAAACACTGCCCACCCTCATGGCGGTCTTAGAGCCGGTCAGCAGGTACGAGGCCATGATGGAGGAAATGTAATTCTGCTGAGGAGATTAGATTCAGCTAGTTTGACCCTGCGGCGAAGCTCAGCTCCCGGCGCTGCACATCTGTTTCGACATTAATTGGCTCCAGTGGTTCAGGAATAATTCAGAGCTCGGCCAAGGAAAAAAACAAAATGATAATAAATCGAGTGTGGTCCTTTCCTAATCGATTTTATCCTTAAGGCCAAACTCACAGGTACAAGAAGCAATCAAGGAAACAATGGCAGGTACAAGAGCAATTTTGTGGGACAGCAGCTTTGCAGATGGGAGGGGGGACTATTAGAGAGAGAGGGGCCGTCTGCAACCAAGCAGGCAACAGCAAACAGTAAACTGTGCATTGACGTTAAATGTATACATATCCAAGCAAACCGTTTGTAGAGGTAAACTTGTGTTTTAATTCACAATAGCTAATAGACTGTGAGCCTTGCAAATGAGTTTCTCTATCAGTAGTATTAGAAGTAGTAGCAGTAACAGAAACAAACATATCAGCTGTGGGCTTTCTTCCCTTTGTGAGTGTTTTTATTCTCAATCGTCAATTAAAACAATTAAAAGATCACAAACTCACATGAGAACACAATTACTCTGCTGTCTTATGTGGTATTTCACACACACACACACACACACACACACACACACACACACACACACACACACACACACACACACACACACACACACACACACACACACACACACACACACACACACACACAGACAAACTTCTCAATCTTCTACTTTTATAATGCGTTGAATTGTTGGCTAGGAAGTGCTGAGGTTATATCCTGTTTGTGGCCAACAAACTGTTAGATAGGGGCCTCTAACAAATGTGTTGGCCACATGGATGTACAGTAGCAATGTGCCAAGAAACGCAGTGGCGTGATGCGCTCACACGCCACTGCTACATTTGCATATGCATGACCGTGCCTTATAGATGGAAATTTAATTGAGAACCGGATGTTATAAAGTCAAAGCAGTAGTAATATGCATCATGTAATTGTGACATGTAACATGAGGGTGGAGCTGATTTTACATTTTCCAATTACATTAATAATTTACAGGTCAAATGATCTGGTTTTTAACTATTTTTTTTTTAAAACTTAGATGAGGTAAATAATATAAATTATATGGGGAGCAACTAATTGCACCTTTGAATAATGCAAGATTTATAGAAGACATAATTTAAGCTTTGATTGTATATTGATGTCTTCCACACTTATATCCAGTGTTAAATTATTGATACTTATGACCGACACGCATTATACATGAAAAAGTGAACCATTACTTTAAATCTGAGGCTAATGCTTATTTCAGGGTTAAAGAAGAAGGGTTAGAAACTGCTTTGTGCTACAAGGTTGGGGTAAAGGTCAATGTTAGGCATGTGAGCTACTGTAAGAAAATCAATTCCCTGAGTCCCCACAAGCATTGTGTGACTATTGGAAGAAGGCTGTAGATTGGACACTGTCAACACTGAGCACCTGCATTGACTCCTGTCACATCAGGATTTGCTCCTCCGGGAGTGTGTCGAGATCCACTCGGTCGATTATTTAGCTTTTCCAGTGGAGCACAGTTCAGCTGCAGGCTGCCAGCGTCCGGTTCGGTAATAAACAGGCAGAGGAGCAGCCGGCATCACTTTCAGCACCACGGACAGATCCTGAACATTGAGCTCTGAAGACCTTTACAGGAATAACTTATTCTTACATTTAGACAGCTCTGACACACATAGTACACTTTTTAATTCTTGTTGAAACAAATTACTCAAAGGAAGTTTCCCTGCACGGTTGAATAATTTCAATACATTTTTAATTCTTAATTTTGCTATATATTTAACTACTATTAGCAAAGGTAGCTATGCATATAACATTTTATCATAGCTGCCATTATTAGTTGATTAATCAATTTGCTGAGGCAGAAAATTAAAAGCAACAATTATAATTATCAGTTAATCAATTGAGTTTGGACTGAAGAAGATTGTTCAATTACCATCACGTTTAATAATATTTTCAAGATCAAACTAGAAGTAGAGTGCTTTGCTCTGCCAAGCCCGAATAACACTGTTAAATTCAACCAAACTGCACCAAATTGCAAACACATACAGATATAAGGCCCCTAAATATGCCTGATTAAAAAACTAAAAAAAAAAAATGTGTGAATGATTCCCTGGGAAATAAGTCAAATTGTCAAAAAGCAACCTTCTCGCAATGCCAAAGAAAGTGATAAAAAAAATGTCTGGATCCACCCCCTGATCCAGGTCCACCCCTAAATGTAATGGGTTCTTTCCTGACCCAAACCACGTCCTTCCACCAAGTTTCATGTAAATCCCTTTTATGTGTTTGTGTAATCTTTCTTACAAACAAACAAACCAACAAACAAATGGACAGAGGTTAAAACATAACCTCCTTGGCAGAGGTAATGATCAGTGGATTCATAAATAAATGGAGGATATAGATAATCATCAGTTGTCCAGCACACTAAAAGGCCACGCGAATGCTGAAGCAATGATCGTCCTAGCGTAATGTGGTGTAATGGGTTTCAAACTACATCCCCTCGGGTCTTCTCTGACCTGTGATCACACCGCCAGAGCCTTAATATGTGTTAATATTTCCAGGATATAATCTCGTGGTAACATTCAACATCACTCAAGTTAAGAGCTACTTTGCTCAGGACAACATTGGGTCCGACCCCTCGTACAGGCTTGTTCATTAAAATACTTCCCTGCTCTCAGTCAGACAGATGTGTCTGCCAAGACCCTTGTATTTATATTGAAAGGATATATTTTGTTAAGGTCATTTCATTGTTTTACACCAATTAAATGAATGGACTTGTGCCACTATACAATCTATTACTGACAGCTATTGGCTTTAGTGGTGAGTGCTTGAGGAAAATGATAAAAAATGATAGGTGAACTTCTTCTATCAGCTCTACAGCTGAGTGTTGTGAAATTGCTGCCTGTTGAGGGGACAAATAAAGAGAAGTATTCTTGTAGTGCTCTTCACTCTTTATTTAAATGGGATCAATAGGACAATAGAAGTATATGGTCAGACTTGAAAGTGATTGATAGTGATTGGAGTGTGCAGAAGATGATACGTCTTGTGGTGTATTACAGTGAAGCAAAGAACCATTGTCTCAGTGTGGTTCAAATCAATAGATTCAAATCTCAAGTAAAAAATGCATGATGCAAACATCAGCAAAGCAACACTTCTACCGACTAATTCCATAAACATGTGTCTGTCCGTCTGTCTGTGGAACACATAGCTTACAAACAATTTGTCTAATCAGCTTCAGACATGGAGTGTGTATTTTGAGTGAGAAGTGCAGTGTCAAATTTTGTTTGATTGGTTGATTTTGACACGCAATACGTTCAATATTAATAAAACTTGAATAAACAGACGACATTCATAGAATCACTTCCTGTTTCGCAATTTGTCCATAAAGTAAAAGCATAATGTTTTGTTTTTGTTCCTGCAGTGTCTTATATCAAGCTGAATTACAGTTTTTATTTGATAAGTTGTGAACATGGGTCTAAAGATTGTGTTGATTGCTTAACAGACCTCTGAAATAGCAGATATACAATGTATGAAAACATAACAGCAGTTTATTAAATCATTCAGATTTATATATAAACCACACATGTGAACATTAATAAAGTAAAATTCAGTTTCATTTTACGATAAACCAGGTAGGATGAACATAAAGTTTTGTATCTTCACTCTCGCTATAGACAAATATATAACACAACGTCCAGCACAAAAAAGTGACAGCATATTGTAGAACTGTTTTCGGAGGGCTCATTTAATTCAGTAGCTGCCGAGCATGAACACATACAGGACAAGAGAACAGAACATTCCAAACATAGAGGTTTACAATGTGCACTGCAGTAGTACCTTTACATAACACATGTTTGGCAACCTCTTTACTTCCCAGGTAGAGTGTATGAAAAATATATTAATAGGAGTGAAGAACGGAGAACAACAGAAATGGCAGAGGTCTTAGTTACTCAGTTCATTTCATTTAGATGCTGTTGGCTGGAGAACAAAGGTGTCTGGGTAGCTGAGACGATGTGAAAAGCCAAAGAGTCGTGAGCAGTGCCAGACGTCCAGGGTGCTGACCCCCGATGAGTATACCAGCCATAGGCATAATGAGGCCGGTTCACTGGTGTCTTATCCTTATTACTTTTGGTTATAATGAGGGTCAGGCTGTTAGGCCACTCAGCTGTGATCACCATTATTAGGAAGCAAGAGTGGGAGAAACAGAGGGAGAAGAAAAACTGGAGAGTTTGTGCAGGAAGAGAAGATGTTTCCTTTTTTTTTTTATCCTACAGCTCATGGTTGTACTGTTTGGTCTGGATATGGGAAAGAACAATGTTTGGTTTTATTTTGTACAGAGGAAAACAAGTGACACAGGAGAAGCCTTTGATAATAACACACACACACACACACACACACACACACACACACACACACACACACACACACACACACACACACACACACACACACACACACTGCAGACTTTCTTACCCTACAGCCTTTGATTGGACTAAAAGAAAAGGAGTGAAACACCAATAAAGCGAGCTCCGCTTTTACAAGATCCCTTTTGCCTGAAACATGAAAAAAACATACATTGAAATTAAATTACTGTGCTTGACACCACACATCACCCTGCTCCGCTGCACAGGTTGCTGAGGTCATTGGGAATTAATTGGACTAAATTCGTAATGCGAAGTGTTAAAGTGTCGGTAGATGGAAGATTATCAGAGATAAGAGAAGCAGGGTTTGGAAGGTGCAAAGCATCTCATGAAAAATGAGGAATGCACTCATGATATGAATCAGTTCCCCTAAAACACTTTACACATGTATTATCAGTAAAAATAATAATGATGACATTAACAGACTCAATCTTATTTTCAATATTGGCTCTAGACTACACATAAAATATCTACTGACGATTTAACAGTTCTTTTCTATAGAAGTCATATTCCAATGCATAAATCTTCTTCCACCTGTAAGTATCCATTTTAATGAAAAAGATGCTTACATTCAAGATATGGTGACCGTGAAGGCCGACTTCAGAATGTTCAACAACACGCTCTCCATCTGCACCCGGCTCTCTCTGCCCACACAGCACCAGTGCTTCTCTGAAAGCTTTTATGAATGTCACTTGATCCGGAGGAAGGTGAAAGTAGAAGCAGTGGAGAGGGACTTTGTGGTTTTGGAAAGAAGCGGAAGAGAAAGGGTTACTGTTGCCCCCCCACTTTGAAAACCGGAGATCAGTAGTTCAGTACTGTTGACTTTTATAAAGAGAAATAAAGAAACACACACAGCGCCATTGAAAAACAACCCCTAAATGTAGACAATCTGAAGCACAGATTGAAATGAATGGCATACAAGGAGCATGTGGAGGAATGTGCACTTTAGTCAGGTGATTTAGAGGAGGACAAAGTGGAGAGGAGGCCGGGGGAGCTTCACTTTCGAATTACTAAGTACACACTGCATCACAGTCGACTGAAGAGTAATTCTGCTTCATTTCCATTTGGGAGGAAAAAGGCGAGGGCATATGGTTGGGCAGCTGCTGCCTTTAGTAGCGTGTGGAGGTGGCGTGGGGCGCCGGGTGACAGGGTGAACTCAGGGAAGCATGTTCTGGATCTTTGACTACACTCTGATTACAACATATTAAGAGTTAAATGTGTCATGAATCACTGAAATAACAATCATCTTCCTTTTTAAAAGTGCATTTTTTAAAATCACTTCTAAGTTGTTCTTTGCATGTTAATATCTGTCTAATAATTCCTCTCTGTCTCTGTCTCTGCCTGTGAGTATGTGGCTTGATTATCATATCGATCTACCCGTTCATCTTATCATCTTCACACATGGCATGTCTATTTTCAAGGGCCCAAGGAAGTGCAGTGTCGAATTTGGTGCAATTTGAATTAAATTGAAATAAATTGAATTTGAATTATATTAAATACTACTAAACTTTGAATAAAAAGGTGACCAGTGCTCTGTAGCAGCGGCGGCTCATTAACGTGAGTGACGATTACGACACCGGCAACAACAACTGATTCTCCAGTTCAGTGTTCTGCGTTCTGAGTCAAGCTTCATCGCACTTTGCAAACCAACATGTGAGCAGCTCTTTGTGCAGCAGCAGTGGTGCAGCTTCAGGGTTCTGCAGCTCAGTTACTACAGGTCACTTTTACAGTTTCCGTAAGAAAACTGCAGCCAGCATCTGGACAGGCCAAACAAACGGCCCATTCCAAACAGGTAGGTCTAGAACAGGTGCTGCACTAATCCCTTTATAAAGCTGACGTTGCAAGTGATATGCATATTCTGTAAACACAGAGCAACATTACCATTTACTTGGAGCTGTGTTTTTGGTGACCTGGTGGGACTAATTCCAATATTCTCACTCCGTAGCTGTGTTCAGGTCTTGAAGGAAATATAAAATCAAAAGTAAGCCTTTAAAAAAGTTCTTTTAAGGGCTTGTCTATAAGGTTCATTAAAAGTTATCTTCCTTTTGCACAATATAATTGCTTTAGATGGGATTTCTTCTGCGTATAGAATGCGTACATTGCATGAATTTTCTTATTAACTAGGTTTTCTGTGCTTTTTTCAACATCTTTCTGGGCATAATAAATCCACTTTTCCACTGGTCAAAAAACCCACTAACATCTAGGTTTTGTCTAAAAAGTATGTGGATTCAATCTGCATTCATTCCCAGTCATTCTGGCTCCGATTATCAGCGATGGAAACGGATGACTCATCCAGATAAACACCCGGATGATCGCGCTAATTTGGCAAGACAGTGAGGTGAAGGAGCACCTTAGCTTTTGTTATGTTTGTGACGCCGAAGAAAGAAAGAAAAAAAACAGAGAGGCAAACTCCTCTAAGAGGGGTCAATCATCATCTTTTACCAGAGTTTTAAATAACCGCGTGTACCAGCTAATTTTGGTGTAAAAGAGGGATCACTCATGTCTCTCATGTTCTGAAGTTAAGATACATCATGCAGCACAGTGAAAAGTCAAACAGAATTTATGTCACAGACTCCACTGTAGATAAATCCAATGCCGACTCCGACCAGTTCAGATTGAGTGTGGGTAGGAACGTTGCTCAGATTGTCTTGGTATTGTGTGACCTGCGGGCTGCCTTATTGATTGAGTTTTCATTAGCGGCCCATGACTCATGGGTGTTGTGGGTATTTGAGTGAGGAGAGGGGAACAGGTTTATTTGTTCATATAAACCTGGAGTTTTTTGTGCAGCCCTCTTCTTTGTGTACCGGGGAGAGGCGGCGTGTATAATGTTGACTAACAAAGAGAGGAGAGAGACGGAGAGAGAGAGAGAGAGAGAGGGTGGCCTGAGAAGAGAGTGAATCATGGAGGCAGAGTGGAGGTATAGCTGCCTGAGGCCATCGCGTCCTGATGTCGACTCTTTAAAGCAGGGAAATGAAACGTTGGAAGCAGTGATGGAGGGAAGATGCCACTCGCCATGCAGGCACCGGCCCCGCCATCTTCTTATCACCAGCAGCAGGCTGTGGCTGGAGGGCCCCACGCAGATGAGAACGCTGGTGCTGCCGAGACCACAGGGTATCCACCATAGCACGCTCGGGGTATGAATGATGCATGACGGAGCAGAGCTAACTCCATTCAAAACAGACTCAAACTGCTGTAAATCCAGGTCCTGTAAGGTTAAGAGTTTGAAGCCAGCTATCCTCTAAAGCTGCGTATGGCTGGTGTTTTAGAGAGGTCAAAGGTTAATTGCCTCTCCAGGGGTCCCCGGGGTGTACCGTCGTGTGCTGCACCTACGTATTTCATGAAGAGCGTCTACTGCATTCCAGTTTTTCTTCCTCTCTCTTGGTTTCTGCATTGAAGACCACGCCGGACTGGGAGGATATCACCACTGGCATTGCAATGGCGACCTGACCAATTTCAAAACACATCTGTTCAATTATACTTGAGAACCTCGAGATAATTAACTCTCTTCCCTCTGGCTCCTGCTGAATTACTATTGATTCCGGCAACTTAGGACGCAGCCTGAGCTCTTCTCTGCAGGATGGTGTATGCAGAGAGATTACAAAGTTATAAACTTGTCATTTGTGGGTTTTTTTTTACTTCACATTGGCAGCCTAATGTGGACATAAAACTATTCATAGGCAATTTTATGAAGAGACTGCGCTAAAAGAAAGACGAATGGGAGAAGTTTAATAGAGTGTCTGCTAACACAAAGACAGATAGAGTGAGGGTAGATAGACGGATTAATAGATGCAAACCATCCTGGAACAAACCAGTCTAATATATAAGTGGCTGTATTGTAATGCCACATCATCAATTACCATGGAAACAAGCAACATTGAATCTTGCATTTGAAAAACCCAAATAAACTGTCCATCGTGTGTTACTGTCCACATTTACATCTCTTTAAAGAAACTATTGCAGATGGTAAAGGAACATGAAAGCCGAGCCTCTATGATGAGTGAAGAGCATTTCCACTGGACCGGTTGCCATAGCAGCCTTCCTTTAACAATTCTAATAATGGCTGATGGATGAAATACAGCACTGATGGCGAGGCAGAGAGTTTTCACAATCTTCGAGGGAAGTGAAATTATGTAGAATGGTCGCTGTTCTGCAGACGGTGAAGTTTATCTGGTGGCGGGTTATTTTAACTGAACATGAGCGGCGTCCCTTTGAAAACATCTCACAAAGCAGATTTTAATGCTTCTAACCACAGAATTACATTTAGCTGGATGTGCTCTTTTAGTTTGGAGTCTCTCCACCTGCGATATATTTGATTTGTTCTCATTGATTGGTCTGTTTCAGCTGCTGCAGGACAGGATTCTCTTAAAAGTACCCATAAAAAACAAATGTCCTAAGAAGTGAATGGGATATTCTTTGCTGAAATTATTATAGCATTAATGCAGGACTCCAGGATCAGCAGCAGGGGAAAAAAAACGCTGCGTCATGACTTCAACACATTTCAAACTCTCTCAGCACTCGACTCTTTAAAAACCCAACGCAGGAAGAGAGCATTCATCCATTTCGTCCAAGAACTAAAATTCCTAAAAGCCTCTACAGTAAGCTGCTTTATAAAGAAAAAAAAAACCTAATAGAGGTTTTCATCTCTGGAGTGTCTTCATGGAGCACAAGTTCTCTCTATACCCAGCTCTACAGAAAATCAATTTGCACCCTTCAGAATTAACTGTGTCCAATTCCCATGGATATGTTTATTTCATTCACTCTAAATGAGATTATGGACCCGCAGATGGACCCTTAAAATATCCATATCGAATCCATTTCTCGATGCATGGTCGGACTGTGTGTAATCCTCAGGAGGAGCAGCATAAGAGCAGTCTGTGTATTCATTGTGCTAATTGTGCCAATAAGAATGTTTTTAAGATTTATATCACGTCAAGTAATGAACATAATCTCTGGCTTTGCGTGATGTTTTTTTCTCTCTACTGTATTACATGGGCTGCTGCGAGTTTCATCATCTTTGCAGCATGGCATTATGGGATGTCACGGTTTAGTGACTGCTTTCTGGGACGTTCAACAAAGTCTCTGCCTAATATCAATACCCCCATTGACACCCAATAGAGTCAACCTTGTTTGTCTAATTGACTGGCTTTAGTATCTCCTATCCATTCCTGTGGTCAGATGCTGGTTTTGAATTATTAACTACTTTTTACTCTGCTAAATAACACTGAATTTATGTGTGTGTGTGTGTGTGTGTGTGTGTGTGTGTGTGTGTGTGTGTGTGTGTGTGTGTGTGTGTGTTTGTGTGTGTGTGTGTGTGTGTGCGCGTGTGTGTGTGTGTGTGTGTGTTGGTAGCACCCAAATCAAGATGCAAGAACTTCATTGGCACAACAAAATTATGAAAGTGTAATCCTCAAATCAAATTGTGCCTGTACTAGGAAAGGAAATAGTAGGCAACTATGTAATAAAATATAAACAAAAGAAGTATGAATAAATTGATTAAATAGAATACAAGCACAAGTCGAGGGTGCATACAACCATTTCAAGGGCAGTAAGTTAGCGTGTTGGTTACCGTGATACCTGCACCACCACTCATCTGATCAGTGGACGATGGACTATTACATTCTGTATGAGTCTAGTATGCTATTGAGCTTGGAAAGTGTTATTCTTTCCCAGAATGAAGGTGGAGCCATTCCATCTAAAAGTGCATAGACCTGCTGAAAAGGTAAGAACTGATCTTTTAGTAGAACAGTCTAAAGCCAGAGCTGCTTTCATTTGCTGACTGGTGGGCAGGATGGGAGTTACCTCCGGGGATCCAGGAAGTGAAAACACTCCCATCAAACCAGTCGCAGTACAAACTGAGGTCCCACTGATACCTCTGCTTTTTCAGTGCCGGGTGTGTGGTGCCAAAACCTCAAAGGTCTGCTTCAGCTCTTGAATATGGTGATCATATGATTTTTATTTTCAATCAAAATAAACCCTGACAAACAGAATCCAACTCACGGAAAATGTGCTTGTAAAATGTGCATAAACTTTAAAAATAGTAAAAGAGGAATAATCAGTGAGAGTTTTAACACCCCGACTACCACCGAAGAGGCAAATATTTTCCTCTGCTGATGAATTGCTTTCCAGTTATAAAATGAACCCGGATGTATGAAAACTGAGCAGATACCAGAAATCCATCAAAGCTGCAGCTTCTGAGGATTAAAGTCCAGACTGCCTCAGAGAACCAGAACAGGGCCAAGGATCAATTCCTACTTCATTGGACACCAATTTAAAGTCACTCAGAGTGATTCACTTGGCTGCAGGGGCAAGTCCGGGGGCCTTTGTAATGAGATTCATGCTACTTCTCCCTATCTTAAGCCAGCACCGACATCCTGGATACATTTATCCTCCGCACTCACTCACACATCTCATTTGCCGTTGCATCGCTGCACGAGGGCACATGTTGCCAACAGGAATGCCGACAAATTTATCATTAAACCGTGTCAATACTCTGGTGAGAACATGGAGCGAGTGTGTTACTCTACAGGAGAGTGAGTGACCTGGTCTTAACGGGGATTAACATCCATCCTGAGGGATCGGATCACAAGTGGCCGGTGCCAAGTTCAGGTGTAAAAGCATCCAAATGTGTCCTCATTGTGTCCCGAGATCACATTGGGAAGAGGTCTGGGACGCACCTGGCCACATTCTTTCAGCTGTGTGAACACAAATTCGTCCTGGGTCACATGTTCAGGACCGCCCACTCAGCTGACGTCCTCTGACCCGACACCGTTTCACAATGAACAAACTTATTTTTACACTTTTCAGTTCCCATCCGTTGATTAGTTTGTGGCCACAATAGCAACACTGACCCAACACATAATAACTATACTTTTCTTAAATTGGTAAAATCTTTCTTCACAGCTGTGCACATTCATTCAACCCCTCATCTCTCTCTCTCTCTCTCTCTCTCGCTTGCTCGCTAGCTTGTCCCAACACACACACACACACACCCGCACACACACGCGCACACACATCCACGCACCCTCACACATAAGCATACACACAAACACAGTAATATTGGACACATCTATAAACTCAGACTGCTTAAAAACAACATAATTTGGTCTTCGCAAACAGAAATGATGTACATGTTAATTTCATATAGAGCAGGAAGTGAGTGCTGATCACATGTGGTCACAGGACGCACATTCAGGACACACCTGGATGTTAATACCAGGTGTGAACAGAGGATCTCAGCGCTGTCCAGTTGTGATTGGATCTCTCAGGACAGATGTTAACACCAGGTCTGAACAGAGCCTTGGATTCTTTTTGAACTGATGTATCTCTAAAACATTCTCCCTCTAACTTTATAGATGAAATAGGTTTCAGAGAGTGCTGCGTATTTAAAGAAAAAACAATTAGCTGTTGACAAACTCGTGAAGGTGACTCATATGATGCAGAGGCACAGTGCGTGTGAAACTCACAGATTTGGAAAACATCATTTCTGAAATCTTTGGATGTTTTCAAATGGCTGGAATTGCCTATTTGTGTGTGTGTGTGTGTGTGCGTGCGTTAGTGTGTGTATGATTACTGAGACCTGCTGAGAGCACCCCAGTGCACCCAGAGGGGTGGCAAGGGACAGATGGCAGGGAGGGATGAGAGTGGAAGCTGCCAAGCGGCATTAGTCACACCCATTACTCACAGACTCGGTGCTGGCAGACAACAAGTGACTGTGCCCCTGACGTCGACATAGCAGGAAATTCTCATTAACAATTTGCTCAGGAAGGAACAATGGGGGAGCAATTAGAGACGAGCAAGGAGGCATTAGAGGGGGAGAGAGGGTTAGCACCTCTGTGCTGTCGCTGGATGCATCATCATCATCATCATCATCATCATCATCATCATCATCATCATCATCATCATCATCATCATCATCGTCATCGTCATTGTCATCGTCATCATCGTCATCGTCCCTCCTTGACATGAAAACAAACTCAGACTTCGGTGTTCCCCCGAGTCGTCACGCCTAAAACAACAAGAAGCATGTGAAGTGCTGCCACTGTGCAGGAGTGCCACTAATCTGTGATGTCTCAGTGTCAGACATTGTGTTTCCAAGGTTCCACCTCCCTCCACGTGTCCCGCGCCTCCTCCGCCATTCCTGAACATCCGAGGACCAACACATCTTATGCTACGTTGATCCCTGCGCACAGAAGTGTGATCTAGGCCAGGCGTTCATTTTCCCCTTTTAGAAGCCTGCTAATGAAGTCACAAACAGGCCGACCCAGTGGGACGTACCCAGCCTCCGCCGCAAAGATGGAGGGAGACTTGAGGACTAATTGGCAGCACCCTTGTTTCCAGTGTAATTGCACTTATCTCGCGAGTCACCTTCGAGGGTCATTAAGAGGCTCTGGATTAATTGAGCAGAGCGTTGTGGAGTGGAGGAGAGAGTGGAGCCAGGCAGAGCAGATATTTGGCCCATTACGCCGATCGCAAAACTTTCTCCGAGACTGACACGTCCGCTCGCATGGGACACTTTCAATCAGTCTGCCTTAATCGCCCCTCTCCTGTCACCAACAAATGCTTGCAACAGTTTTCTTTTTATAGAATTCTCACTGATCATTATTTCACAGCCCTGCTCCCACCAGCCCACTCTAATGGGTCAGATACGGCGCTTTTAGAGTCTGATGGAGTAATGACGGTGCTTTTAGCCCGCTCATGTGCCGGGGAGGGTGTGAAAAAAAACACAAGCTGCGGAGAGAGAACATTTTTAAGTGGGATATTGAAGCAGTGTCTCAGAGTGAGCAGCACAGTGCTATATACTAAACTCTATGTCCTGTGTGGAAACTCACATTTCTCATCACATCAAGGGCACATAGACTGCCTGCCAAAATAGAACTGAGCAGACCTGAGTGTAATGAAACTCCGAGCTCGGGGAAAAGGCCATTATGTGTGTTTTGGCTTTCTCGATATACTGGAAAAAGCTGAAATTCATTTTCAAGGTCACCTGTCATGTTGGAATGTTTGTAGGCAACACTCTGGCCAGATTATGAGAAAAGAGACCCCCCCCTTCTTCAAAGAATGAAGACATCCAGACTTAAAGAGACACTAAATGAGAGTGAACAGGGTTTTGTGTGTCTGTGCAGTTATTGTGCATCTGTGTGTAGTTGCGTCCTTTCTGTGGTCATTTTTCCTGGTCTATAGCTCAGGCCTGGCTTTTAGTCAATGTCAGGGGTATGGTGAGATCAGCTCTTCACTTTTGATGGCTCAGCAGCTCAGCACTCCCATAGGGTTACAACTACTACTGCGCCTACAGCAGGAGCTGGTGTTACACACCGACAGTGTAAACCCTGTAAACGTAGCAGAATCTAACCTCAATGATAACATTTATCTCTTTTTATTTGCATGCATTTTAGCCAGGAGTGCATACAGCTGCTGTCTAGAGCTCGCTGAACAAACTGAGGGCTTAACCTTCTCTATTGCTTCCACATTGATGCATCTACTGGAGTTCTTGCTTCCTCACGTCTTTGTTGTTTGTCCGTACGGTTCGATTAGGCCGGTGTCTGTGCTGTTTGAGGGGTAGACGGATGTTGATGGGCCTGACCTTTCATTTGCGTGCCTCGCCACGCATGTCACACCAGTACAGAGAACACTTTTCAACAAGCCGGTGTGTGCAAACAATATGTTTGTGTGCTAGCTGTAATCTCTTACTAAAACATCCGTAGCTTTCTCACTGAGGAAAAGGCAGAAGACAGACGAAAAGGGCATATTTGTGTTCTGCCACTTTGTGCGGCGGGGGGAAAGAAACTGTAGGGCAGAGCTTTGAACAACTGCATTGTATTGGGGGGAGGAGGCGAGGGAGTGAGAGGAGCATTGGCTGTAGCAAAATGTCAACATGATAAATCCAACCTTTACAAGCAGTCTCTGCTCTAAGCGAGCTTGTGTCCCAGGATTAATAATCAGATATATCAAATTGTTTTGGAATAATTAATCCACCATGGTGTGTCATACATCGATGCTGGGGGGTCTATAAATCCTGCTTTTAAAAAAAAGTTATGGCTAATATAGAGTACTGTATGACACAAAGTGCTTCCCTGTGCCTGAGGGGGGGAAAAAGGTGCTTTTTATTGGCAGAGGGGATGGCGCTTGTTAAACAAGACTCACCAGAGCTTGGCGGGTGTCGGGCCCATGTGAAAAAGAGATCAATCTCTCTCACCTGCGTCAAGCCTCTGATGGATGAAGCCGGAGCCGGGGGAGGTGCTGGCCTGCCATTGTTTCAGATGGTTTTTACCTCAGAGGCCGAGTCCACCGGCCTCCGGTGCAGTTTGAGCTGGCTCTGCAGAAGCCGCAGAGAAAATGAACTGGCTTTATGGTCACATGGCTTTTGATCAAGCTTGATTGTTTGTATTGACTCGGCTCCTGCAAACCTTCCTTGTGCAATGTATCAATCAACAGGCATCAGATTGGAAAAGCTCATGTCGCTTACTGTGTGTGGAACTAAAATTATAATGGGGGAAATTACAGCTTTCACTCTCTCATTGTGGTGCATTCAGAGCTGATTCACTTTCTTCATTTCACAACAGAAAAGAAGGCACTTGGTGCACAGTTTTGTGTAAATGTATACATTTCATACCATCTTTTCCCATAAATGCTCTCTTATGTAACATTTAATTAGAAAAAAAAAACGATTTACAAAACAGTTCTTCTTTAAATGGATGAATTTCACTTATATGTACATATTCATTTAGTTTTAATTCATTATCTTTTTTAGATTTGAGCCTGTTCTGAACTAAGCAGTCTCTGTAGATCAGAGCTCCATAGTGTGAGAGGATGAAGATGTATGCGAAACTTAATGAGTGTTCACAGAGCTGAACAGCAGGGGGCAAAGATTGATTGCTTTCATTGAGATAAAGGTAATCTTATTACATGGCCATTAATAATACATCATTCATTAAGAGGAGTAATATAGCTCCCATCAGTATTGTTGACTTCAGCCGACATCTAATCGATACAGTCAGGGGGATTTTACCTTCAGAGGATATCATCTGTTGATTGTAACCCACAGCTCATCATCTATATGTAGTTACTTAGTTGTAGAGGCTCTCGACTAGAATGAATCTCTTTTACTCTCCATTTAGTTTAAACTTCAGAAGGTGCTGATTAAGGTAGAGGAGGAACAAATCGCTGCTGGTAATGTTTTATAGACTCACTGAATTCTGTGTTTTTTTGTTTTTTTTCTTAAGAAGAGCAGCTTAGTTTCCCGGTGAAGTGTAGGAAGTATATCTCAGCTCTTTCTCCTCAGGCAGACTCTTAAAGGTGATAACTTCCTCAGGCAGATGAAGTGGTAAATGCAGCTTACCTAACTTTTAGAGACTACGTGGGAGTGATGGAGGTTACCATGAGAGAATAGTTCAGAAAAAACATCATGGGTGGATAAGAGGACAGATTAAGAGATTACCCATTTTACTGTGCGACACATTCTTCCGGCATCAAGCCTCCAGTTTTACTGTTCAAAAAGAGGGGGATGAAAAAAGAGAAACATAGAACTTAGCTCGATCGCTGAAATGCATTTGTGCTCGATGAAATAGAATTTCCAAGTAGCTCAAGTGAATTTGGATTGAAGGTAATTTTATGGTTGACATAGCAATTTTGACCAGCTAGCGTCTGTCTCTGAGCCACTGTCACCTTCAGGCTGGAGAAAGAGGCTCAAAGAATCTGCTGCTGGTCATATGGGGATTTATGTGTGTGCATGCATGAACGTGAAGCTGCATATCAAATAGTGTATGTGTATGGGTGTGTGGACACGTGGCGGAGAGAGGACAGACAGGGTGAAAATGAATGTGAGAGTGCCTGGCTGAAAACTATTTTGTATTTGCAACATGACTGCACATATATACACATATTATGCAGTTATGTTGCAGTGATGTTGGAGCTGCATTCTATAATTACTGCAATATAGCAAATAGTGTAGTAGTAATTAGTAGCCGGTTCTCTGACCACTCAGAAACAACCAATCTCCTCGAATTCCCTCTCCATGGTCATCCCTCTCACTGAAGGCAGCACACCAGCAATTCAAACATGTAGCAATCCTGCTTTGCTCGCATGACCTTCTCTGCCTCACCCTGTCAATGTCTCACCACCTCCCTCACCCAGTCATCTAGCTAAAGGTAACAGAAATGGTAACAATTCCTATTACATTTTCTTCACTTTCTCCCCATGTCAACGCTGCATCACTTCTCTCATTCACCTCTCTCGCTGACAGCCAGGTATCAAAACTCCTGACTTGCAGCTGTCCTACTTCATGTATGCTGGACCCCATTCCTACCAACCTCCTCCAAGCCATATCTCACATTGTGCAAGCAATCACACATGTGATACATGCTTCACTGGCTTCGGAAACATTTCCCCACACATGCCAACAGGCTGAGATACTCACAATAATTCTCACTCGATCCCGCGCAAGTTGAGAACTATGGATTGGTCTTTTTTCTTCCATTCTAATCTAAGACAAAAGTATAGTTTCCAAACAGGTCACAGAATTGCTCTCCTAGATCCAAACCAGTCAGGCTTCAAGAGCGGTCCTTAATTCTTATCTTAGACCTATCAGCAGCCTTTGACGTGGTGAACCACTACATTGTGGGTGTCTTGGTATAAGTGCTTTGTTGGTTTGAATTTGTTCCTTCAATGTGTCATGGCAAGGGCAGACATCCTTATCCCATTCCCTCCCATAGGTGTGCCCCAAGGCTCTGGGCTAGGGTCCCTTTTTTTGCAACAGAATACTTCCTTTGGTCAACTTATCCACTCTCATGGCTTCTTTAATCAAAGCTATGCAGATGAAACCCTAGATACCTGTAATTTCTCTGAGATGACCCCCATGGGTATGAATCTTGCCTTGTCTCTCAGACATATCCACAAGGATAAAGGAACATCACTTTCAACCGAACCTTTTAAGACTTAACTCTCTTTCAACCCACCCAATTAATATCTCCATCACAATGTCAACACCAAATTATGAATTTCTTATTCCAAACAAAGTTACAAGAAAACTGTCATGAATGATGACCATCTAATTTTCTCTCACCATGTTGCATTTGTCTCTTGGTCATGCTGCTTTGCAGGTAAAACAAAAGAAAATTCAGACCTCACCTGACTCAGTATGCCATCCAGCTCTCACTACAGGTGATGATTATTTCTTACCTTGACTACTGCAATGCCTTTCTGGCAGACATCCCTTCATGCACAGTGAAACCCTGTGTACAGGTGGTCCAGAAAAAACACATTGTCTGTTCTTCAATCAACCTAAAGGGCACATGTCACTCCGCTGCTCATCAAACTGTACTAGCTATCGATGGTTGTCTAAATCAAATTCAAGTCACTAATGCTTGACCTACAGAGCATTGCCTGGGTCTGCATCCACTTGATGGGTTGATGGATAAACTCAATCATATGGTCTTATGCTCCTTCTCAGACACGGAGTTCCTCCAACATCTGGCATTGCCATCCCTGTACACAAGACAATCTAAGGTCAGACTGTTCTTGTTGTGGTTCCACAATGAGCTACTAAATGCTGTCAGAACACGGCTGTCCCTCTCTGTCTTCAAGAACCTCTTCATCTGAGAGCACCTCCTCTTCGAACATCTCTATCCACATCTCCAACAAACATACTTGCATTTACTGTGCACTTCTTTGCCTGATCATTTACACTTTGTCTTATTGAACAGAACCAAGTACTTACTTCAAACTCTCCCACTTTACTGGAGCTTTAATGTTGTAAGACGCTTTTGACAAAAGCATCTGCCGAATGGGGAAATGTAAATATAAAATAACAAATAAGCATAATAAGCACAGGTGAATGTATTTATTGTTAAAATGCAGAGCTGGCAACATCTTCAGTGTTGTGTCTGTCAGCAGCCCCTTGAATCAGGAACATTTCAGATACACTCAGTGGTGTAGTGGTGCCTGGAGAAGTGGATACACTCTCTCTTTTTTTCCCCAACACGTCCAGCAAACAGTGTTAAAAACAGTAATATGCAAGACTACTCACCCAGAAATTGATTTTGCATCACAGTTTAGGCCAGCGTGTGCCACCATTATAAAATTAACATTATTTTTCATGGGGCGATTTGAAATATTACTGTATAAATAATACAGTTTGCAAATATTACAGATATTACTATATAAATGATTTCACTGCATGCATGTTATTATCATAATTTAAAAGGCTCTGCTATTAAAAAGTGCTCACTGTGGTTGATGTCTTCACACCACGGGGGTGGGGGACGTGGGGACGGTGCGCGTACAGAACTACCATCACTGCCTGAGCTACAGGCAAGCAGCACATAGGCAGCAGATCATCATGAATCGATGCTGAAATTTTGCTTTGGTAGTTTGCTTCATGCTTGAATTTTTCGAGTTTGGTTGATCAGGAGGTCAGGTAGAGGGAAGGTGATACGTCGTATACCTGCGAATACCCTGCACTACACTTCTGATTACGCCTAATCTTGCCATAATAAGGCTCTTTGTGTCAGGCTCATAGTAGATGCTGCAGTTCCATTGTCTGGGCTGTATATAGATAACACGATAAAGCCAAACGGATGAAAGCTACAGGAAGTGATGTCACGAGCGATAAGCAATAACAAGGACTCCATCAGTCACTGAGCTACATAATTTGTGTCTCCATCCTTAGAAATGACTTTCTTCCTTTTGTCCCTGCTCTCTTCCCATAGCGTCTCTTATCTTACAACAATAATTAAACCCACAAGGGAGTATTTTATGATGGACATATAAACCTATTTAAAATGGAATTAAAGATGTTATCACACAGAGTGAAATAATGAAATGCTTTGGGGAATTAAAATCACCGGGCTCCTCTCTCTGACTTACTCAGCCTGCATTAAAAGGAAACAAGCCCTTCATGCTGGAGATTACACAAGCCATTTGACTTGTTGCTCTTAGGAACTTGAGTGTCTGCGGCCTTTGCGATGAAAGATAAATCTCTGATCGTGGTGGTATTCATCGCCCATTTTTGCATAAACAAGGTGTGCTGCTGAGGTGATGGACTCTTGTGCTCACATTATGCTGCAAAAGATCCTTAAGATTTCTCAGGTCGAGAGCTTCTTTTGCTGGATTTTCTAAAGCTAATGACAGTGGGGATGACTTTCATTTTCACTGTGATCCATTAATGTAGGAGATTGTTAAAACAGGGCACAGAGCCCCAGAACAACCTGTGAGGGAAGGTTGGGCACGGTTTTATACATACTAGATCCTACATAATCAGACCTCTCCATCCAGGCCAATTACTACTACTGGGTCATGGTAACCCCGTGAAACTTGGTAGACTCTGTTCCATTACCCTCTTTCAGCAGTAATGACACTGAGAGTTCCTCTCTGATGCACAATAATGCAATGCTTAGAGAGGGTGGGAGGCAGTGTGCTATAGAGATAACCAGTATCTCATTAACAAGAGCACATCCAGCTCCTCTGCTCTTCCAGTGAGGGCCAAAGAATAACGAGGAGTCACTTTTTTGTTGCATTGAAGCCATGCAAGAATTTAAAGACTAAAATAAGATAAGCTGCAGCTAATGAATCCAGTTGACCTTTGGCTTTGCTGTTCTCCAGAAGGGAGAAGTTGCACCTAAAGCAGGTCTAGAGTTCGAGTCTGCTAACTTGCAAACTTTATCAATACATTTCTTGAGCTCCAGAAATGCCTCAAATACCAATTATATGAGTTAAGAAGCCAGAGCGGAGGTGAAATTATCTTTGAAGGCAAACTTAATTCTTTGGTGTTCAACCAAGATACAATCTGATATAAAGTAATCTGTCCACTTGGTTCCCCTGATGGTGTCTTATCCCTCATGGAAGCAATTTGCACTGTCTCTGGGCTTCACGTTTCCCCAACATTAACTGCACGATTAAAAACTCATTTCAGCTGTAATTCCACACTTAAGCACCTATTCCTCTCCCATGTTAGATCCTCATAATCCTCCCCGTGACGTATGCCTCCGCTTTCAGAAGCTATTCTAATCTGCCGCTGCACCAAATGTTTTAATTAAAGGAAGAAAAGAGCGCTCAGGTAATAAGACACCTCTAACTGAGGGTGTGCCTTTTGAAAGGGCCGTCATTTCTAGAGAAAACTAACGGAGACACGATGCTTTGGTTGTACAATTCAATAGACAGTTAAGACTTCGGAGAATTATAGACATGCAGCTCACAACACATCAGCAAATGATGTGTTAAGCACATTAGGGACATTAAATAATGTGCTGCACTCGTACACTCTGAGGCATCAAATATTCACAGAACCCATCTGCATTGATGTTCATTTAAACCCCTTTTTCAAGCAGACACATTTCCTCCCTTCGCAGGTTCATAAATTATTTTAATGTTGGGCGATGCTAATCCTCACAGCCTCACTGTTGATGTTAAAAACTCCAAAGTCTACTTGGGGTTTAAAAGCGTGCGCTGTGTTGTTGGGGATGTGGAAACTGTCAGGCCCATGCTAAGCAGCTCCAGCCCAGAGCCTCAGCTGACGGAGCTATCAATATCTTCGACTTCTTTCACCATCTGATATGTTGTTTATTGTCAAGTCTGGAACATCGCTGGATCTCTCCCTTTTACATCTGCACTTGAAGATTCATTTAACTCTCGGAGACAGTTTAAAGTGTATCGCTTCATCGCCGCGGCCTGAGAGACTGTGACGGTGACCTTGAGAGCGCACTGGATCTTATTTCTCACTCCATGTCAAAGTACAGGGTGGTGTGGTGGGAGCGGTGATCATGGTGTGTGTGTGTATGTTGTGTGTGGAAGATGGGGTTGAGGCTGGGGGGGCGGGGGGGGGCTTCGCCGGTGATGAGGAGGGAGGTAGCGAGCCGACAGAGTGCTGCTGTGTTCTTCAGATGTCTTGGAGATTTATTCTTCGGGTGCAAGCTCTGCTAGCTGCTGTATTGATCCCTCCTATAGTCTATAGGCAACACATACCCACTCTGCACAGGAATCGTACATCATTGCATTGGGAGATGAAACAACCGGCATCTCTCATGGCAGAACAGTCAGGTCATTTTTAGCCTGCATTAAAGAAAATGACCCAATGCATGAGTGATGGTGGTCACACTGTGAGGCTGACGAAGAACAAATCTGCAGTGCAGATCACTGCATTTCTGAGTTGTTTGCAGGAAGCCGCGCATCAGGTCGATACATTTCAGTAAAGTGTCCACATCGCTGCAAGGACAACGACCTCGCACAGACCCCCAAAAAATTATGAATCTATAAAGCTTTCATCAAAGATCGCTCCAAGTTTCATCCGCAGTGCATCAGCCAGAGGAAAAAGATGATTCTCCTGCAGAAGTCACTGATAGTTTTATTAACGGATATGATCAGCGGATGAGAGATAATGACTGAGAATCATCAGGAATCATGACGAGAGTTTCAGCAGTCAGATCATATTACCGTGCCAGGTCATGTAGACTTATTGATGTATGGAAGGAGTTCACCATCACTGACCTTCATGGTTTGAGGAATATAATTAAATATGCATTATTACAGACCTTTCCAATGATGCTCATGGATGCAGAAACATTTGGAAAATGTCAAGTTCTCTCATTTCTATATTGCTGATAATTCAGTTGTAATGGAGCTGAAGGAACAAACGCGGCTGAGTGTAAGTTAGGCCTTTTTCCTCAGTCCAAAAAGCACATTGGATTCGCTTGAAATAATTTCTTTATTTTGTTTGATGAGACGGAAGTTTGTTTATCTCAGTGTAGATAGATTAACGCAGTTAGATTTGAGAATATTCCCAGTTAAATAATGCCAACAGGCTTAAAGGATTATATTTTCTACTTTGTTTGAAATTATCATCATCACATTACCTTTATAGACCATTTTAAAGGGTAAAATTATGGTTATTGCTTGCAACTAATGACTCACAAATGAGAACATGAAACTACATAAAAAGGAGGAAAAAACTAAACAACAGTGAAGCTATGTAATGAAATAAACAAACAAGTGTAGTGACTACAGAGGAAAGTGATGTAGCTTATCAAAGAACAGAAATTTCTTCCTCCAGTCTGTGGCAGCGTTGTAAAGGTATAAAGAAAATCTGTCTCACGAGGTTTAATTGGCTGTCAGAAACCTGTGTCCCTATCTTTGTAGAACACAAGAACAGTTTCACTGCACAGGCCTCTCTGATACAACCCCTCTTCCATACTTGAGTTTCTCGAAAAGGGAAGTAAAAGTAAACATTCATCATCTGTGCTGTATACATCGGCTTTAATAACGAGCTACACCAGAGCGATCTGGCAAACATGCCTGAAGAATTCCACCCGAGGAGCAGATGAATCCTTGTTCACCTTCACATGCTGGAAACAGGACACAGGCCCGATAAGAATCTCTCTCTGGATCTTGTTCCTCTTAATTTCCTGTGCCGTTAGATTGGCTGGTGAAAAAACAAATGAGAGACGCCATCAGTCATCGCAGAGATACGAGCAGACGGGGCACAAATGTTTGTCAGTTCATGAAGTATTGATGAATCTCAGCCACTCAGAGGCGGGAGTGTCATGTTTGCCATATGGGCTATTGATATACTGTGCTGGGTGCAAATTGCTCCATTTATTCATAAAGGGATTGCATTTGTTCATTGATTAATAGTTGATTAGATGTTAGACATACATTGCATGACCATAACAACAAAGACAGGTTTGCAACAGTTATTCAAATGATCTATACATTCCACAGATATAATATGCAGCCGGCAGCAGGGAACATGTACATGGATATGTAAATTGATTGCAGATGCCGTTAATCCAATGCACATAGCCGAAGTTAAAGTTCAATATTCATCTGTTCAGCGAGGTTCATATATGATAAAGAAAAAAACACCTGTTGTGCGTCTATTCGTTTATACCCAGTCCATTAATAATTACACAGTTTTTATTTATGTCCTGTCGACATGAATACTTTGCAAAACAAACTCGAAAACATTTCTCCAAACGTCTTGGTTTCTGTCTACCTGTGTGTTCATGTGAATCAGAGCGTTTGGTGACTGATGGTGTCACGGTTTACGGGACCCGGAGGGAATCACATACATGATCAGCACCGATTTCACATCTGGTTGCTTTAACAAGTTAATTCTCGAGGTGTCAAAACCCAACTTTGTGTTTTACCTAATACAACATTCTTCTCTGTTATTTCATGGATCACTGATGTAGACCTGGCTTGCTCGTTGGAGCTTTTGTAGGAGTTTTTAATGCTCTCGTCTAGACAGAGATATTTGTAAATTGAAGGTTGTGTGAACAGAGATTTTATTTTCTCTGAGGGGAATATATTTGTTCAAAGAGTATCTGTGGAGGTGTAGACAAAGCATTAGATTCAGGTTGAAATGTTCTATTTTTTTACGGTATAAGGTTAAAATACAAATCGTCATAGTTTATTATGTGATTATTTTGGCACATGACTTATATGTATGAGGTGTAGGCCAATATATGTCATTAGAAAGCAATGAAATGCAGAAAATAAAGCAGCTGAGGTTAACTCCTTGTAAAGACACCTCACACTACTGGTGCAAATCCACAGGTATCTAACAAAGACAGGTCGTAGCTGCACTACACTGTCAGAATGCAAATGGAAGAGGAAGGAAATGATTGTGATAGTTCTGGTTGTTTTTTAGCTATTTTTTCATGTGCACACACACACACGTTTGTACAGCTGTCTTATTGAGGACACTCATTGGCATAATGCATTCCCTAGCCCCTTACCCTAACCCTAACCCTGAAACCAAGTCTTAACCCCCAAACAGTCAATTAAAGGGGGGTCACAAAGTGAAGACTGGCCAAAATGTCCTCACTTTCCCAAAATGTCCTCACTCTGTAGGTTGTAGACGAAAACCGGTCCTCACAAAGAAGCTGTACAAGAGCAAACACACACACACACACACACACACACACACACACACACACACACACACACACACACACACACACACACACACACACACCGTGTTCACTTGTGCAGTGCATTCATTTTCTCTCCATGTAGAAACTGCAGGAGTCCACACAGCCACGCCCTGTCTGCAGAGATGAAGCGCTGCTCTGCTCCAATCACTCTTCAGGACTCTGTCTACATGAGATCCCCTCACACCAGATTTACTCGACTTGTGTTTTTCTGTTCCAGGCAATTAAAAGCGCAGATGTATGTATGAGACCACTAAACGTAATTACCAATATCCATCAGCGCAGCAAGAAGGCTCCAACATGAATCCCCTTTTCTTTTTAGCTGAACCTGCATCTAGCAGCACTCATCCCACCTGGATTAAAACACCACTGGATCTTCATCATCTTGCAAATCAGCTCTGTGTATTTACACAGTTTGGTATTTATTGTCAAAAGTGTGTTTATGTATTCACATTTATATGGTGGAGAGCTTGTGTGAGTTCACCACTTACAAATGACTCCTGTTTCTCTTTGTATTTTCTAACTGGTTTGTCCAAGGTGGCTCATTACTTCAGTTAAGGCTGCTCACTTTAAAAGCTTTCCCCACTATCTATTAGTCGCTCTCTATCTGGCTGAATAACCACAATTATGAATGATTTTACCATTGAACGTAATCGTGATCTTTGACCGTTCAAACACTTTTTTTTTTATGTTGTGCTGCTTTATTTGTGGTGAATGTCTATGGGAAATTCAAAAGAAAAAAAAAAATCAATGGTAATGCCAAAATTCACCCAGTATGCACAAGGCCCTTCATGGAGTGTGAACAGGAAAAGGTGCGTTTGGAAAAAGGGAAGTTAAATGGATGAATGGATGGATGCTCTGATGGGTTGTCGGGATCATAATGAGAACAATGTGTTCTACATTACACTCCTGCATAACATACTGAAAAGATCACCAGTGTGTGCAGGCAAATGACCCCCATAAAAAAACACAGTGCTCACAGTCGCACCGTAACCGTAGGTTGGAGCTGCTGTTTACTCCGTCACACAGGGTTTTTCTTCATTACAGCAAATACCTACAGATACTTGCTGTTTGTAGCCACCATTCTATAAACAATAGTGTTTTTAATCTCTGTAACACTAATATGTTAATGATATCATTATTTTATTGAAAACAACAGAACAACACATTATGGCTAATTAACTGTGCAAAGGAGGGTTTGCTGTCTTGAAATATATTCTGCACTTTCACACTCGGAACTGGAAAATAGGAAGCGCACTATTGATTCCTGTGACACAGTTACCTTTCTAGTGTCAGAGTAATGGTGGCATAATGTGCTGGAAAACCATTAGATCTTATCTTAAGATTTTAAACTTATGTACATGTCCACCTTTACATTACCAATTGGAAATAAAAAATAATTGTGACGAGCCTTCACTCTATCTGCTGATCTGAGGATCTGAGATTTCGAGAATAATTTTGGGATGATACAAGAATAAAGTCATAATTGATAATTATGATAATTTAATGAGAAAATGAGGTCATACTATTACAAGAATAAAGATATTTTTAAGGAAACGACGAGCAAGGAAACCTCTAGACCTTCAGGATCCAAAATCTTGAACCAATCTCGCTATTTCTTGAGAAACTGTGTAACCAAGGATAGCTTTACAGCACCCTACCCTACACCACTACAACAATAACTGAATTAATCAACAGAATGTGAAAAAATTGCAGTTTTAAATGTCATGACAAAGACGTCTATGTTGTTGCAGAGACATATCTACAGACTGTATATAAAGATGGATGACATGACAGCTTCTAAAACTGAAGCCAAAGCGTCTTGATCTCCACCTGGTGGCTGGCTGAAGTATAGGTCATAAACCCTGCCTCTTCCATGTTAGGGGATGGGACATCGACCAAACAAAAAGTCAAAGTACACATCAAATGGCATTTTCTTAAAGATTCTGTCTTTAGGTTGTTCTTATCACACTGATGTTTGTTCACATGTACATTTTTTCTGTAAGTTGGGTTATTTTTAGATGTTTGATGCGATACAAACAGGGTGAAACATCATGGTGGACGGCTGAGACTGAATCATGACTGGTCGAACATGTATATCTCGCTACCGCAGCTGCATCCCCTGATCACTACTGTGCAGACTCTGGCTGGAAATGCACACGATCAGCGTTGCTATCCAGGATATTTTTGCATTTTCTGGATAGTGGGATGAAGTGGAGACACGCTGTTCATCTTTACACACAGTCTATGATCCAACATGAAAACATGAAAAAGAACTCTATTAGTAGGTTTAAACGTTGTGTAGCAGTCGTCCTCTCTCCACCCTTTCCTCAAGCTCAGCTACTGCTGCTCGCACTGCTCTCCCTCTTCCCTGCATTCCACAACCTCTCGGGGTTTGTCCTCGACTTCTGCCACCGCTACATCCTCCCTGTCGCTCTGACTGGTTGTAAAATCATCATTGTCAGTCTAACAATAACCTTTCTTCCATGTCAACATGTCTCCTGCTGAGGATAGATTTATTCAAGCTAACGTCAGCTCAGTGTGAGGGTGAGGGTTGAATGACCCTGAATGACAGATACACAGAGAGGACCAGTAACAACCGTCAATACAAACGTTTCCTACACAGAACTCCTTTAAATATAAAAAACTGATCATATTACTCATATTATTTGCAGTTCAACTTTACAGTAGCACTAGCTTATTAGTAACACTTGTTGTTTAAAGCACTATAATGTAGTCATATATATGTCATGTTTTACATAGTGATAATGTATTTGTCAGCCATTATTATTGCTGATGAAGATGTGGGCTTCAAACAGTTAACAAATTAGTGATAATAGATTATACAGTGGGAGGACTGGAGCCTTAATTCTGTGTGGAGTTTGCATGTCCTATCCATGTCTGCGTGGGTTTTCACTGAATACTCCAGCTTCCTCCCACATACATGCAAACATGCAGAGAGGGGGTAAAAATGAATCACAGGTTGGTAAAAAAAAGGGGGTGGAGTCATTATCTCCGCCAAAGAGGTAAGGTTTTCATCTAGTTTGTTTTTGCTGGTCCTTGTTGTAGGCTCTGTACTAACTGACATTTTACTTCTGCTTTCAACAGAATTCCATGACCTTCATCAGAGTTTGCTTTATATGCTCATTTGTAAAGTAACCACGAGCATTTATAAATAAATTACTTAATACAATAAATTATACATTTCCGTTTCGTAATGTTGCAAATGTGTTGTCGATCATTCATTATCTGTTTATTAATCTGTCAGAGATGCTTCACAGGAGGAGTTACAGATGTTGACAAATGCATTAACCAATGGTTAAAGAGGTGTTCCATGAAGTACAATCAACATCGAGTAGGTTACTACACAGGTGGTGAAACAGTTGCATAATGTTGTATGCAGCTCTGGAGGAACTTTCTAAAGTCTGAAAGGGCTTTATAGTTTTTAAGAGAAACTTTGTTTAACCTGAATGTGTGGAGTTGAAAAGAAGGGGGAATTTTGGAGGCAGGAAATGTCTGATGAAACATGTAAGTTGCAGGAGGATCCAGTTTATCTGGAGCTTCACCCAAACTGTGGACTAATCGTCAGCATGTGTTGACCTCTGCTGCTGGGATTTAGATTTTTTTTTAAAAGCTGTCTGGTCTGAGTTTATGCTCAATCACTCCAATGGTCCAGCACCCTTTAAAATGTTTGTGCTTACAGCCACATTATTGTTATCATGATACATTATAGAATTTTATATTGATTATATAAAGTGTGCTAATGCTAAATATGGTAAAAAATAAAACATTCTGCATGTCGTGCTGCTGCAGTTAGTCTACAGTCTGAGGTGATGGAGGGAGAAATACAGCATAGAGCTGTTTCAGATTGCCTGTGGTGTTGTAAACTAGCAGCTGTCAAACATTTAGTGGCAACAGAGAAAAGAAATGGGATTTGTGTAAGATGTACAAAAACAAATATGATATGTGGTACATATAAAGCATTGCATCTGCACAGGCAGGAGATGAAGCTCACTCTAACGGTCTCTCAGTATCAGTCTGTAAACTGAAGAGAACAAGTTATGGCTTCTTTTTGTATCAGTTCTGTGCACTGTGCCTTTCATTGGTGGACACCGGCAGGTTTATCTGTCTACTATTTCCAGAAATGTCTTTCTGTCTGTATGTGGAGACCGTATCTCAAGAGCCGTTCATCTTATCTGCTTCACACTTGTCTGATTTGATGCGGTTTGTACACACAACACGTTTATTATCAATAAACATAGAATAAACAGGTGACCAGTGCTCATCAATGCAGTTGTAGATTACGAAAAAAGTTCTTTCACCACAACGACAGCTGATTCTCCAGTTCTGGGGGCTGCATACTGAGTCAAGCTTCACCGAACAAAACAGACGAACAGCTCTTTGTGCAGCAGCGGAGGTGCACATCATGGTCCTGTTGACTGAGTCCAGCAGTCAGTCTCTACTTGCTGCGGCTCAATTACTGCAGGTCCCTTTTAAGGTTTCAGAGAGAAAACTGCAACCAGCATCACCACAGGCCAAGTTAACAGCCCATTCCAAACAGACAGGTTTAGGATGGACACTGCAGTTGTATTAAATAAGAGCCTCGTCTCCAGATGTGCTGTCTCAAATGACATTTTATAGTATTTGACATTAATCACCCATATCGTTGTAGCATTCAATCTATGCAAACAAACAACCCGAAAAGATCTTGTTCTGCTCTATATATCTAAACACATTGTGTCAACATTATGAGCTGATGAATGACAGCACTGTGAGTTGTAAAGATGCAAGGGGATAAGGGGTATAATGTGGGTGTGTAAATGTGTGGAGGGTAGATAAGGGCAAATTTTATACCTCTGTCTACCACTCCCTAAGCCGGGCTTTAAATGACATGGAAATTGAGTTCCGGAGACTCCCTATAAAACAGATTCAGCTTGGAGGAAGAAAAAAGAGACGTACTTGTCTCTTTCCTTCTCTATCAGACCAAAGCGATGCAGCATGGGAGAAGAGGTCCCTCATGTAGCAAACAGTAGTTTTAAAAGGGAATGAAGACTGAGAAACAGCTTTCCTTTTTCTTGCAGATTTTTCTTTACCAAGGCCTCTTCTGGGAATTAGTCCAGTGTTGTTTTGAACCTGATGACTGACACCATGGACAAAAAAAAAAGAGCCAAAAACAAAAACAACACAAAAAAATAGACTCACAGCACAGGCACAAATAACACATCCATGAGCAATCATCCCATATTTACAAAGAGCACTTTTTATAAGATAACCATTTATGCTATAACATATGGTTACTATGATAACGCATGTAGGCTACTTATACTAAAAATAAGCATCCATGCTATTACAGCACAATTTGATTTAATTGTCTTCCGTATGCCGCGCTATCCAATTGTATTTCACACCAGCCTGGTCACACAGGATTAACAGGGAAATATAAGGCAGGAATAAAATGAGTATTGAAAGTGCGGTCTGATTCATCAGACTCCCCGTGTTGAGCATGCAGCTGCCTGTGGAATAACAAATAGGGTGAATAAGACAGTATGTGAGAGCAGATCACTGGTTAATATGAGAATAATGTCTTTTCAGAGTATGACCCACTGACTTTTATAATAGAGCTGTGAAGTCTTCGTCGGAGCTGTGAGAATACTTATGTTAAACCACCAACTGCTGAGGTCAGCCTATTGGAATGCAATATTGAGTATGCATATAACCTTACTTGGGAGAGGCTAATGTTGGTTCAGGTTCAATGTGGTAATGAACCTCCCAGTCACACATTCACCACAGATATTATCTGTTGAGTAATTGGCGTGCAGAGGTCCAGTTTGTGGTGAGGAATGCAGAGCTGGAGGTAAAGAGTCAACACACATTTACCACTGAAAGGGCTGGATATGCTCTAAAAGACCACGCTGTACCGGAATGCAGTCATAGGTTAGATACAACATGGTACAGCAGTGTCAGGGTAACTAGTTGCATCTTTACACACTTAGGGTCTAAAGTGTAAAGGATTACTGACTTTGGCCCTATTGCCGTTGTTTCATCCCTTGTTTCTTTGATTATTAATAATGTTCCGCCTCATCAAGAGGATTTTAAAATATTTTGCAATTAATGTCTTTTATTTTTACTTCTTTGAATTATTAATTCTCTTATGGACAATATGTAACTTCTGCAGCTAGGGGTCTCTTCATCAAAACAATAACAAAATACCTAGTTTGACATCTTGAGGCATTATTATTGACAAACTCATGGAGAACACTGATGTCTTGTGCATACAAGAGACTTTACTAGCTAAACACAACCTAGAACTTTATTGTGTCTACATCAGATTTAAGCACGAAAAAAGCGCATGGCCCCACTTTGTCATCAGAAATATGACCCACTGGTCAGTGTGATTAGGGTAGAGGTGGACTAGTGCATAGCAATTAAAGATGTAAATAATAAAAATGCTTTTGTAATTGTAAATATTTACACACCTTATGAATGCTATCGTAATGAGGATGGATATCTTAGAAGGCTCGCTTTTATAAGTTCTTTTAGAGTGTGCATATGCATGTGTATTTGTTGTTTGGGATATGAATGCTGATATTTCAGATAATAACTCCCTAATTGGCAAACACGTAATACAATCTTGTCAAGATAGCAATCTGTTGCTTTCAAGAAAGGTGTTGTTACCAGAAGATAGCTACACATATATTAGTGAAGGATGGCACACTACATCTTGTATGTGTACAGCTGATGCTCATGACTGTCTGGAGAAGGTTGTAGTATGGTTTGGCCACAACAGACCGTACACCTTTCTCTATGATATTACATGTTATGAGTTTACCTGAGCTCATTGTTAATGATAACCACGCGCAAAGTGGGAGACTAGATTTGTCAAGGCTTACAGAGGATGCCCTCTGGTATTACAAATCACTGACCGAGAAGTGCCTGAGAAATATTGATGTACCACTTGATGCTGTTCTTAATTAATTTTTATAACCAAAGTCTCAATAGAGATTTATGTATTATGTATGATGAAAATGTGAATTGTTTAAATAATAACTGTAGCGCATTCTGCCAAAAAATAGTGAAACAACATAATTTGGGGCCTGGGTGGAAGAAATATGAAGCTTTTAGAAACTGGGTTTTATCAGGAAAAGCTAGATATGGCCCAGAGTTTAAACACATACGACATGCAATGCTAGGTTTAAAAATGCAATATGTTTTATTTAAAAGTAATGAGCAGGCCATGAGGGCAAATTCTATGTCCAAAAAGCTTCATTAAAATAATGTCTTGGAAAGAAGCTAAGGTTAACAATAACAGCAAGATGCCCTGGCCTTCAATTATTAATGGGGTCACTGGGTCTGAAAATATTTCTATAGAAACCATTAAAGGGATATTTTTAATTGTATTAAGAGTAAATAATTTAATGTAGGTAGTGCTGGTATGGTTATCAGACCTGGTTAAGTGTGCTATGCCATTGAGAAATTGGCAGTGAACAAAACATTTGTGTCTTTGATCATGGAACAGCAGAACATCTGAAATATGATGCCACAGGACCTCAGTGTTACTTGCTGTTTGTTCTATTGGTCTGCTAATGCATGTCGTATTAGTGCCAGTTGTTAAAAACAAAACTGGAAAAATATCCAGCATGGAAAATTACTTAATTGCATTACTCAAACAACTTATATATATATATATATATATATATATATAAAAAATAAAGTTGAGTTGAATTTCGAATAATGTCAGTACAAGTAAACAAAATATATAACATATGTGTGGTAATTTGTAGACATTTTAATGAAGAATCTTTCTTTAAATACACAACCATTTTTTTTGTAAATTGTTGATTTTCACCAGATCAATTCCTAAATTCCTCCTGTTCATGAGGAAGTGCATGTTTGTAAAACATGATCAGTAGTAGATACACAATGATTTGCAATTCCTGTCCAGAACCATATGTGAGCATAGTTTCACTCAGAAAATGTCATCCAAGAGTAAAAAGAACTTACTCATGGTGGACCTTGAATTCCTGTAGTGGTGTTAAAAAAGAGCCATAAAACTGAGAAAATATTAAGGTTGTCAACACTGTGTCATTGTAAAGTGGTACCGTGACAGACATAAAAGAGGAATGGTTTGATATAAAGTTTAAGTGCCAAAAAATGTCTTTCTCCAAGGTACATTGAGCAGCGATGTTATGGAGGGATATTTTTATGAGTGGGTGCTTGTTTTGTTGGTTCTTATGCACAGAATGAAAAACAATAAGAATGCGATACACATTCCAGCCTGCAGGTTCACAGAGCTCTTCTGATCTACAGTCAGGAAACACAACAAAACACCAACAGAAACAGCAGAGAAGCAGAGCAAGTAAACATGAGGTACATTCAGGTTTCCATCCATCCATTATACTGCTTATACTTTAAGGGTTGCAGGGGGTCTGGAGCCAATCCCAGCATCGGGCGAGAGGCGGGGTCAATCAGGTTCCCTCACTTGCATAATTTCCTCATGTCTTGTCAACTCCTAATGAAGACCTGAGGAGAGAGAATACGAGGAAACATTCTCACAGAAATGAGCCATCCTTTCCTCGGAAGCCACGTCCATTCCCACCACAGCTACATCAGCTGTTTGTTGGATATACAGACTTGAAATTTCCGAATTACAACTTCCAAGCATCCCAATGCACGGTGATGGCACGACGTCAAACGTAAACGAACCGTGACCGTGAGAAGCTGATGTTTATTTGGCTCGTGATGAGACTGTGACCAGTTTAGCCTCCTTTCATACTTAAACAAAGCAGAGGAGGGGAATCGACACATGAGGTAACAGACACCATAAGACATTTTATTTTATGGCACTTTTAGACTTGGAAACACATTCCAATACATAAGAGGGAGAGAACACTTGGACACGCACTGTCACTCAATCTAACAAAACGAGGAAACAAGTGTCCAACAGAGGGTAGACCTTCAAGTAGGAGGTCAGAGAATTCATCTGAGTGGTCTGGAACGCAGCATTAGAGCTCAGTGGTGACTTTTGTTGGTTTGACGCTTGTATTTACTCCTATTCACATTGTCCAAACAATAATTAGCCAGCGCACTTACCACCACCGGCACAGCTGAGTGTTTCATTTTCTCTCTGTGTGTTCAGATATATTCTAGTGGTCTGACAAATGTCTGCTCATCTGTTGAAAAAATATTGGTATTCTGTTTATAAATTCATTATCAAATATTCCATGTTAGGACTTAAAAAGCAATATCTTGAAGACATTAGTGTTTAGTGGTTAAATTAATGTTTTAGGCAAATTATATTTCTGCCTGACAAACATGGATTTAAGCCTCTTATGTAACTGAATGGAAATGACACACGAATAAACTGTGATTTTTGCAGATGCAGATCATGATACTGGTTAAAAGGGGGAATAACATGCAGAGAAAAATATCTTTCCAATGAGTGAAGTTCAGGGTTCTTTTTTCACTCAGACTTACAGCCTCATTAAGATGGTGCATATGGAATCAAAGTCTATATCTTGGTATTAAAACTCTTCTTAAGTTAGTTCTTATATTTGTCCACTATCGTTTCAGTTTCAGTCTGATCACCAGCAATGTCCACGTCACTAACGTCTTTCAAGCAGGAGAGACTTACAGAGAAACAAATAAGGAAAGTGAATTAGAATGAAATTAAATTTAATGTGAAAAGAGGAATAGATTTTGGCGCTTAGACCTCAGCAGGAAGGAGAACATCAAAGAAGCAGTCCTTTGAAGTAAGTGCTACAGATATGAAGTAGACTGGAGCCTAGATGCTGGTGGTGGTGATGAGGAATGGAAAATTAAGTCGGGACATCTCCTGGTCTCCTCTGGTTGGACGGTTTGCAGAGAGATGACTGGGTATCCAGAGATGAGTTGGTGCAGGGGGGAAAGTGGGTCACTCTGTGATTGATGTACTAAACTAAGAGCTGAATGAAAGATGGGAGAGAGAGCTTTTCAACTTTGACAGCTCACAGGTGATTGGCTCAAGGCGAGCGAGTCAGGATGCGATTGGATGAAAAGAAAGAAAAAGAAGGTGAAGATAGTTGGAACATGCATGTGACTTAGGTTCTTGTGACCTGCACAAGAAATCTTCCCGTCTGAATTTTGGCTGAGCTTCATAATAATGGCTTCTGTCTGAATAGTAGAAGTCTTCTGTGAAGGATGGTCTGGTTTTCTTGCTCATGGGTCCTGAGCGATCCCTCCTTGTTCCTCATCATCTTGATTCTCAGAGCAGAAATGAGAGCTAGATGGCCTTAAAGGGATAGTTCACCCCAAAATGGAAATTCACTCATTATCTACTCACCACTATGCCAATGGAGGAGTGGGTGAAGTCTTTGAGTCCACAAAACACTTTTTAAGTTTCAGGGGTAAACAACCTTGCAGCCAAATCCAATAAAATTGAAGTAAATGGTGACAGATTCTTCAAATGTAAAAAAATATAAAATGTCCCCATACTGCTCCTGTGGTGTCATTCAAGTGTCCGTAAGCCCCAACATTCAAATTTGACTCGAAACGGCATCATTTACACCGTGTTTTTAGCCTAAATGTCTGCTGTGATCCACGGGTGAACGCGGCTCCAGAGGAGGAATCATGCCATTACTATTTATTTGCAGATAAAAGTCTTGAATCTTAACCATCCAAACAAACAGTATAGGTTTAAATTAGATTTTTGTGATGGATGTTAAATGTATTATACAGCAATTGTTCAGACAAGAGTTTTTGGCCCTTGTGGAGAAAAGCAGATTATATCTACAAGGCTCATTCAATAGGTGTGTTATGAACAAGCTGAATGTTTGAGGTAAAGCTAAAGAATTTAATATTACAATAAGTGAACCACAGTGTACAAGAATAATGTGAAAAAAACCTCACCAACAGGGAGTAATCTATCAAACCAGGAAGTGAGGATGTGTGGGGAAGAGTGTCCAGGAAGGGTGTTTGCTTCAGGAGTGCAAACAAAAGAGTCCAGGGGGAAAATCCAGGGAGTATTGTGGTGGGGGAGCTGGCTGAGCGTGACAAACACGGGTGAGCAGATGATCCTCAGGCAAACGGAGAAAAAGACACAATTAGGGCGGCAGACGGGCAGGTTTAAGAACAAGCTTTACGAAAGACAAAGTTCAAGGCAGAGGTTGGCAAAAAGCATAAATAACATAAGGTGAGATGATGTTCTGGTGACTAGGAGGTGGTCTGATCCTGAAAAACCAGCACCAAGTGCATAATCCCAACAGGGTGTGGAAAACCCATGAAGTTTGTATGGACCAAAGAGAAATCTTTTGTTCAGGCCAGTTTAAAACCAAATCCGTTTGGATGAGTCGTTCGATGTGGCCGAGCGTTCTCACAAAGTTAAAGGGAAATTTCTGTATTCCTAAACCATGGCCCTATGTTTATAAATGTGGGTGTGTAAATGAGTGGTACTTAAAAAAACCTTTTGGCAACTGCGACAGTCTGTGAAATGTGTTTTAAAGCTCAAATTGTTATCCTGGGTGCTAAGAGTCTGACAACATTACACATGTCTTACTTGAGGAGAAGTTGCTAAACCTGGGCCCCATTACTGCAATTCAATTTAATTGTTGAGATCCGGGACATAAAGATAATTTATTCAAAGAGATACTGGTGGTGGTAAGCTACGAGACCAAAACATCAGTGGCTTGCATTTTAAAATGTAAATATCAGGCTTCAACTTTCTCTTTGTGGCCAAATGCAGCCCTTTTTTTAGGTGACAGCTGTAAGTCTGGGACAAGTTGGTGATGCAAATCTTGGACATTTGTTTGGTTTGACCTTCGCAGTTTACGCAGCCAAACCTCCTTTGTGGTTTTACGTGGCCTACGAATTAATTCAGGTTGTAACCTTCACATGAGCAATCTACACTGTTCTGGATTGGTCTCTCGATTTTTTTTTGCCTTGTCTGCAGCAGTGTGAGATGTTGTGTACTCACGTCTCAGCTATGAGTTTGGCAAGTACAGTTTTGTCAAAACCAACAGCAACACTGGCCAACACTGTCAAAATTACCTCCCGCTTGTAATGAAACAGGATTTTGCTTTTAACCGTTCTGCCTCTCACAGTAAATGAGTAATGTGTTGAAGTGTGACGTGCCTCGCTGATGGCCAGAAATGCTTCTGCCATCCTAACAAGCTTTAATCCATCAACACAAATGCTGAGCAAGGGGGTTTGGTTGAGCACATACTGTAAACAAAGCTCCTGCCAACACACAGTGAGGAGGAAAAAAAACCTCTCTATCACTGATAATGATCTGCAGTCATTTAGAGGGGCAGGAAGCCAACAGGTTGAACTGGCTGTAAGTGAATGAATATTCTTTAAGCGCTGGAGAGTAATTCACTAGCAGGACAAGCTGCCCTCCTCGAAGACAAATGTGTGTGCATAATGCTGGGGAACATAACCAGGGAGGGTTTTCCAAGAGAGGACCTGCTCCTTATTTAATGTACTCCCTGCAGATGGATTGAAGCCGCAATGCGCAGCACAGCGGCACAATTAATATTTTTGATTAGAACTCTGGGAAAATAATATCCTGTGATGTATCGCCGTTGTCAGCTGATGGCTCTCAACTCTCCCCTCCTCAGATGTATTGGCATTAGTCATTAACTTAATGATGGCGTTCCTCTGAATTCAGCGTGTCTCAAAGAGAGTATCAGAAAGCACAACAATCCTCTTCTCAAAGGAAAAGAGAAAACCTCAACTGCAGATAAAGACTACAGCTCCCTCGTTCATGAAGTGAAATTCATCCATGCACAGTGCAGGCCCTTAAAACCGTGTGCAGTGGACCATTGTTTCCTGCAGGGAGATAACCGTATGCGAACTAACAAAGTCCTCAACTTGGCTGGCCACCGGTTCCCGGGCGCTCCCCGTGCAGGTGAAGCCAGAGCGGTGGTGAGCAGCTGTCAGAAAGGCCTGTAATTGGAGCCCATTGCACCATTAGTCCTGCCCATTAGGCTTGTTATGATCGCTGTCTGTCTCCACTACACTTTTACAGCCACCGTCTCCGTTTGACCCAGGGCACTCCCTCAGACACGGGGACAGAGCTGGGACCTAATGACTCGTCACGTGTCCACCTGTGACTCTCTGGGACCGGCGGTCCAGCATGACACATTCCCAGACGTGCTGTCTGATGTGTAACAGTCTCCGTCCATACAGGGAATTGGACTGTTCAACCTTGGCAAAATAAAAAAAGAGAAAAGGATAAGAAATTGAATGATTGTTTTTTGCTGTTTCTGCGCAGGAGGTATGAAGTGAAAGCCCAAGTGCCAGGAAGAAAGGTAATGGAAACTGTGTGCTGGTGCAATGGGAGAAGAGTGAGTGAAAATGTGAGAGGAGGGAAGGCAGTCGACATGAAATCATCAGCTGTCAGCGCAAATAGTTTGCTTTATAGGAGAAGCACCCACTCAGATAGCACCCTTTCCCTCAAACACTGTGCTTCAGTTTAAGTGAAAGAAAAAACTGTCCCCTCTTTGAACCTTTCTCCAGACGAGGAAATCCCAGAGACCTCAAATTTCTGATAAAATCCCCAATCCTAATCCTAATTGTCCGGCTCCTTCATTTAACATTTCTGCTCATTGCGTTCTGCCTGTCAAAAACAAAATAATCCAAAGCATGACTCCTGAAAATTGAATCTAATTGGAGCTAAATCCTGTTTGCCGAGCCGGCAGCTTATCGATTCCTCGCTAATTCGGCCACAGCATGGCGTGCACTGAATGCATCCCCGCCTGTAAAGGCAAATTGCGAATTAGCGGGGCATGCACCGGGGGCTTGCAGCTGTCCCAGCTTCTGCTGCAGCACCGGAAGGTATTGTGGCAACTGCAAGGCTGCACCGGGCTCAGATCACAGTTGGCAGCCAGAATTGTAAGAGAACATTTCCATGCAGGGATTCAATCCATCTGGGATTAAATGAAGAAAATAGAGCCAGAGTGGTGGCGTCCTTCACAGCAGTCCCTGGAAACCATTTTTTTGTATCTGGTAGGAACACAGATTATTATTCTCTCTTGAGGATTTTTGATGAATCAAAGATTTCTCTAATGTGACAAGCTACTTCCCCTTGTTGTGTACATATGTATTGTATTTTCTGCTCTGTGTAATGTTGTTTCCACTATCTCTCAGTAATTCAATCAAAAAAACATCATGTCTATTTTGTGTAGTGGTCATAAGTTTAGTGCGACAGTTGAATGCCAATCGGGTTCACCACATATATCCAGAATAAACGGGATGGGAGGCTGATGATTCCAGAAATAGACAATTTATTCAAGTTGGACAAAGGATTTAAAAAGACTGATCAAACAGCACAGGATCATGTGCAATGTAGGGAGTACTGGCCTATACTTGATATAAATAACAGATTAAAAAGAGAGAAATTAAAGGCTCCAGACCCAATTTAACAAAACTAAAATATCATGCATAAAACAAACACAGCACACTTTAAGAATCCCAACACTGGTGTGATTGCACCAGTGGATTATCACTGCAAGCGATATTATACACTGAAATAACAGAAGAGGGCCTCTAGTTTACGGAGCCAATAACTCACCAATATTCAAGCCATTAAACCAGGATTGCACAGTACCCGTCAACCATATTGCACATTGCCCACAGAACAAAGAACAAAGTAAAATGAACAAAGAAACCAGAAATCAAACCAATTAATCAGAAAGAAACTAAATCTAAACAAGGCCAAATAATCTAAATGAAATCTAAATGTGGGAAAAAACAGTGACCGTAAATATTCTGCCTGAAGGCAGCCCTATGAAACAAACATGTCATATTAGGTCACACAATTATTAAACAAGTTTAGCAAAATGTTTAAAAACATTTACAAATATAAAACACATCGTTATGCCATACCTTCAATTAATTTACATAAAGCAGAGACCCACGCCGTCCTTATTGTCGTGATGACAAGTACTAAAACAGGAAAAGGACAATTACACTTAATGTCACAGACACAATAGTATAGACTCTGGATAAATGTTGCGGCGCATTACTTACAAGTATCGTTCCCATTAGTTTGTGTGTACACGCTGAGATTATTGCAGCGTGCCTGTATGGCGACGCTGATGCCGTCTCTCACACACACGGGCGCGCACACACACACACACACACAGCTGTACGCTGGGCTCGCAACAAACAATTGGCGTCCACACCTGCTGGACCCACGCTACACTTCCTCACAGGACCGGCAGTGCAGAGAGAGAGAGAGCGACTACGGTGTCCCTAAATAACTTCGCCAACTCCCCTCATCCTATAGGCATCGCCGTCCTGTCAGGTTAATTAGAGCTGTGATTTTATATCTACAATGATATGTAAGCATAACTGGTAAAGTAACACTGCTAAAACTATCCTGTTTTAGCTAAAGCTTTTTATTAAGGATTGACCCCATTACATTTGTGTGATTAAAACTACAAACCAGAAGAAAAGCAGCCTGCAAATATCCAGTGTAGATTTGATGTCAACATGTTTTGGGTGCACTGACTGTCCCAAAATCTTTTTTTTCTTTGATAAAACACCTGTTAAAACATTGTGACGCTCACACACCGGATTGCAGCATGTTGACAGTTACTGCAGCTTTACACACGCCTCTTTAAGAATGCTAATTTATCGACTGCCCACACAGACACTCACAATTCTTGAATCTTGCTTAATGAATCTTAGAAATGGATTCATCAAATTCAAGGTCTTGAACTCCTACCAATGCAAATGTGTTCATTTTTAAAACCGAATAAAGAATGCAGTCAGTGTTCTGCTATTATGGTTTGGTGAATGCGAACACAGTCAAACACTCTTCACTTGTTAACGCCTTTGAAGCGTCTGATAGGTACAGAATCCTCGTGTTGTGACAGTATGTGTGTAGAGCAGGAGCTTTGACAAAGCCTGTGTGGATCATGGAAGTGCCGTGGGGAGTGATCTGCCAGATCTCCGGCTCAGATTGTGGGCATTGGTGTATACCACCACAGAGGAAGCCGGCCCTGTGAGAGCTGTCCCACACCGGGCCCCTGTCTTCTCAGTGTCTGACCAGTCCCAGTGGCACGGTCAGTCGTGACACGTCCAGTTTGACGGCTTCAAGTAGCTGCTGTCTTGTCGGTTCCTGTGAGGATTCACAGCTTTGACAATACGTCTCCAGTGTCACCTGAGGCACGGATTAACAACTCCTCGCTCCAAATGCACACGTGCAGCCTGCATTCACACCCGCAGTTACATTATATGCACTAGGATTAATGCACACATACACACATACACACACACACACACACACATAAAGGCATGTTTCCAAGATTCACTGCCCACTCCTACCATGAGAATGACCACGGGCGACTTTCCAGTCTTATTGATGGGAGCTGATGGGTCTGGACTGGCACTTGGTGAGGCCTCCTCTGGACCAGTCTCCTGGGAGGAAGACCCACTGCTTCTTGTCCCTTTTAGGCTCTTCATCCCCATGCTGAGGTCATCATTATGGAAATCATCCCCACCCAAATCCCAGATGGTGTGTCAGGATTGCCTCACTGGACAAACTGGATCTCTACCTACAACAGCAAAAAGGTTCCCTGCTCGAATGGATGGATGGATGGATGGATGGATGGATGGATGGATGGATGGATGGATGGATGGATGGATGGACAACAGTGGTCGTGTTTGTGGTCATCATCTGGGGTTTTCGGTCATTTTCATCTGACTGAAATCCGACTTGTTTGACTCCTACAGCCTTTTGCAACTCAGCTGTCTAATAAATGTCCAGTTTATCAGAGGTACACAAGAATTGATTGGAATTAGAAGAGGAATAGGAAAAAAAGAGTCACTCTTCAGTTGATACTTCACAGTCAAAATGCTTCTTAGAAAAATACAGTTTTTCTGTACATGTTTTCTCCTTGTGAATAAAAGAAAGAAGCTCCATATTTAGACACAACACATTTGTCAAGCAGGCCTTTATAAAAGTAAAATATGCCATATTGTATCCAGTTTTTAGAGTCTGCAGTGTGCCAGATGGGATGGAGACGTTTTTTGGTTGTTTCACAACTTGCGATATCTCAATAGCTGATGCTTGGATTGCCCTGAAACTTAGTGCAGATGTTCATGGACGTGAGGCGGATGAAGCCTATTGACTAAGAGGAGCCCCTGACTTTTCCTTTAGCTCCACTAGCAGGTCATATTTTTCACCCATCCAGTGAACTATCTTAAAATCTGTCAGATGTATGGCACCAACATTTTGTACAGACATTTATTACCAGACAAATTATCCTTATGATTTTGTGGCCTAGAGACTATATTTAGATACAGGATTTTGAATAGAATATCTTAACAATTGAGTGGATTACTATGAAATAGATTCCACTCTCAGGATTGATTGTTATAACATCGGTGATCACTTCCACTAGTCTGCATCAAAAGCTTTGCCCAAAAGTTTGGTTTAATACAGTACATGTGAAACTAACGCCAAGTCCTTCAAATTAAATGACAAATGTGTCATTATGTTAGAACGGCCATTATTGGTTGTCAACACCGTATTTAGGCTTCAGTAGAACAGAGAGGAGCATATCACTGACACTGTTCTCGTATGCTAACATGCTAAATTGTAGTTTTATTGTTCCAAGTAAGGCTACGTTTACAGCCATATGTTTACAAAGTGTGTAACCAGTAGATGTTCAGACATAAACATCTTAAATCCGTACATCTCAGAGAGAGATTGATGGGCCACTGAATATATAAAGCTATATATAGCCTAATGGAAATGTATATATATATATTAAGGTTTATCTGACTGGCTATTTTACAACATAGAACATAATGGAGAATTTCCCTTGTATGTTCTACCTCACAAGTTAATGCTTACCACTGGTTGATGTTAGTGGATGTTATATGTTATAAATATATATATATATATATATATATATATAGAGAGAGAGAGAGAGAGAGAGAGAGAGAAAGAGAGAGAGAGAGAGAGAGAGAGAGAGATCCTGCACTGTTGACAAGGCTGCTCTTGGAGATGCAGTGCAAATCACGACTTCCATGATGTATTCAGTACATTGGCAGTCATGATTACTTGTTCAATTTCTTTTTATAAATCGTACAATAGATTTGCTTCCTTTGTTCAAATGTGTCTTAAAGCAGCACAGCAGGAGCCTGTATCCGTCTTGCATCTGCATCTACGGATGAAATGGAAGTAGTCAGTTAACATTAATACTGTAACCACTTTACCCATAACACAGATGAAGGCCAGGCATCATGGTGACAAAAAGAAAGAAATATCAAAGACGGAGCCCCAGATGACAAGGGCAATGCATTTGATTTTCAAAGGGATGCAGATATCAGCACTTTTAAATCGCTTGACCAGGCCTGGCCTTTCCACTCTCCTTTCATCTCAAGAGCTGGCCCCAGGAAAGAAATGATGGAAGGCTACTCAATATTTAAATGCATTCAGGCCTGACAAGTTTATGCTTTTATTTGGATTTGACATGAATATTGAAAACCCTGCTTCATACTTCAGTGAAGTCAGGAAACTTTGTGTTCATCCTACCTGGTTTATCTACAGTGGAGATTTTATAATTTATAGTTTTATAGTTTATAGTGCTTCAGTACAGTTCACGTGTGTGGTTTAACTACAAATTTAAATGATAATCAACTGCTGTTATTTTTTTTTTAACTTGCACATTAGCTATTTAAGAGGTCTGTTGAACAACCAAAAATAAAGTTCAAAAATTACGCCAGATATACTGAATATGTTCAACTTGGTCTCCAGACCCCCACTCACTGCAAGGGACTGTTTTCCTGTTTATTCAAGGTTTATTCAAATCTGGACGTCTTCGGGTTGTAAGGACACAGATGTCGAGTATGGAGCTGATAAGGTGAGCGGTTCCCGAGGTATGCTTTCCACATGCAGACAGACAGTAAGACATTTGTGGAGATAGTAGGTAGAGTGTTTTAGTGTAAATGTGTTTTTAGAAACAGTATTTAATTTAAAATGTTTACACTGATGGACATCTCTGAATTCACCAAAAGGTTTTTGTAGGAGTGTTGCCAAGCTGGAATTTTGGCATACCATAATTATCATCATCCTTTATATATTAAAAAAATGATTGAAGAAGTGAAATTGGGTAAACTGATGCTAAGTTCTGTTGCATTGCATTTATTGTCTCCAATGTGTTTGAAGTGCATGTAAAGAGCTGCATGCTTCAAAGTTGCCCATCCTGTTCTAGTTTTACCTAAAAATCCATTTAATAAGATCCCCATCCCTTCCATCGCCCTTTAACTAAACACACCTCCTTAGCGGCTGTCAGGCTTTTGGCAGAACATTGTGTGTTTCAAAGAGAGCGGCAGCAGCGATATAAAAGCTACATTTGCAGGGCATGTTTTGTCGTCTCAGGGACAACCATTTCCTGTCAAAGAGCTGTGAAAAGATTAATTTCATGATACTTGCTGAACCCCAAAAAATGCTAATTGAAAATTGCTTCTTTTGCTGCAGTACGCTCATTCAATAAGAATTTGACACCGATGTGCATGTTATGTTTTAAAAAAAGTTGAGGATAACACGAAATAGAGCTACAGTGAATCAATGTATTTCCATGGATTTTTTATTATAGGTCACACTGTCAGTGGCACTTTGTGTATATCTATCTAACTAAAAGTAGAGCCACAAAGGAACACCAACTACTGAACCATTTAGCTCCATGCTTCATTCAGCTGACCTGGTGCACACTGCCCACACCATTGCATTGTTGGATAGTTATTTTAAACAGAGAGCCTGAGGCGCATGAATAAAAGAAGCAATGAGGAGGACTTTACTTCTTCTTTTCGCCATCTCCCACTTCAGCCAGTTCAGCGTTGCAGGCTCTTCTCTGCAGAGAGGCAGACATGTGAGGGAGGTAAACAATACAAGGTGGCAGCAGTTTGGTTTGAACCTGGAGAGGAGCCACCTGAGAGACAGAGCTGGAGCGTAATTTGATTGCAGCGCATGTTGTTAATGAAGGCCTTATGCTCCTCTCTGCTGCTATGATTTCATTTAGGCGCATAATGCTTAACATTAATATCAATACATACACTATTGATTTTTCCTCTCCGCCTGCTTTGAAAGAGAAGGAGTTTCAGAGCAGAGAAGAGGCGGATTCAATTGCACTGAATTTAATTTGGTGGTTTCATGTCAGCATAGATATCCTGAAACTCAGACTTGTCTAACGCCCAGCTCAATATCCTTGCTTGACCCCATCCTCTGATTTCTTCTCCTCAGAGGGAGCTGTATTACTCCGAAGGAAAGAGAGAACCTCTAATCTGGCTCCCAACTCTCTCTTTTACAAATTCTTTGCAACCCTTACCCACAGAGGGTCTCTGAAGAGCCCGTGTTGCAGCATTTCCATGGAGAGAGAAAGGCCAAGCATGTGGGTGTTCAATGGAAATCCAACACCAAGAAGTTTCCTCTGGGCCTCACAGTGGGAATCTGTTGTGCAATTGTCAAAGGTGGCTTATGTGATTGTTTTGGTTATAACATTTTTCTTTGCAGGGTGATCAGAGTTCACTTACTTCACAGGGTTCACACCGGTTTCTAAAAAGAAGAATATTAAGAAGAAGAAGAGCTGGTGGGAATTTGTGTACTCAGAAATAAAAAGCAGTCGTGAGTGCTGCTGAGGGGAACGCCGGCCCCTCGTTCATCACAGAACAGACTGAATCCCAATATATTCCTCTGAACGTGTTCTCTGTTAATTGGGCACGATTATAATTAATGGATGCTCTCAACAAAGAATATGAAAGAACAGATGTTTACTCAGCATAAGTCAATAGTTGCAGAAACCTTCAATTATGCCCCTCCTATGGGGAACAAAGATGGAGCATTAATCTGGACCAAATGACAGTCGATTGAATTGATTACCTTATTATAAGGAAGCTTTGTTATTATTGCCATAACTCACTGCCGATTAACGATCGTTTGCATTGCAGGAAGAGACAGTGTAAACACGATCAGGAGCTCATCACATGACCGGCCCATATTCATCTTGTGCACTTGATTAGGTCAGATGTACTGCAGAAGGCAGGCGCAGAGGAGAGTGGGTATCAATTTCAGGATATGAAAATGATTTCCATAGACACCCCTGGGTGGTGAGAGGCCACTGCGCAGCAACCTGATTGGATATCATTAATCACGACCTAAACAGTCCATCATTGCAGCAGAGCAAGTCCTCAGCACAAACAAACCACAAAGCCAAGTATTTATGAGGAGACAACATCCAGACAATAGTTTCCTCCGCCACCTTATATGAGGAAGAGGTAACAGCAGATGTCGGAATATTCCACCATCAACGCTGATGAGCAGATTTCCATGTTTACAGCACTTACAGAGTTCAGACAGCGGACACGGAGAATGTGCCTTGATTTGCGTTCCGCTCGCTGCATCGCTCGAATTGAGACGTTCACCCCCTTGTGCTCTGCCTGCGTGATGAGGGCGAGCATCTAATCTTCCATCAAGTGTGTGTTGGATGCATTCTTCTGACAGCTTTCTTGCTCTACTTTGCACCCTCACCTCCCTCCCTGGCCCTCCGTTTCACACCACAGAGGTCAGGGATTTCTCTCTCTCTGGTGTGTGTGTGTGTGTGTGTGTGTGTGTGTGTGTGTGTGTGTGTGTGTTTGTGTTTGTGTCTGAGTGTGCACGTGCGGAGAAGCTGTCTACCTTCACAGCCCATGGAGTTGTCAGGTTTGTGGTGTTAAAGAACTCAGACAGGATGTCCCCTACCTCACCTTGCTGCAAACAGGGCCTGATATCAGCTTTCATCCATGGTACAAGTGTGTGTGGGTGTGCGTGGGTGTGTGTTTGTGCGAGCCCAGCGAAGTGTAACAAGTCTGTTCTTTTCTCTGTTTGTTACTATGTGTGTGTGTGTGTACAGTACATGAGTGTACGTGCCCTCTTCCCTGCTCCGTGTTGCTCGGCTGTTCAATATTTATCCTCTGTATGTGGAGGAGACTGACTTGAGGATGACTTAAGGATTAATGCAATCCACAAACAGAATACAACATGTCAGATTTTCTGCCTATCTCTTCCCCCCCGGTGACCAGACGGGATGGTTTTCATGAAGGGGAGCGAATGTATCGACCCCGAACCAAGAGGAGAACTGGAATCATGCTGCTGCAGTTTACTTGAGCACATGGGTGTTTTGAGTCCAAACAGATTTTTCCTTTTCTGAGCACAATGTAGATGATAAGGCAGCTAAAGGAATAAATATGTTTTTGAACATTTTTCTGAACAGAAAAAAGCGGGACACATATACAGCTATTTTGTAGTATATAGTCTTTATACCATGATGGTAAAATGGCAGTGATTCACTTTATAATGAATTAATAAATCTGAATTAACAGAGTTTATTTAAGGGTTTTGATCTCTGCTAATAAAATCGCAAACAAGTAACTTTTTATCATACAGCAATGACAAGGATAAAATAACTGGAGAAATTGCTGGAACTACAACCGTTAAAAATATAATGAAATATAAACTGTTGTTTTAATTACTATGTTAATAAAACAGCTTGAAATGTCCTGATTGACAGCTGAGACTGACTTAGAGCTGAAATGATAATTTGAGACGACTTAAAAAGGGGGATATTTTTTATCTATAGAAAACAATTTTGATGATCATGTATTTGTCAGTTCATTTTTGTGACATCCTCTATCTCATGTAAAGTGTAAGATGTGATCATTTCCAGGTTTTCTTTGTTTGGAAGAGTATGCAAATATCTGGTTTTAGAGCTGCTGTTCACAAAAAAACTGTTTTCTTTTCTTTTATAGACCAAAAGATGAATCAAATAGCTCCTCTTCAAAGTATTCATCAGATTATTAAACAAAGAAAACAACTCTTATTCAGATCTTGTATTCTCCAGTCTTATTCTTAGAACACTGAATTTCTCTTTATTTGAAATGTGCAGTGAAATAAAGAATTTACTTGACTGTTATTTGGAAAATATCGTTTTATCACCTGCAGCTGTGAACGCTCAGTAAAGTACTCTGAGAATTCTGAGGTTCATGTTTTCGACATAAAAAATAAACATGTGCATGTCATTGATTTTACTGCTTCTTGTGAGGTGGTGCAATGATCACCTGCCAGAGGTCCTACAGCAGCTCATCCATAGTGTTTATTTCCCACTTCATCAATGCGCAGGACAAAAACTTTTGGTGATGAATCCAGTAAAAATATTGTGTGTGTACCAGCTGCTTCACTTTGTGCAGAGATCGTGTGTTCTTTGAAGTCACAGTAATAGCTTCCTCCCGGCCTGACAGATCTGCATCCACCAGTTCAGTCAGTTCAGTCTCTCGTGCGTCCTGCTCTCCCTCCCCGGCCCTCACCTCCATGTTTGAGCTGCCGCCTGCCTGTCCCAACCCAGGCCGCTGCCTGACAGGCAACAAACCAGGTCTGACAGGTGGCCAGGCAGTGTCACAGGCTCACCACAGAGAGCAGCTCCTGTCTTCACTCATTTCCTCCACTGCGATCCCCTGACTTGAACCACGTCGCTCTAAACCCCAGCCCACTCCGCCCAGACCCCCCCCCCCCCCACCGACATCATGCCAAACACGGCCGCTTCCTTTTTTTTAAAGACGAGCTGTTGAAACAACTTTCCTCCCAGCTGTCTGGTTTTGTTTTAACTTGTGTTTTTGTGCTGAGGGTGAAATTTGAGTTGTTAAATAACGAACTGTGGAAGGAAACCTTGCAAGGTGTAAAGATAAAAGCTGGTGCTCTCTTCAAATGATTCTTTACTTTGCTGTCTGCTTTCATCGAAAAATGGAAAAAGGCTACTGAATGTTCCTTGTTGCAACTGCCACAAAGAAAGAGAAAGTGCTGGTGTAACAGTTACTGATTATGACAAAATCATAATGATGAGATAAAGATATGTTCCATATGTTGAGACTGTGATGTTCCCCAGCAGGAGAGGATCTTCACATGCAGGAGCTGTAGTTTGTCTGGAAAGGAGGAAAGTGTTAATTTGATCAAAGCACAGCGGCCCCACAGATGATCTGCCGCGATGTATCTCACCAGTCCTCCATTCAATTTCTTCTTTTTGCCGCGATAAGTTTCTCTGCATCTCCTTTGGTTTTCCTGCTCTGTAACGAGAAACGTCCGTCAGCCAGAGCTGTAATTGGTTTTCATGTAAATTGAGATCGGTCTGGAGATCCGCAGATTACCACCGCATGCTTCCCCTCACTCTCACAAACACAAAAGTACTTATGCATATAAATACACACAACATGAAAACAAAGAGTCAGGCTGTCACTCACACACACACAAACACACACACACACACACACACACACACACACACACACACACACACACACACACACACACACACACACACACACACACAGATTTGTATTTTGTATTTTTTCTTTCTATTTTTACTTTTAGTTGGCTTTTAAATCCCCGCTTGCCTGTGCCCCTCATAGCCCTCATTCAGAATATGCCATTTTAGCCACAACCTAACATGAACCTAACCTTAAAATATGTCTTTACCTTTACATTATGTAGACTTGCTTTTTGTCCCCATAAGGAAACATGTGCCCATAATGTGCCTGGACCACACCGCACAAACACACACACATTCTTGAACCTCTTGGTCACTCATTCTTACCCTAACCCCAAAATGCCCTCACCCCGTAAGGTCAAATGTACAAGTACTCTTCCACACACACTTGTACTTCTATCTTTGTGAGGACAATTATCATTCCCTAGCCGCGTAACCTAACCTGAATACCAGAGTCCTAGCATACAAAGTGTTTGTTTAAAGTTGCGATGACAGGCTCAAAATATTTATCTCTCCTAAAAGATCTACACTTCATAAGGTCTGAAATTCATACTGGTCCTCACAAAGATAGATATACAAACACACACACACACACACACACACACACACACACACACACACACACACACACACACACACACACACACACACACACACACACACACACACACACACACACACACACTTAGATTTACCCGAGCACGATTACACTGTTGCCATGGAAGTCTTGCTAATGAGGGCTGATATGACAGTTGAAATTCAGACATTATAATGCATCACAGTAGACGTCCCAGGAAATTGTTCCATCTCAAGAGAGAATAAAACCCGGTCGGCTCCTTTGTGTCCGACGGAGACAGTTAAATGCCCCTAAATCAGACTTAATTTGAGGTTTGATCTTCCTCACCCCTAAAGCATAATGGCCTCGAATATGTGATCCTGTCCATTCAGAGCAGGATGAAAGGATCTTGACGGCTCAGCCTGCACAAAGGTGTTCTGTTAGCAGGAACATTCACATGGCAATGAACAAGATGGATGTGGTGCCGCGATTGGCCCCTCGGAGGAAGAGAGATGTCTTTTTCTGCCCTAAAGCACTTCTCGGTTATGTCTGTTTTGAAAGGACCTTTACACAATGTGCCCATTATCTCGGAAATATAAAATAACACTGCCTAATATACCTCCCAGCCCACTCACACGCCGGTACCCTCATACAAGTGCATCCTCCAAAACAAATGATGCCAGAGTGAATATGTACAGAATTTGATTTCAGAGCTATTTCTAATTGCATTCTGACACTGGGACCTCAGGGACGAGAGGGTGACCCTGCTAATGGAGGAACTCATCAGTATCTGCCAGGGTAATTAGCCAATCCCCTCATCTCTGAGGTGACCCCCGTGTTAGGGTGAGCGTTTGACGTGCAGAGAATCTCTGCCGCAATTACTGACTTCCAGCGGGGCCGTATACCTGTTGGCCCTAATGCTTTGTTTATTCCAGAACGTCTGCACGAAATGAGGCTGAACAGCTTTTCAGATCAAGGTAGATGTCATGACATCCCAATGCATTAAACAAGATTAATGCTCTGACACATAAATTAAGGTCATCGAATTAATGCATTAGAGTTGTTTGGCGGAGCAATGTACCTTAATAATGAAATATAAAACAGCAGTAAGAGTTGTCTCAGCAACAGCTCTGCACACATAATCATCCATACACACATCTTTTCATCCTTTTTTTTTTACATTTAAGATTATTTTATATCATAATAATAATAAATTTGTTCACTCCCCATTATTTGTACATATGTGAGTGGGAAAAAAAGAATTTCTCTCGACTACAGTGTTCTCTAATTTCTCTTCAGGTGAGTGAATCATCACTTCAGATTAGTGATGATTCAATTTCTTCAGTAACCTGTCTGTATTCAGTGGGCGTCAGTCCGTTGAAGGGCTTATGAAATGAAAGTGTATGAAACAAACTCCTCTCCAGTGTAGAGCAGCTATATACGGTGTATACCCACTTGCTTTTCAATCAGCATAAACCCTAAATCACATCATTCAGTAGTGTGCTGCAAGCCAGTTTTTTTCAGAGTATAGCGAAAGCATGACCTGCCTCACTCTGCCTCTGATGTTGAGATGCTGCCTACACTACAACTTCAAGTAACGACATCAACCACGATGATGTTAATAACAACCCAGTCTCATCTCAAAACGTGTAAAAGGTACGTTGGTCCACTGGGCAAAACGTAGGCACCTCCCCCAATTTGTCCTCTCAAATTGTGAGATGCCTATGTTTTTTTGTCTGCCCATTGTTTTGCATTGGCCTGTGCCCACGCCACGTGACTCTCAAATTTCCATCTGCGAAAACGAAAACATGGACAACTTTCATTGTATTTTCAGATAAAAATGTCATTCATCTTTTTTCAAACTAACTATTTAGATTTAACATGGTTTTGCCCTGGAACACTGTCACAACTATAGTTTACACCAGACCACCAAACTAACAACTTCTGAGGTTTTACTGAGACTTCATGTCATCCCCTTGGTGATTTAAAGGACAAATAGGGTTAGTTTACCCCATTTAACTCTGTTTTTAGTCTCCACCAACTCCAAGCCAATGAAATTCCTATTAATTAAATATATCATCAGCTGCTAAATGCTCCACTGTGGTCACCAGCTTGTTAGCTAACTTTTTGGATCACTTGTTTGTTACATTGCAAAAATTTGAACTAATCATATAATAGTATTTATTTGTATTGCTTTAAGTAATTGGCAATGAATGACTACTTTTTTAAATCATGAATAATTTGCTAAGAAAATGCTCCAAATGTAAACATACATGCTATCTATGATCTAAATATGAAATCTATAAACTTTTCTCAAGTAACAACATTATTATGATTTGTTTCACTCCAACACTGTGTTAATTGATCAGGGCCATGAATCCTGTATCTATATTCAGAACGACAGAGGTAGATGTTACTGTACTAGTTATATTTATTCACAAAATTTGTGTGGAGTGGGTGAGGTAAGAATGGGTGAAGGGAAACGTCTAATCATCCCTCTCTTCTTTGAGCACTGATTCGCCTTTTTCTCCTTCTCCACCTCTTCTCTCTGCTCCAGCTCATCTGGGCCTCCACCTTTCTGCAGCTCAGTCTCATAGTTGGAGTCGTCTCCTCCTGCTTCACCTCCAGCCCCGACTCTTCCTATGCTCCTTTTCTAGCCGATGTAGGGAGTTCTCCTTTTTTTGGTTTCGCATGTGATGAGCTGGTTCTTGTTAATGAGCTTAACCATCAGCCTCCTCTGCCCGACCTCCAGCAGGTTGACCTGCCCCTTCGGAGCCTGTTTTTCCTTGTCGACCTCCACCTCTCTGCTCCAGCTTGTCTCAGGCTGAGGTGGCTCCTGGTGCAGACTTGCCTCCATATTCTTAGCCTTGGCCTGACACTCAGTGAGCTCGGCCATGCAGTCAATGTAGGCCCTGAGTCGAGCACGCCGTTTCTTGGTCTCCTTCTTTATGAGACCATCTTTGTCTTTTAGCTGGTGTTCCAGCTGCTCCACCATCTCCTTCAGAGACAAGTTTCCATGTTTAAGAGCCATAATCTCCCTGTTGGCTCGGAGGAGTTCGGCTCTGAGGCTCAACACAATGTCTGGTTGCTGCATGTTTACAACAGAGAGCAGATCTATTTGTTGAAGAAGTTTCCGTTCTCGTCTGGATCTAGAAGTCAAATGACGTTTGTCTGCAGGTGACAGGATGAAATAGTGTGTAAGATTTAGGTGAAATTGATCTATTGACAAACATTCAATATAAAACAATTGACACAGAGAGAGAGACACACAGAGAGACCCAGAGAGAGACACGCAGAGAGAAGGAGAGAGAGGGAGAGAGACAGACTGGCTGGTTTTAAGTGAGAGTGAGACATACAGAGACACCCAGAGAGTGAGACACAAAGAGATAGAGAGAGACAGACTGGCTGGTTTAAGAGAGAGAGAGAGACACAGAAAGAGTGAGACACACAGAGAGACACAGAGAGAGAGACACACAGAGAGACCCAGAGAGTGAGAGAGACACAGAGACACCCAGAGAGTGAGACACAGAGAGAGAGAAAGACAGAGAAAGAGAGACAGACTGGCTGGTTTAAGAGAGAGAGAGACACAGAGAGAGAGAGAGACACAGAGAGAGAGAGACTCCCCTCCTGCTATGTGTGTATCTGGTTGCCATGGAAACTCAACTGAATGCATCTGTTCTCTCCCCACTGGGAAGCGACAAATCTAAACTCAAACAACTATAATTCAAAAACTATAAGTCCTATATGTGAAATAAAGACACCGTGAGAATCCCAAGACGTTGCCGAACACACAGATATATTTGGGATTTGTGAGAGTAAAAAAATGGGACCGTGGGAGCAAGTTATGCGAGTTGATGCTCCTTCCAGAAATGTTTTCTCTGAAATAACATTAGACCCAATGGAGAGGGATTGTTTTTTCCATAAAGGAGCTACACACCTCATGTAATGTGCTCCTAGCATTAGCTTAAGCTCCCGTCAACTTGTCCTTAAACACATTCAAACTCCCCATAAACCAATTAAAACTCACCAGTAAAAAAAAAGCATTTTCTGAAATAAATGACATCATCAATCACCATGGCAACCAGATGCTTTGATATGAATTTGAAACTGAATTTGATTGGCAGTGATGGCAGTTGTTTTTTTATTACTTTCTCTGCAATACTATAGTTAAATACCAAGGTTAATCTTCCCACTGTTACAAAAATCACATTGTTTGGTAGAATAAGATGTGAAATGTGAAAATATCCTGGTGCTAAAGATGTGTTTTCCACAATGCCTCGCTCTGCCTGGCCTAGGCGACCTAATGCTACTTAGCATCACGCTATCACATATCACTCATTCATTATCATGTATCACAGCATAAAATGACAAGAATACCACAGGAATCAAAGATAAGCAGCAGAAAACACAAAACAAGCCAGCAACAATATTCCCACATTTGTCATAGAAGCAACAGAAACCAGCACAGAAACCAGCACATTATCAACATTTAACAGCAGCAGGTAACAGCAGCAACTTCATATTATACAGTGGTCTCATTTCAAACTTCAATTATGAGCCTGAATTGTATCGGTTAGCATGCTGGGTAAATACAGAGAGAGAGTGAGACATGACTTACCTCAGTCAAGGTCAGAGTGCAATAGAAACTGTCTTAAACTTTAACAGTATTTAAGGCAATCAACAGCCAATCAGGGGTCTCCTATCAAAATTGTCCAATCAAAATCATCCTGTTGTCACAGCAACAATGGGGGTATTGAGGGAGTGTCCCTGTCAATCAAAATCAGCTTCTATTTCAAATCTTAGCATCTGGTTGCTATGGTGATGAAAACACCTACTGATGACGAAGTTTTGCGATCATTTATTTCAGTAAATACTTCTTTTCTTACTTAGATATTTTGATGACTATATTTGATTTACATTTGAAATAATAATGTTATGAATAATAACTAAATATTATATAATGTTATTAATGCTATTTAATTATATGTTTAAAACTCTTTAAAACTCACTAACTGAATGCACCTGTTCTCTCCCCACTGGGAAGAGACAAATCTAATATAATAACAATAAATAACAACACAGTGGAATGTTAGTCAGCTTTCCCTTGAATGCCAGCGAGAACGGTGTGTCGCGGCTCGCTCTTCCTAGCTCTACTGGAGGTGCTAGCGAGGGGCTACTAGCGCTAGCTGAAGATGACACACTCGGGCTCGGAGACCGCAGGACATTAAACACTGTACAGTCTTTCAGATCCATTGTGTGGAGGCATAGCACAGAAGCATGTATAATTAAAGCCCTCAAAAAGCCAATTCATTTGCCTGAAAAAAAATAAAAAAAACAATCCTTACAATTTCAATAGGGCCTCCCACTGTCTCCTACTGTTCGGTGCTCGGGCCCTAATAATTATAAATAGTATAGTAATACTATAGTCTTACACGTCACTGTCACTGTAACTGTCACAAACATTGTCCTCTGCTGGACGGGCTGCAAAGAAAAGAGAGTGTACCCACTTCTCCAGGCACCACTACACCACTGCTCCTCTCCAACTATGGTTGCTCACACACAGTCTCACTGCCATCCTCCTCTCTCTGTCGCCACAGGAATATTTAACCTTGGCCAGGCTCTGGGAGCAGATGGTTGGGCCTTATGTGCATCCAGCATCATCCACAGCTAATGAAGTGATGTCTCTATAAACACCTGACAGTGGGTCAAACCAGCCTGGATATGAAGTTTTGGTTAAGTTGAGCAGGGAAACACTCCCACTTCCTTATTGTGTCCATATTGTTTTGCCAGTCGTCCCAAATCGGCACAACCTATACTGCTGCACCTGCAATGTTACAGCCACTCATTAAGTTCTTGATACATGCATCACACAACACAGAAAACCAAATGTCTTATTAGTCTGAATAGAAGACACTGATCACGATAATCCTTCATCCGCCCCACAGTGAGGAAATTTGCCATGTCACATGGTTTCCTGTGAGGAAGGAAATGTTTCCTAATGAGGGGAAACACATGGAAAGATTCTGACATCTTTATTGTAAAAATGGATGGAGTCACCTGTCAGAAGGGAAGTTTGACAGTGTCACAGAATATCATGTAGGAAAAGACAGTCTGTGAAATCGTTCAGTGAATGTTAAAACCAACAGCTTCCACAAATGTGACAGGAGAGAGTGAGAGGAAGTGACTGAAGAAAGAAAAGGAAGTCAGGAATGCTGCAGCAGCACTTGAGGACATACTTGAATGAGCAAGACAGGTGAGATGAACTCTTTACTTTTACTGTGAAGGGAAACGGCTACGAGGATGAGTGCTAACTAATGAGTCTGCCAGATAGAGCCGGTAAACTTCCCCAACTCCATTCAAGAACACGACAAAGAGCTAACATTAGCATTTTCAGCTGAGATGGTTTATGTAGTTTGAATTCAAATTAAGTCATTTTCAATTTTAAGTGTTTTCTTTTCAGGCCCTGCACACTCATTTTATACCCTTATACATTTGATCAGGCCACCTCTCAGGACTGTGTGGACATTTAAGCTGCTTTCAGACATGCACCGAAGTCCCGACATTTTTCTGAAATCATCCAGAGAGTCTCTACGTCCGAGTCAGTTGTTTTCAGACATTTTCCAGATGTTTTCCTGTCAGCCCACTATTAGAATGTCAAGAAAATGTCCAAGAGAGCCCGCGTGAGAATACAGCAGGAAAATGTCCTGAATATTCACAGCGAGCGAGTGGTGGTGATGTTTGTAACAAGTTACAGACATGAAACTGGAAAAACAAAAAGAATACAAATATGTCAGGATGAAAAAGAAGTGCCATACACGTAGAGGACACGGGCGAAGTTGCCAACTTGGAAAGACTTGGAAAGAAATTTGAGAGCTTTTCACGCTGGTGTCAATGTGTTATAATAAAAATATGTGATTTCCACAGTGGAAAACATGCGCCATGACCTGCCTTTTGAATGTTTTACCTCCATCCCTCAACTGAACGCTCCAGAGATTTTCATGTTGTTGTGAACGTGTTTACAGTTCAAATAATGAAGGGAAATGTAAGAACAAAAGAAAAGAAAAAGCACGAAAATGGGGCTATTTGCTTACTCTTTGAAAAACAACTTTGTATACGTATTAAATACCACTACAGCAGAACTAACATCACCTCTTAGCTAGCTACATTAGATTTGGACGCTGCACGGGGTGGATCCAAATGAATTCAAATAAATTATGAGTTTGATGGTTTGAAGTTGATTTCTTTTTTAAGTTGACTTTCCTGAGCTCACATACCATCGTAGCCCTCACAGCTCCATTCAGTTTATCATGGGACGGAACAGCTGACACACGTGTGTTTCCACAAGCAGGTGTTGAAAAGAGCATGAGGGTGATACTAGCTCATGCACATCACACACAGACAGACACACATGAGACACTTTCATTTAATGGAATGATCACCTTGTTCTGCAGATCAGGGACTGAAGCTACACTTTCCAGTAGTTTTCCTCAAGTGCTTGAATGCGATGACATGAATACATAATAAAACTTAACTTCATGTCTTTATTCTAAGATTGAAAGAAATCCTTATGCATGAATCACAGTAATTTATATAAATACCTAAATCAAGGCTAAGTTATCGCACACCCTCCTGCCAAACTCCACTGGTGATGAAATTAATTAATAATCATTATATTTCAGACGCTCAACACACGATGGTGAGACGTTCGCATGTTGTGGCTAAACAATCCCTTCAGAGATCAAATGTTCTTTATGTTGCATCTTAAAAAACCCACATGTTTATATGTTGTCTTTATCCCTAAAGCAGAACAAACTCCTCTGGTTGCTGAATATTAAGTCGTGACTGGTGGTTTCTGATTAATCAAATCGTGTCATTTACTTTAACAGCAACCCGATTAGAGCAGTCAGTGTGTGATTATAGAACTGCTGGGAAATGCCACATTAGTCTGAGGCCTGTCCTGATAAGACTGGTGATGTTTGGGATTTCAGATAAAGTATATCTGACAGACAGACCTAATACACAGTCAGACTTCTCCATGATTTTCATCACGATGGGAAAATAAGCAGAGACTGTATGAAGCTTTTCTTCCTTATGCTGTCTCTTTCCCAGGAAGATGAGTCTGGTAAATGCCAACCTTTCTGTTTATATTCTACTCCAGTTGATCTATTTGTGTACCAAGCAGCCTTTTTATATGTATTATCCTGTCATTATCACTGGGCATGCCATAGACCTCTGCCATTGTCCCCTTTTAATTTACAATTGGAAACACAGCCTGGCCACAGATAATAGCGCTGCTACTAACAACTGACTTCGTCCCTGCTGTTGAATTTTCCGTACTGAGAGAAACTTAATGACAGAGGGCATGTGTGTTTTTTTCCACCAGAATGGTTGTAGAGCCGCAGCGTCACCACTGCACTTCCCTCCTGTGCTTTACAGTTGGTAAGATAGGCAAGTAGACTATTTGTCACTCAGCAGTCGACCGCAGACTGGGGTGTGTAATTACCACTTACTGCACAATTGGCTGCCTTGTCACACCCACAGTGCCAGAACTCTTCACATTCACATTCAAATTGCTTGGGAGAGATTTTCACAGATTTCTAACTTTTCTTTTTTGACATTTGCTTTCCATTTAAATCCCACATTTCCTATTTTGCTCACCCATTACAGGTCTTATTGATTTAATAGCACCCCACCTGATTTTTTGTTTACGCACAATTTACCACAGCTCATCTCCTTCCCCTACTAATTTACATATTTTTTGTATGCATGCCTTCCTTTCTGAAGCGTCCCCCCCTCTCTATATATCTCCCTCTTGCTCCTTTACTCTTTGCTCTCTCCACTCTGCTGAGCCAGCACTTTGATAGCAGAGTAGCTGGGGGTGGTGGTTTAAACGAGGGGTGGGGGGCTGCAGGCCCAGTCAATATTTCTTACCTGGAAAGAAAGTCAGAGGGCAGTGTAAATTCAAATAGGGCGAGATGTATGACACCCATACGCAGCTTTTTAACCATCTTTCCAATGGGAGACGCTGCCGAGGGGTGTGAGGCTGACAGCTCCTGACAGAAGGAATCCATTAATGTCAACATTTGCAAATAGACCCTGGTTTCAAAAACGATGGCAACGCTCACACAATGGAAACTGGAAACCGAACGCAAGGACAACAATAAAAGTGGGGGAACATTAGCATAAATCAAATAGTCAAACTTTTACATCTCTGGATGCATTGTGTGCAGGATGTGGACACGGCTGGAAGTTTTGAGCGATGCCACTCGTGAATGGTTGCAGTTTCTCGCCCTCTGATCAAGTTTCAGGTGTGATTATGTGCTGCTCATTTCAAAGATATGTTATAATGGAATTGGATGGCTGTGGATGAAAGGGGTGTTCTCTACCCTCGCTGCCAAGTCCCATTCTTTCCTCTGAACTCAATCAGCCATTCAGCACATGTAGATGGAGCTCACCGTTGGCTACTCACATTGGTTTCCATTGCCCAGAGAATAACTCTGCAATCAGTTCACATTTCTGCCCATATCCCTCTCAGGTTGACTACATCTGCTCTCATTCAGGCCGCCGCCACTCACAAATGAACTACAGCCTTATCAGAGCCGGAATAGCAGCTTTGAATGATGTGATGTGATCAATTTTAAGCCTGGGAATCGTGTGTGCTCATGAAGATGTTAATGTTGTGACCATATTCCCCCATGCAGACTTATTTCTATGGTAATGCAGTTATTCATTTGCCATTTATAATATTTGCTCACTGCAAATCAATGTGCTGACTGGGGTTCTGCAGCGGACAAGAGAAAACGTTTGAGATGTATGGAGCACGAATGCACACATCCGGCTCCACAGCAGGCGCAGGTTTGAGGCTATAGAAGATCTCAGAGGGACATAAGCCAACCATTGCAATGTAAACTGGTTTTCTGTCAAAGTGAAATAACTATCACCTGATGCGTGCAAATGAGAATACACAGGACGGTGTTATGAAGTAAACAATACGATGCTCTTACCATGAAAATGATGTTGGCTACACTCCTGTGAGAGAATCACATCCAATTCTCCATGCAACAATAAAAGAGGAGCTGAGTCTATTGTACCTGTCTCCGTGTCTGGCCCCAGTTAAATGCTGCTGGTTGTGTTTGATCTCTACAGAAGCCTGCTTTTGGCTCCTCTGCAAGGCCTTGCCACTTGGGTGCTGAACTGCTTCATTCCGGTTGCCTGTGTTTGTTTGTTGAACGCCAGGCTCTGATTTCACACAGACATAATTAAATCAAGCCTAATCCACTATTTATGCATTCGACTTCTGAATTATTCACACAACAGTTTTATGTGTTATTGCTTTTTTTCCCCTTCGAAGATAGTGAGAAGTTATGGAGCGGCTGTTATTGAATAGACCTTCCCTCAAGATTGCTTCTCATATTAATTAAGCCCCCCTCCCACCATGTAATAATACACAATGCAGACATGTAAAAGCTGTGCTTGCAGTTTTTGCTCGAGCAAGTATGAATTTCCTTATTGCAACTATACAGTGTGTAATAAGAGAAATGATAGTGTCTCTAGAGAGGACATCAGCTTTCTAAGAATATCTGTAAAAATGTCATTGTGTCATCGCATGCACACACACAGACACAAATGATATCCAGTGAATAAATCCAGAGCACTATAGTCCCACACAAGCTTCTCACTGAAACTTCACCAGGAACTGATTAAGTTTCAAATCAGACCAATGGTCTCAAGTGATGTCACTATTTTAGATTTAGTTTTAGTCCTGCGATAAAAAGTCCATGTTAGTTTTTGTCAGTGTTTTTAGCTTTGGTACATTTTTAATCAACTTTAACTGAAAACGTCATCTATTTTGGAGTCTCATCTTAGTCGAACAAAGAAAACCTTTGCCAAAGAAACTTAGACAAAGAAAACCATCAATATTTCAGCAAAATGTACCTGATCTGCCCCTCTGGAGGATAAAAAAGATAAAATAATACTTAGAATTCTGCTACTAATAATAATAATAACAACAACAACAACAACAATAACAATCATAATAATAATACGAGTTTCACATATAAAGGAAGCTGCACAGATTTTGTGTCAGCTTTGGGAAACAGGTGATGCTGAGCTGCTCATGCTCCACGTGGCTCCGGGGGTTTCAAGACGTGATCAAACTGAAGGAACCCCAAACCGCTGCAGGGCCCAATTAGGTTGTGCGTTCGTGTGTTGTCGGAATATTCGAAAAAAAACTTGTTCCTGACTGGGTAAATTCATGTGAACGCCCCCTCAAGGCAGAACAACAACTCAGCAAAACTTTGGTGTAGAGTTGCTGGTTAAACAGGCCAAAAAAAGGCGAATGACACCTTTCCACTTGCTACTAGAAGACTTTTCCTCTCAGTTCTTTCCCCTGGTGAGTTGTGAATTCTTAAGGTCTGACCAGCTCAGATTAATACATTTCATCGCCTCAGTAATTGGTTTGACTCTGTTTGAACCTAAATGCAGATCATAATTTTAAGTTCTTATCCTCCCATCATTTTAGACACTGTTTAGGCACCGGAACCATTTTAAAAGTTTCGAATAGCGGCGGTATCTGAAAAAAAACCCAAACGATTCCCAACCCGATTGTAAAGATGGTCAGTGCTAGCATGTAGGCCATCTTTTTTCAAAGTCATTCATATCGATAAAAAACAGGTTTTTGGTCACCGGTACCCAAAAAATTATTTGGATTTCATATTCACATATAAAATTCACTTTTCTACTTATACTCTGTGCTTCTTTGCTGTTTCTCTCTGATAATGTGAAGCTGCAGCATACTTCAACCAATCAAACATCAAATCCTTCTGCTTGTCCACGACATTTAAGTTTCCATTCAACTTTGAAAAAAAGGTTGTTTTTTTTTTAAAAATCTTGTACAGTTTTTATAAAAATCTGTTTTGTTTTAGGCTTTTTACATTTTATAATGTGAGTCTAAGTGTGACTGAGCAGTGACATCCCATCCATCTCCTTTCTATTTAGGATAAAGAGGAAAAGAAACCTTGCACTGAAACAAAGCACTTTTTTGCCTGACCTTTTGAAACAGTGGCAAACAAGTGTCAATACAGGAATGTACATAATATACTAAGATATAAATTAAATAAATATGTTTTTTATTGATTGAAAAAATATAGAATCATTTGTAAGAGCACACAGAGAAAATCCACAGAAGCACAGTCAGAGCGTCTAGTCACAATTAAGATTTGCAGTCATTACATGTCATTATATTACACGTTATAATATTACATGTCATTATATTACATGTCATTATATTACATGTCATTTAGCTGACACTTTTATCCAATGCGACTTACAATAAGTGCATCAACCGTGAGCAGCAAGCATCATGTAAGACCAGGTCAAGGTCCTCCAAGAGGCGGTGAAAGCGGCGACTTGGCTGGAGATGCTTGAAGATGTAACTCGTCTCATCCCCCCCAAAGGCTTCTTCGGACTATTGCTCCAATTCCATTTCTTTTCTCCCACTTCCATGGTTTGAGGAAATGTGTAAATCTTTTCCACCCTTTTTTGTTCTTTTTTGTCTCTTGTTTTTCACCATCTGAGACCTCTGATTCATCATCTGAGACCTCTGGTTCATCATCTGAGACCTCTGGTTCATCATCTGAGACCTCTGGTTCATCAACTTTGACCTCTGGTTCATCATCTGAGACCTCTGGTTCATCATCTGAGACCTTTGGCCTATGGGCTGAGACCTTTGAATTACGGGGTGGAATGGGTGGTTTCTGGACTAAGATCTTTGGCTCGACATTTGAGACCTTTGGCATTTGGTCTGCAACCTCTGATTCACCATCTGAGACCTCTGGTTCATCATCTGAGACCTGTGGTTCATCAACTTTGACCTCTGGTTCATCATCTGAGACATCAGTTTCAAGGTCTGATAAATTAAATTCTTCGTCCAATCGATCTTGGGTCTCTGGCACCTCATTGTCTGAGACCTCAGATTCAAGGTCCCATGATTTAGAGTCATCATCCCATGAATCAGTGCTCTCTGGTTCATTGTCTGAGCCGTTTATCTCATGATTTGAGACCTTTGGGTTATGGTCTGAGAATTGTAATTCATGGTCTTTGTCCTGCAAGATCTTTTGTTCATACTCCAACATCTTCTGTTCATCCTTGGAGATCTTCTGTTTATACCCAAAGATCCTCTGTTTATACCCAGAGATCTTCTGTTCCACCTTGGAGATCTTCTGCTCCTCCTTGTAGATATTTTGTTTGTACTCAGATATCTTCTGAGTATCCTTGGAGATCTTCTGTTCATACTCTGAGAACTTTTGTTTATCCTCGGAGATCTTCTTTTCATACTCAGACATATTTTGTTTATCCTTGGAGATCTTCTGTTTGTACTCAGATATCTTCTGTTCATACTCTGAGAACTTTTGTTTATCCTTAGAGATTTGTTGTTCATACTCAGATATCTTCTGTTCATACTCAGAGATCTTTTGTTCATTATCAGATATCTTTTGTGACATGTTTTCATTGACTGCAATATCTTCCTTTAATCCTTCAAAGCTCATCTGAAGCTGATTTGAGACATTACTAAAGGCCTGACACATATTATTAATTCCAACCAGATGTGCTGATGTTTGGGGCTGCTGGATGTTTTCCTTTTGCATCTTCACAATAACTCTCTCCATGATCGCCGCCTTGTCTTTTTCAGGCAAAGTTATGAGCTTCAAGTTCTTAACTCTGCAAGTATTTATAAATTGTTCTATATTAGAAATCAAGTTCTGGTGCTCCATCTCCATGACTTTGATTATATCCGCATAAGCCGCAGACTTGTTCAGCTCCATTTGAAGCTGCTCTTTGAGGTCCTGGATTTGTTTGTGGATGAGCTTTTCCTGGTCAAAGTCAACTGGGTGGCTCTCGGCAGGCGGAAAAGGAAAGAAGGCTGATTGCTTCAGCTGGTTGTTGCAATGCTCTAACTCTGTGATCTTAGTGTTGAGACACAGAATAGTTTGGTTCTTTTCTTCAATAATGGACTTCTTTTGAGATACTAGATCCTTTAAAAGCTCTGCCTTCTTTTGAAAGAGTGATCCCTCTGCGATCTCTTGAATGGAGGGCTCATTTTGGGAACTGGTGATAAGCCTCTGAAGTAATGTTTTCAGGATCTCCTTCTCTGCATTTTCTGCTTTGTAGTTTTCCTCCATACAGTCAAGGGCCTGCTGAAACTGCTTAATATTAGTGCTTGTTGCTGCACAACAGGAACCCTCCCCCTTAAAGGTCGACACCTCATGTCTGCCTGGATAATGTTGTTCATTTTGGAGCAGATGGTCCTGGGTGTTTCTTGGTAACCTGTTCATTGTTGCCATCTTGCTTAAGAATATAAGCTCTTCTTCTTCTTTGTTCGGCGGTTGGCAAGTAAATAAAGTGTAGTACCGCCACATCGGTATACATGATGAAGTCATTATGGTCAAAGGAGTGTTGACTCCAAAGGAAATATTCCAAAGATCAAAGGAGTAAACACTAATTTGAACTTTTGAATCATTTCCTGTCCTTTGTATTTCAATGAACAAGAATCGGAAAGTTTTGATGGAATTTAAAACAAAACAAATACAACACACAAAGGTAATTCATAAGAATCTATGATTTCTACTTTTCTAAATATTCAACAATTTCAGCATTTTGTCGAATAAACTCATTTAAGACCTAGCTGCTAGTTAGTGAAGCGGAAGAAGAGGCAGATCCAGTGGATGGCACTAGTTCAACCTTGATGTTGGTTGCCATCTTCCAATAAACCACACAAAGAAGAAGTAGAACTTGTCTCAGTTAAACGATTCAGAGTAATCTGAGACTTTTATTCTGGGTTCCTTTGTGAGCCTGCCAGAGAGGTGGCATCATGCACTGGATTTTCATATGGTCTCTTTTTCAACAATTTGTTTTACTTCTTCTTTTTTAAACACACATTCGGTGTCTCATTTTGTAGATAAATGTCTGGTCTTTCACACAGTGTTTCTTGAATTAATAGACTTAGCGTTTTATCACAGGGAAGTTTCAACAACTAGTGCAGCCTTTAATAGTCCCATCGACATCAATGTAAATGGAGCTTTCTCGATCAGAAACACATACAGTACATGATTGATTCCAAAAATGACATCTCAGTAATTTTTCACTTTGTCTTCACAAATCCTACATGTCTGCGTGTCTCCTGGTGGTCAGTGTCAAAAATTACATCAGTGTCAAGTATAATTTATGTGTAAAGTTGTTTGAGAGGTTCCACACACACACACACACACACACACACACAAACACACACACACACACACACACACACACACACACACACACACACACACACACACACACACACACACACACACAACATATGGACAAACACACACACAGATACATACACACGAATGTTTTACTCCAATATGGGGACACCATTTTGTCCTGAATAAACCATCTTGAGCTTCCACATCACGTTTTAATTATTTTAAAGTCTCTACTTTTCAATTAATCCTTGAATTTAGGACAAAAAATGATTTGGATTTCATATTCACATATAAAATTCACTTTTCTACTTATACTCTGTGCTTCTTTGCGGTTTCTCTCTGATAATGTGAAGCTGCAGCATTCTTCAACTACTTCACATACTTCAACCAATCAAACATCAAATCCTTCTGCTTGTTCACGACATTTAAGTTTCCATTCAACTTTGAAAAAAAGGTTTTGGTATTTTTTGAAATCTTGTACAGTTTTTATAAAAATCTGTTTTGTTTTCAGCTTTTTAGATTTTATAATGTGAGTCTAAGTGTGACTGAGCAGTGACATCCCATCCATCTCCTTTCTATTTAGGATAAAGAGGAAAAGAAACCTTGCACTGAAACAAAGCACTTTTTTGCCTGACCTTTTGAAACAGTGGCAAACAAGTGTCAATACAGGAATGTACATAATATACTAAGATATAAATTAAAATTACTCCAGAATACATACATTTTCACCACTTTCTAATTTTCTGCAAACTTTGGTAACGATTTGAGCATGTTAAAGCCCTCAAAAAGCCAATTCATTTGCCTGAAAAAAATAAAACAAAATAATAATAATCCTTACAATTTCAATAGGGCCTCCCACTGTCTCCTACTGTTCGGTGCTCGGGCCCTAATAATAACTTTCTTGTGGGTGTATGTGCGATTAGCTCTTAACAGTGATTGGACGGATTAATAAAAACACACAGTGATGCCCTTTGACTTCCTGTCACGTGACACTGTAGCATCCAAACTTGTGTACTTAATGTTGTGTGAGGTTTAACAAATCTCTTCTAACTTGTTGAAATAATCAGTGAGGTCTGATATAAGTTACCGGATGATTCCCTGTGAATAAACATCTCCACACGTGCTCCTGAACCACGCGCAGCCTTTCATGTTTGGATCACGTGCATTATGCTAACCAATGCTTAACAGTTGGCAGCTAACAGTTATTAATGCTAGCTTGTGTCCCGAGGGAGGCGACCTCAACAGAGAGAGGGAAGGAGCTGGTGGAGGCAGAGAGGAGCTGGATTCACACCAGCAGCAGATCAGCAGGTGAAACACTATCAGACGCACATTTCCTGCATGAGTAGTTTAATGTGAAGTCCACCTGTTTCCTCTGAATAATACACAGTACATATGTTATTGTGCATTATACTGTGAGTTAGTTTAATCTTTGCTATGGTGTTGAACAGAGGTCTTTTCTATAGGGTCCAGTTCAGAGAGCACTGCAGAGCCTGGTGATCATGTCAAATATAGCAGCTCCTGTGAAATGTGGGATGATAAGATAAAGAAGTTACAGATGATATTTAATACCTTAATTTCTCATATATAATTTTACATTTTAAAATAGACGTACCGTACTCCAGTCTAATAGCCGGGCTTCACCAGGAATCACTGAGTCAAACTGTCAGCATGACGTTCATGAAAATTCATAGGGCCGCACTGAAGTGTTCATTTAATTTCCTTATTTTCAGTGGCAGATAAAAGTTGATGATTCAATCAGACGTCCAGATTTGAAAGGATTGTAATTGCTAAACAGGTGAAGTATATATCAGGTTCTTACTAGTTTAAGTACTAGTCCTACCAAGCACAAACAATGAATGCTGTGTACAATTATAAACTTAATTCTTATTCTAATAAATCATTTTTAGATGAGTCAAAACGATGTTGCAAGCAATGTAGTAATGCCACTTTGCTCTGAGATGCTAAAACATGTCACATCATTGCTTTTTAGTCGCTGGTGTGATATGGCTTGAAAAGTAATGTGAAGTTTTAATTTTCAGTTGGAAACGTGGAAAATCTGCGCACAACAGGGTTTGGACTTGGTCCGGAGTTTGCCTTTCACATATTAACACATCTGCAGGAAATTCTCCTTTCAGAAGCAGTTACAACAATAGAAATATCTCCAGAGCGTTCAGGTGAGCGAAGGCATAGCATGCAGGAGGCAGGACGAATTCATTCTGCTGATCAGGGGTAATTGTTTACCGCTTACAGTTACAGAATCTCATTGTCTGTATGAATTTACATCTTTGTTGTTGTCTTCTACGTGTTCTCCTCTTTTTCATCCTGAGATATTTGTTCTCTTTTTGTATTTTGGGGTTTGCGTTTGTTGCATTTTAGAAATGTTGTCAACGCGCCCACTTGCTTGTGGTGAATCCTCCAGCTAATCTCCTGCTGTGTTGTCACATTGGCTCATTTGGACACTGTTCTGGGTTTTTACGAGGAAAACTCTGGAGTTCTGTGCATGTCTGAAAACAGCTTATATATAGTAGGCTGGTAGACTCCCACTGAGATTCCAAATCAAATTTGAAAGAAGAGACTTGGCCAAAACTACAATATCCCCAACATATACTGTAGGTACAGAAAACACAGACCTCATAATCACACAGTTACATGAAAATGAAACTGACAACTAGAGATGGGCATTCAACCACATAATTTGAAATGATGAGTTCTGAAATGGCATGAAGTGACAAATCTTAGCTCTGTGATAAACCAGGCCCATGGATTTTAGACACTTAGCAGATAACAAGACTGTTCTTGCATGAGAAGAAAAACAATATTTGTATGTGAAGTCAAATCCAAGTTTCAAGTTTTTAGACAAGATTGTCGACATGAGGTTTGAAAAAGACAGAATCATATTCACAGCACCAAGTTATTCAAAAGACAAAACCACTTCAATTGATTTTCTTTTAGATGTTGAATGATTCAAGATGTTAGTGTTACTTCATGAAAACAACATGAGCTTAGTTTTGTCAGCATTTAGAATCGGACCATTAAATGCTTCTTGCTGCTTTCCAAGAGCATCCTCTCTGGTGAATACGTGACTGTATCATTGGCGTAAAGAAGAAAATCCACATTTGGTGTTTTGGTTGTAGCGTGCATCATCCTTTGTCCTTGGTAAAATCTCTTTAACAAATGTATTCATGTGTCAAATGTCTTACATTGAATATAAATCATGTGTGAAATATGTTTAAAGTAAGTCTGCACAAAGATTTTCTTTCCTCCGCATGGCAGCGGAAAGTCTGCCAAGTGGAAAGAGACTGAGAGGTTAATTAGGTGGAGTAGATTCTGATGTTCCGGTTCAAATGAAAATCAAATGACATCCACCGTCATCCATCTCCGTCGAGACTCTCTGTGTGCACCTATCATGCTGTGTTGAAACGGCAGTCAAAAGGTTAGGGATACAGCCATCTGCAGGGGTTCATCACCCTATGTCAAATATGGTGAACAGACTGCAGCCTCATGTCATTGCCACATGACCACAGTCGTATAATCGATGATAAAACCCATTACCTATTGATTTGTCCCTGCTATTTATTTTATACAATGTGGTCTCTGTGGAAGCAGAGGGATCAGCTGCACAGTTCTGCAGAAAAATGTGTGAAGCCCTTTGGAACAGAGCACACAAATATGATCTAATCTTAGCTAAATTAAAAAGTCAGATCATGGGTGAAATTGCTTTATATTCATTTTGCATCCTTTGATTCTCTCAAGGTGTTGGGCAAATGTTTACTCTGGTCTTTTACTGATAGATAATTTGCTTCCCGTGTCCTTCAGGCGGTTTCTGTTGTGCACACATCAATATTTCATCCATTCAAGAAGAACAGGCAAAAACAAAGAATCGCTTCCTTGAAGTCGAGAGGATTCAGTGTTGTGGAGTTGTGCGTGATTTGGGTTACGGTTTAATGGGGCTTGTCTGTCTTTCCTGCTTTTTCAGTTTCTCAGTGTGCATCAATTTGATATTCATACAGTGAAAAGTGCGTCAAGGTGAATCTTCAGGGAAAAAAAACACTGATATATAATTGTTACAGCTGGCAACTCACTATATGATGGATGTGTTTTTATTTAAAGACCAAAACAATATGTCGTAAGTACCAAAGTTGACCTTTCAATAATACAATGCACTGTAGGTGTTACTATAATATTGTATACTACACACATATTGTGTGGATGGTAGACAGAAAAATGGGATTCCAGCACAATAACATAGAGTTTAGTAATAAAAGACAAACTCCAGACACATTTCTGCTTCATGGTCACAAAGATCATTTAAGCGGCATTATTAGGCACTGCTTGTGACTGCAGCATTGTTTCCCTTCCAAATTATCTGTCATTGAAAAAGCTGAAAACTCTCCAAAGATTTCAGAAAGGCTTTGTACCACGTTTTCATGAAATGCTATTATCTCCTCTTTCCAAGAGAGTAAATTAATCTGGAGAGGTTTGTTGATTTCACTCGGCTGTCACATAACTCTGGAAATGTCTGTGAAGTTTTCTCCGTGGTCAGCAATGAGGAAAGTTTCGTATTAACGGCAAGTTGCACTACCTCACGGCACGGTTGCCAGTGTTGCAGTGGTTGCGTCACCCCTGGCATTGCCGGGAACAACATGGTGAAGAACTCTGTTTGGCTTTTTGCACTTAATGAAAGCTTCAATTCAAAGTACAGTTCACACGTTCAAATCCTGCTTCACTGCACAGGGAGGCCATGGTGTGTATAGTAGAACTTATAATTATTTGTTGAAGCGTGATTTAATTTCTAGTTTCGAGTTTCTTTTTGATCAATTACATTCATCTATTTGACAGGCTTAATAATAGTCATGAGTAATGAGCTGGCCAGCTTATAACAAATTATCTACATACACTGATCAGCCACAAAAGAAGGCGGTGTGGTAGTGGTGTCAGAGGACTAGTGGTGGTTTCTAAACCCACTTCTCAGGAGGTCAAACACTTGGAGTGGGCTAAGAAATAACAAAATTCCACAGTGAGTGAGTGGGAAAAGTCCAATTTGCTCATGAATACAAGTTTAAGATTTATGGCAGTAACAAAAGGGCATAAGGGACAAATAAAATGAAAACCTGCCCCCATCCACAGTGCGTGAAGGCTTGCTGAATGGTTTAATGAGTATGAAAATGGTGTGAATCATATAGCCTTCAACCAGTTTTAATGTTGTGGCAGTAACTGACTGAAAAAAATGAAGATTGCTTCTGTTCTTGTGTGAGAATTCATAATGAAGGTGTAAACATTCAACGCACAAAAGAAGCATTTCACTTTTTCTTCCCCTTAATTCAATACTCATCAGTAAACGTGAACTTTTCAGATATCAGAAAGACGCAGAGGAGTGAAACGCCTCAGCACCGATTGACTGAACTCATATGAGACATATGAATATGTCCCTCAGTAATGGCACTAAAATATGTACAGTGTTTTTGTGCTACTTTGATTTATCTGCCTCTCAACGTCTTTTATATATTCAAATATTGTTGTGTTTAATTTTTTTGGCAGGATAACAATGGCTGCTTGAAATGTTGATGTAAAAAAATCGGCTTCTAGATTTTAATTGTCCCAGCAAAACAGTATCAAAGCACGTTTTATGATCAAAACTATGGCCTGACAACAGCCTCACAACCAGTAATTAACATTTTCAAAAATTGTTGTAATAACAAGTCAAACCATTTCACTGACGCCACATCCGAGCTACTACGTTTTGGTTTTAATACTCATCAACTCTGCTTTGGATACGCCTGGAGCTGCGTTTAAGTCTGGACCGACAGAGATGTTTGCAAATGATGACGTAGACACTCACAACAGCTTGCTGATTGGTTGTCTTCGATTTGCGATGTAGCCATTGCTGATCCGTCAAGCTGCTATCACATGACTGCTTTCTGAAAGAAAACAAACGGCCTCAGCTGCCAGTGCAGAACGCAACATTTCTAATCAACCACAAGTGTTGCTGACCCTCTTTGCAAACAGCCAGTCACTATTATCACGATATGAAAGTTTCACACCGTTTCATCTCTACCTGGAACCAAGTTAAATCACACATTTGCAACTGATTGAGATTCACTAGTTTGCTCATACTGACGCTTCAGTGAAGCAGTGGATGAACACTGGTGTGTACTCCGGGACTGATTAAGTCAAAGCTGAGCAACAAGTGATACCATTAAAATTAACCTCCAGTAAGTTCAATTTCTTATCTCATTATTATTATATTGGTATCAGACCTAAGTAATCGTGTACAGGTTTCCCTAATTTATGCAAACAGTATCATCAAATTACCAATGAGCCCTTAGAAAATTGGTGCCTTTGTGATAAATGCAAGACAAAAACACTGCTTTTGTAAATAAGCGGTTCCTAAAACACAATTTATGAATGAAAAATACATTTTGATAGCAACAAAAGGACAGACAAGAAGAAGAACACATGATGAAAGAAGAGTAGAAAAGGCAATTCATGAAAAAACAAATGGAAAGTATATACAGCCTGTAGAGTCTATATGGTGACGTGCTCCAACAGCCCCCCCCCCCCCCCTTTATATAAAGAGAAGTGGGACTCATTTTGTGAGATTTGTTTAATAATTCAGCGCAGCCTTAAACCAATTCACTTCAAGTGCCCAGATGATATTTTTATTAGGCAAAAATGCTCGATACTTGAGAGGAATAATTTACTTGCATTCTGAAAACTGGCTGGGTACCTTCGAGCCACGCAGAATTTACTGAGCACGGAATCAGTCGGGCCCCTTCTTCAGGGTACCACTTCAGCAAAACAATAATTTTCATGAATATCATTGAGTTTGTGCTGGGGCGGCAGATGAGGGATGGTGCTTGTGTGTGTGTGTGTGTGTGTGTGTGTGTGTGTGTGTGTGTGTGTGTGTGTGTGTGTGTGTGTGTGTGTGTGTGTGTGTGTGTGTTCAAGAATCACAACTCTGGAATAGGGAGCATAAAGAGAGATGAGCTGATATGGCTGAGAGTGTAGAACACCAGGCCATGGCCACCTCATGCACTGTGCTGTGTTTTCACAGTTACAATTAAAACCTCTTTTCATTTGATGGAATTCAATTTTCAGCACACTTACACTTTTTCTTACTGGAACTTGAAGCTCTTTTGCTTCTTAACCCTCCTCCCTGTCAGCAGCTACTCCCATGTGAGGACATGACAGTGACTGATACAAAGGGCTGATGTTATTTATTCAAGACACTGTTTATTGGCCGAGGTGTGACTTTTAGATCCTTGTCGTCCAGTTCCCCTGCCAAGTTTCCCAGGGTGTAATAAAAGCAGAGGCACCTCGATGCCCCGAAGAAAGACGAGCAGATTTTATTTCTGATATTTCTGACCTTAAAAAAAAAAGAGAGAAAACACCTGCCCCCTGGACTGACACATCCACTGAGCTGTAGACAAGCAGAGGCCCTTCTTAATTATCTGCCTCAAGCACTTTACTTTCAAGATACCCCTTAAATAAAAGAAAAAAGGTTCAGAGCATTTTTTCTCCTTAAAAATTGAAAGTGTTGAAAATAAAGCAGTAAAGTGAATGGCAGTGACAGGGGCAGGCACGTGGGCTCTGCTGATTGACACTGCAATGCTGTCCTATTCCTTTTGATAGGATTAAATTGTCATGACCTCTCAGATATGGAAATTGAGGCACTGATCTGAGGCTTCGGAAATGTCAGCATTATTAAATTGTGAGACTAGTTAATATTTCAACAATTGAAACTGTAAATGCATGTGCTTATTATAGTTTTTTCCTTTCAAGTTCTAATACCAGTCCTCAAATCAGGAGGTATGAATATATATTTTATATATATGTGTCCTTATATACTTTATATAGATATTGTGGATCATCACACAGGTTACTGATTCATTGGATCTCATTTCATTTGAAGCATCAAAGTCTATCACAGCAGCTTTAATAAAAAGCTATTAGCTTGGCTGGTGCTGTCCTTATAGCATGGATCAGGGGCACAGGGGGTAACTGGGGTGTGAAATAGACTCCAATAGACCAGTTAGCTGACGGACACATGAGAGGACTCGGATGGTTGGTTGTCACTCACATCGTCACACCTGCCTTTTCTCCATATGAAGTCATAATATGAATCTAAATAGGCTGGAAAATGGGATCTTTTTTTCTTTTTTTTTAACCTGCACATCCCAAAAGTGTATGGCATCGTGTGTGTGTGTGTGTGTGTGCGTGCGTGCGTGCGTGTGCGCGCCGGCTGCTCCGTGCAGTGGGAGGGGTTGTAGTGACGCTGTTATCCAATGGGCTCCGGCTTCCTCCGGACTGAGCGCAGCATCTCTGCCTCAGCGGCACTTTTGCGCCAGACAAGTAGGGACAGTCTCCGACTCGGCACCCGAGAGGAAGAACAGGGCTCCAGGAATTACTGAGGTGTTTTTTTACTCCGGCTGAGAAGACTCATCTCTTCCTTATCTCTTTTTTTTACACCTCACACGCGTTTTTTTTGTTGCAAAGATGAACGTTGGCTGCGTCATCCTGGCGTGCACCTTACTTGTGGGCGCATCCTCGGTAAGATGAGTTCCTTTCTCCGTGTCCTCTCGGAGCGCAGTGCTGGAGAAGTGCTGCACTGCTGTGGAGATCCCACTCGGGCTGTGCAGCGCTGCACGAGCCATGGGAAGTGTCCGAGAGAGGCTCACTGTCTCCCCGCAGTGTTGCGCTAAAGGCAGCACCACGCGGGTAACCCAGCTCCGAGCGGAGACGTCTCGGGTCAAGAGTATTTTTGGTCTCAAGTGCGGCGGGGAGGAAGCAAAAGTCCCCGACAACTGCGTTCATTAGCGTCCTCTCGCCTAAATAAACTGCAGTGCTTCATTGCAGGGGACAGTGGTGTCTGGAGGGGCTTCTCTCTCTCTGCGTTGGCTGCTGATCATCCTCGTTTACGCACGTTTACGCACTGTCATTCCTCCTTGTTCACATTTCTGGGATGCCTCAGATGACGACCTGGTTGTTTGGGTTGTCGCATGTTCATGGAGGGTGGTTTGGGCAGCAAACAAGCAGTTAGCGGAATTTATTCAAAAACTTGGGAAAACAATTTACTACAATCGGCTTCATTTCCATAATGTCTTTTTGAAAACGCCATGGGTGAATGAAGTGGATTTCATCAACCTGCATGCAGCGCAGAATGAAAAGCCTGGAGGATACTGGGTGCCTGCAACCATGCTTATGTATTAACAGTGTACTTAAATACATTTTTACACACACACACACACACACACACACACACACACACACACACACACACACACACACACACACACACACACACACACACACACACACACACACACACACACACACACACTGTCTCTCCGGCTCTCCGGCTCTCCCACTTCAAAGTATAAGCTAAATGTTTAAATTAAACATGTCATGCAAGCCTCAGTTATCATCTTTATAACGGTTCTCATTACTGTCATTATCACCACCTGGGCCATAATTCTTTATAATAACCAACATATGATGATAACAGCACCGTCTGTCCTAATAATGATGATTTAATAATGATCACTATCATTAAAACAACCTATTCACTCTCGTCGTCCTACACGAGAATCCATGTTTCGCTGCAGTGGTTTAAATTCGGTGTCTTCCTCCTCAGATGTGGATTTCCACACTGTGTGACGGTCCGAGTGCAGAATGCTGTAGTGTGAAGCAAATCACTCACTACAGCCAGAGAGAGTGTGTATGGGGTTCAATATCAGTCTGAAAAGGCTGGGAGCTCAGCTTGTAACCCTGTGGCCACAAGTCAATTTGCCAATGCTTAACAGGCCGTCTTGTTTCTATTCCTCAGGGGAATAAGGCCGGCCAGCCACTCAAACCCCCGTGCAGACCGGGCTTCTCCCAGAACTTCTACACAGTGATTGTCTCGAGAGACGTGCTGCATGGCCAGAGCATTCTCAAAGGTAAGCCGGCCCCCTTGCTGGATCTCGTTTATTGACTGGTGATATTCTCTCTTCTCTGCCCAGATGTGTCCCCAACCTCCTAGTGTGATTGAGTGAGTAAGTGTGTGTCTACATGTGTGCCTGGGGGGGGGGGCACATTATAGGAGCGTGGCTCTTCATCACACCTAAAGGCGATCAGGGCACGCTCTGGTTGTGACTGTGCAACGTAAGCAGCTCATCTCGAGCACTAGACGTGGAAAGAACCTAATAAAACCGGTAACTGTGGCTGGTCGGTGTTGGATAAAGCGGAAGGATCCAGTTGTAATGGAACCTGGGTTGAAAAATCTTGCCATGTGATTAAACATGACCGTGAGGGTGTAATGTGTTTTGTTCAAGATTTGTCATTGGAGATGGAGTTTCACCGATGAATGAACAAATAAATTCCACTGATTGCAGTCGAAATCAAACAAAACAAGCAAACAAAACAAATGCATCTCGTCTTTTTTGATCGACTGAGCAGCAGGCTGACAGAGCAAGCTAATTTAAATAGCCTGTTCCCTACTCTGCATGTTTGCAGCTGGAAGCCCCCAACAAATTTTTATTCTTATTCTCATTGTAATACATTTCCCAGCACTTTGACTCTTTCTGTTTTTCAGAGAAATTCAATTCTGTTTTCTTTCGCTCCATTTCTCCTCAGTGCAGTGCAGTGCACTGAATCTACCGTGAGGTTCATCTCCTGCCATGTCAAATTATGCTGTAGTATCTTCAGTGTCTCTTCCGTTTGCCGATGAATCTTTATCATAATGGAAAACAATCCCGCTCAGCCACATCCCAAGGTCCCTTTCTGCATAATTGACGGATAAACAAAAAATTTGAATTTCAGCGGATCATGTGTATCTATCACATAGACCATGTTCTGTCTAAAGCTAGGAACTCCTAGAAATGCATGATGAAAAAATGAGCCTGAAGATGAAAAGCACCTCAGCATTTTGTAGCATTTCAAAACAATTCTATCGGTTCCTACTACAAGAGTCGAGGGCCCAGTATTTAGGTTTCCTCCCATTTCCTCCCTGTAACCTCCTCTAGCCTTGTACTCACACTTGCAGGCAGCAGCTCAACAGCAGTGCAGAACGAGCTGAGCTTTCCCTTGACTCTCTGCTTTTATAGCCAAATATTTGTCTATTGTTACATGAAATTCTATTTGCCAGGAGGAAATTGCGTTCTCATTGTAACAGCTGTTTGAGCATTTTCTGGCTGTGAGCAAAACAATTGAATTATTCCGGAGGTTATTTTGTTATTTAGGAGGCTGACAAGGACAGTGCAGCCGGTCAGTGGGGAGCGAGTTTGCCTGGAGGGGCTTTGGGATCAGGGTTCCTGCCTGTTTGGAAATGGGCTGAGGCATCCTTACTGAGCCAAATCACTGAGGGTGATGCATCTCGACAGACAACGTATGTCGGTGCCTCCTCTGTGCTGGAGTGTTTGTGTGTGTTATATGCGGATATGTCTCCGGGGGATGTGGCACTCTCTCACTCACGTGTCCCGGTGTACATGCTGCCGTTGCTGCTAAGGCTGCAATTCAAATAAAGGTGAGAGCACAGTTCAACTGCTTCAATCTGATTCAGCTTATGCGCCACGTCCTCTCCTACTTTGATCCCACATTACCTTTGCTCCCGGTCTCTCGCTTTCATTTTGTTTGTTTCCGTGCTTTGTTGTGTGAAAATCAATGTGAGAGCCACGCCGTCCTCCCAACTGGATAAGGGATACGGGCTGCAATAGCTTAAGTTCTCATGCAGTGATTAATGTGCATTGGCTGGCCTTACAGAAGGTTTGTTTTCTATACAGCGGGACACTAAGTGGGAGGAAGCCTTTAATACCAACACCACAATATGTATAACCTCAAACTGTCACGTCGAAGGAAATGAATGGGCACGGGATGATGGAGGGTGCGGGATGCTACAGAGGTGGCTAGGGGGTTGCTGGACCACTGTGGGCCGTGGCTGTTGTCCCCCTGGAGAGACGGACAGTGAGCGATGGGGGAAGGACCAAAGAGATGTGGCCCAGCAGGTGCAGCGTGAACCAGGCTTGTGTTTCCAGCCCCCGAACAATGTGCGGACCGCAGCTCTTTCCATGCCGAGGTGGAAGGTGGACTTGTTTGCTCTCGCTTTTCTTGTTTTGATGGTGTGTGGGAAGAGCAGGAGTAACTACATAATGTGACTGATGTCAAGTTCATTAACACCAATCGGAGTCTGCTGAATGTATTGTACACTGCTGCTTTTGTCCAGGGCACACCATAGTAACCTGAATGTTTGAAAGCTTTACCATCACATTATATATATTAATCTGTCCCTGGCTCAGAATGATGGCAATCTAATTACAGCTGATCAAGCTGGAGAGCCATTTTAATTATCTCCAAGAAAGACATTGATTTTTATTCATTGCAATATGGACTGAAGTGTCTTGGGGCATCATCTGGAAATACAGGGAAAACTTTGAAATCAGACATGTTTAAGATATTTAATAGGTGGATATTTTTGGAAGGTTTTTAAGCGTTTGTCGTAGCGTTGACAGGGGAGACATGACAGGGAGTGATGGGACTGACATGCAACAAAGGTCTCAGCTGGACACAAACCAGGGAGGCTGCAGGTCACAGTTGGGTCCTTTAACTCACGGTCTATTAGGGCACAGCAACCTGCAATTTCATCTGGATCAGTACATCACTAAAACACTGCAAGAAAATAAAAAAGCAGTTTACGTGGTTTTAGAGCCAATGATGGAGCGGAATTCTCTCAAAGCACAAAGGAACATGTGATCCTTTCTTTGCTGGTTCCCAGCCGTTTTGCTTGTCAGCCGTGCAGTCAATGCCAATAAATGCTCCATTAAGCAGAGAGTGATTGTTGTTTCATTCAAATAAGGTTTAAAGCTCTTAAAAGGTTACCATTGTTCAATATCTCATTCAAATATTCAATATACACAATGTTATTTGAAAATGGCCCGCAGGGATTTAAATGAACATGATTTGTGGAAAATAAACTTTCCTCCTTCTTCCGTTCGGTTTATTGGCGGGTGGCAACCAACGTCAGGGTGGCTTATCGCCATCCACTGGATCTGCCTCTTCTTCCTGACTGCCCCACCCATACGGTTTCCTTGTTTCTGTCTGTAGTCTTCCCTGAAGGAAAATGGAAGTGTCTGATCGAGACTTGAAAGGTCATTTTAGGATTGTAATGCATAATTCTGTGCCTCCTTTGGTCATTCTTTGTCGGCTTTATAGGTTAAAAAGGCTGTTATAGCTTTGTAGTTGACCATAAAAGACCTTTGTTTAACTAACTCACAAATCTCTACGCTGCCGCTAAGTTGTGCTGAATAAATCATTGCATGCTCCCATGGAGATGTATGTCTGCGAGCTGGGTCAGGATTGGAAGGGGGGGGCTGTGGCACACAGGCAAGGCCTTGAGTCGCGGTCTGTGCAGATTCCCGCTGTGGGCAGATAAGCCATGAAAAGAAATATTCCAGTGATTGCACATTGCTGTGTAAACCATCACCTCGCTCCAAGAGACGGAACAGACACCAAGGAACACGGACAAGGGGATGTGGTCTCCGCACAAAAGGAATTGATTTGAAATACAGTTCAGGTCAGGATAGTGTCTCTTTAAGTCACTGTCAACGCATATTTGAGAGGAGAGAAGTGATGAGTTTCTCTCGTTGCCCTTCACGAATCCACAGTGACGGTGAGCAACACAGATCGGTGTGATTTAGACGCCTGTCTGACTGCACATCCTGCCTTATGTCACCAACATTTTCTGACAAAGAAAATGTCTTGGATGGATTTAGAGGATTGCAGGAACCTTGTTTTGGGATAAAACGTGATTTTGGTTTCTCAGTGGAGGCTTTTAGAAATACAGCAGAGGGCCATTTGCTTTTGTTGTGGTACAAGTGCAATTAAAAGAACAATGATGATGACTCACTATTTGCTTAATGTTAATTAAGACAGCGTCACAGGAGATGGGACTATTCCTTAACCAAGCGTGCAGTATCTTTTCATTCAGCCTGTGCTTTGTCAACTGTACTCCACCCCTGAAAGGGAGCTAGAATGGACATGCTTTCATTTGCAGTCCCTCTGTTGTCTCTTGAATCACAGGAGATGGACTTGCTTCATGAAACACCCCCCCACAATTGGGTGTCTCTTCTTGCTTCCTTCATCCAAGAGCTTGTTACTTAAAATTGTTTTTTTCTACTGCAGTTACATTATAACTGGGAAGGAAATTACACACACTCACTAATTTAATCAGCAAGATTAGTTTAAGGAGGATCATACCTCCATCAGCTATATGCTTTCGGCGTGGATTTCCTTTTGTTTTATTCCATCTCTAAAAACATGAACAAACTTGTAACATGACCCCAATTAGACTGCAGCAGGGAAATCTGGCAAGGAGCCCTATTTGCTTTGAAACTGCCTGCTCAGTGTTTGCTGTGCTGCAGAGAACTTCTGACTCTTAACCTACCGTCCAGAGCGACAGAGCTTTCATAAGTACGGCCAGACCCAAGAACTGAGGGGGACGTGGGTGGGCGGTTGGGTGGGTGGGATATTTCGTTTCCAGGCATTTAATAAGCGGGATGCCATTTTCCTTCTGACTCACGGACGTCTCTCTTGTCCTCCAGAGAGTCTTTCATCTCTGCAGCCAGGACCTGCAGTCTGTGGCGAGCTGATAGAATACAGGTACAGAAGATGAGCCACATCATTTTTCTTTATCTCGCCCTGCCTTCTTACCGAACCAAGCTACGCTCCTATATCGCTCAAACCCCCCACAACATGACATACATGCTGAGCCAATTCCATCAAGCGAGCCACCCAAGATATAGTACATGCCACCGCACAATGCTTTTCATCCTGTTTTGTAGTCATTTCCTCAGAGGAGGTAGTAAGTAAAAAAAGGGGTTTGATCGATGGGAAACTGGCTGTCAGCAGAAATATTATTGCCTCTTGTCAGGGCTTCCATGTGAATTTTATTAGTTCTAGTGCAGTGATCTCCACTCATCTCTTCTCACTGTGTACTGGTATTAGCTTTAGTCTGATGCTTGGTCACTGGGTCATGCCATCTCCTCTCATGGAGTTTCATTACAACACAGATAGTTTCATTGCCGGTCCCCATCTGGTACGCACCGAGAGACAGGCGCGATTTATCTCGACCTCCTTGCATTTAGACGGTGAGAAGCTGTGAGAGACGAAACCCAATGCCCGAGAGCTCGGCTGCATTTTAAAAGCGCCGTGCACGCTGTCTGTTTGCACTCCACTGGGTGAGATTATGCAGCAGATCCACATTCCCCGATAAAGTCGAGGTGAACTAATTGCGCCCTGAATTCTGACCTTCAAACGGCGCTAACCATGATATTATCAGACCTCAGATTGCATCTGCAAAAGCTGGTGGTGGTAGGTTAAATCATAGAGTGATTATAATGAAATAAAGGAGAAACTAAGCACTTCTGATGGTGTCAGCCAAAAAGAAAGTCCTTGGCAAGGGATTAACGGATAAGAGAAGAAGCGACTTACTTCTGTATTTCAGGAGCTGAGACAAGGGCAGATTCAGGCAGAAGAAATATCATTTGTGAATTTGGGTGAATTGAAGTGGTGTTTATTTCTTATTCCTTAGAAACTGTCTCCACAATGCAGTTCGACCCTGCTGATTGATGCCTCTCTTTACATGCTCTCTCAGAGAGCTAAGGAAGGCACGAACACCACATCTTTCATAGATGACCTTGCATTCTGCGAATACTATTTGCATTTGTTATCGAAAACCTTTTTTTAATTGACCGCCCTCCCTCACAATCAATGTGTATTAGTGCTTTGCATCTCAGTGTACTTCAACGATCCGTGGCCTTGGTTAAGACTCTATTTGCTTTTTTTGTTGCGGTGCAGAAATGACAGATTTTTCCCACTAGGAGACCTCTGTTTCACCTTTTAGCTGTAAGTGTAACCCAGGACCCACCAGTTCATTGCAAAGGTTTTCCCCCTCCGATAGGCTCGCAGGATTTACATGCATCTGAATACAAATCAGCTCTTCTGTATTGTAGCGGCGTTTCTTTAGCTCAATTTATTCACTGGCATGTTATCCGGCTTGTTTTCATTGCCATGACATTGCTCCCTTCAGTGTCACTTAGGTGGATTATTGGATAGATAGTGACGATTACAATTAACAGAAAAATAAGGAGGCAGTCTAAATAGACTAACAATACAAAAAAAAAGAAACTGAAAAAGCAGAAGAATAAAAAGCTCAGTGCAAACCTGTCGGAAAAATAATGTGGAAAACCATCAGTCTGAAATTGCGGCTTTTCGAAGCCGTGTGACTTTGGGTCCTGTCATGCTTTCTTCTTCTTCCAAGGAATAAAATACGCTGGAAATAAAAATAAAGAATTCACAATGCTGTGCTGACTATAAATGCACCTATGTGATTTTTTGCCATCTAGTTTCTCCAGTCAACCTCCATCAAGCCCAGCCTGAATGAGTCTTATGTGCCTCTTCTGCAATCATTGTAATTAGTGTGGAGTGGATCTCTATCAGGAGAGGATTTACAGTTCTTCAGATCCATTCAGTCCTCCTTCTAGACACCAAGGGGAACGGGGAAGGATGGCGAGGATGAGAGTTGGACACCGAGGACAAGAGGAGCGAGAGGTAGTCGAGGGAAGTAGAATAACAAGATCCTACATTTGAAGGCATTCTTGAGCATCCTGCTTTCAAGTCGGCTTCTGCTTGTGAAGCACACCATGACATATCTGCGGCATGTCAGACAGACATTTTTATTTTAGCAGGAGAGCTTCAAGTCTGGTCTGAATTTTAAAAGCAAGCAGTACATCAATTTGTGGCATCCACCGTGTGCATATTTTGAAATACGTGTTTACTGAGTGATGAGGGCGGAGAATCCCTGTTTACCCCGGGTGCCCCCTTGCTCAGCTGTAGCTCCTTGTTTTCCTCCCCGGCCCCCTCCTCCTCACTCCTGAGTCAGGGGCTCAAAGTGACACATAGCTTCTCACTTTATTGATGAATCGCGGCCAGGCGGTCTGACCTTGTGCTGCCGCTTGACCCCACGTGTTCTCCAACGCTCATATCCTCGGCCGGCAGCACTGGAGGAGATGAAAAACACGGCCCAATCAAAATGATTTACGTTCGGCTCGACTCAACAAGCAGATCCTTCTAAGCTGTTACTAAATGCATCTCCGGAGGGCCACTCTGTATTGTTGTGTACAGCTATTTCTAAAGCCACGGGACTTTTGCTATTCTATCACTTTAATTAAAAGACTTCACTGTCAAGATGCCTTTGTTCTACAAACTCTCATATCAAAAAAGGTCCCTCACCAGAGAGGGGCTGGTGCTCTACTTAGTCCTTCAGATTAATTCAGCCTGGAATCTCTATATGATCAGTACGCCCACATGCTCTCATCTTAATCATCCTCATGTATATTTTTGTTAAACACATAAACACACAGTTATTTATTAAAATATCAACCCAGTATATTTTGTGCATTGTGTGTATTTGTGTGCGTTTGTGCGTGTGCGTGTGTTTGTAGGCAGTGCTCCATCCAGAGGGTGATTATCTTAAATGGAGAAATTAAAGGATTACAAACCAGCTCAGTAATCCAGCTGTCAATCTCACGGCTCATTAGTAAGCAAAGGAGAGGGATGAGCGAGAGAGAGAGTGATATACAGCACACTCAGAGAGAGAGAGAGAGAGAGAGAGAGGGAGGATGAGAGAGGCAGACCTATTTTCTGGTGGTAAATTGTTAACTTGTCAAACACAAAGGGGGCTTTTCTATATTCCAATATTAATTAAAGACCTTCATTTCCAAAATAGAGACACAGATTTCACCTGAGCAGCTGAGATGAATACCTCACACTTCCATTTTCAGTGGGATGTAAAATGCAATTTGCAATATGACTGTTGAATGTAAAAAAATTACATTTGTAAAATTTCACATGAAGGTTTGTCATAATTTCTGTTTGAAATTTGATTTTTACAATCCTGATTGCCGCTCAGCTCCATTCTCATGATTTGGCTGTTACACTGCTTAACGGTTTTGGGTTGAGTACATTAAACTGCATCACTGGATGTTTCTGGATATTAAAATCCATCTAAAACATTCAAACCTGTATTGTACCACTTTCTTTTCGGAATTAAAATGCAGAGTGCTGCCATAGTGAAAGCAAGTGCTCACAGTCGCTGCTATTCACAGTTTTTAAATAGCAAATGAACGAGTGCAGCCACAGCACTGTACACAGCAACATATAAAGTGTGTGCGTGTTTGCTGCAGATTAGCCTCGGCCTCAAAAGATATACAGCGTCTCTGGCATTTCTCACCAGGTTCCGAGGCGCATAAAAGAAACAGTCGGGGAAACGATGGAACCATAAAAGAAAATAGAAACACAAATCCAGACTCCATCATGGAAAAAAGGGCAGAAATTGCATCTCCTATAACGGTGATGCTTTTTGGATTGCATTGTGCCAATTTGCTGTCTGTTCTGACCTATAAACCGTGGCTGTGTGCAGGCTCAGTTGCTCATGCACAGAGACGTGTGGGTCCACAGCTGGAAAATATTCCTTGTGCAGCTCATAATCATCTCATTTCATTTGAAAGTCAACATTTTCTGTATTTTTTCTTTTGTCCGTTTTAAATTTCTTTCATTGTTTGGACTTCAGCCATTTGCGTGTCATTGCTTGGGCTTGAATTTATCCTCTCCCATGAGACTCTCAGTTAAGATCTAGGAGAAGCCATTGTGGTACTGTTACCCCCCTGAGCAACAACAGGCTTGCTTTGGAGAAAAAAACATCACTATTGTTGTGAGAATGAATTTTGATTGTACTTCCTGCAGATGGACTGTTTGCAAGAGCTCTTTCTGGCCAGGATTCAGATGGCTGATTTGGAAATCACTATACGGAACCATGCTCCGTCCTGTTGTGATGCAGATTTGTGTGTGCGAGCCTGACAAATCTGCAGACGTGCTTTGCTGACCAGAATAAATATAAGATACTCTGCTGAAGAACTGTAACACAATTCTGTTTCTTGTTCTCTGCTGTAACACCAGTAAGGAAGTGAATGTTTTTATGATTTTATTGGTCGCTTTGCTTTCTGTCCATGAACACATTAGCTCAGCTGTCTGCCCGTTCCTCTCTCATCATGCTGTTGTATCATTACCTCCCCCATGAATCCATTTCCTCAGAAACTAAGAAACTAATCACAACTTAAAGTGTTTTATTCATAGTCAGAGCTGCCCTCACGTCTTAACAGGTCACACAACTTCTATCCGATGCACATACACACACTGACCCACACTTGAACACGCACTGGTGAGGTTAATTCATTGTTGCACAGGCTCCCTGTAGGTATCTCCACAAATGTTAAATCTGCCATCATAATCGTAACTTTGACCTCGAGATGCGTTTCGTCGTCATAATTAGGATCCACCTGCAGACATTTCCAGTCTTCGCCAGAGAACAAGCACACAGTTAAAATGGCATCAAAAAGATTCATTTCTAAATGTGATTGTGCCTTTTGTGCTCCTTGCTCACTTCTTGACACATTTGTGTGTGATGTGGATAGAGAAGCACTGAAAATACCCACGAGAGGATTATAGCCATCGGCTAGCAACATTCAGGACTCCACATGAAACATCATTACCAATGCCACAGATGTCCCAGTAGTCACATGCACGCACGTACATACACACATAACCACACACACACACACACACACACACACACACACACACACACACACACACACACACATGCTTTTTGTTGTCTCTGCATAACAAGACAGAGTTTTCAAATATGCTTAAACCTGACATATCCCACTTTATTTAGCGAGGGCCTGGTAATTTGTACAAGTACAAAGGAAGATGTGGGCTTGAGAACCCACTTTTTTTGATTGAAATGTGGGATCAAATCAATAGTGCCCTCCTCTTTTGCTGGCAACGTGCGATGCAGACACACGCTGGTAGCATCGATCACAGCTTCAGAAGAATCACAGTTTTCCTCTCCCGCTCTGCTCTGTCTCTCTGTGTGCTTCTCTTCCCCTCTCGTTCCCTCTCTCTTGTCTCGTTTCTCTCTGTAGCCTCGTATAGGTTTTCAGATAAAAATAATAGCCCTGTGAACCAACAGAGACGAAGGGCGGGGGTGGGGGTGTGCTGGGTGTTGGTGACAGTGTTTGTGCTCTGCACCACAACCCAGCAGTAAAACAATAAGAGCGAGTCTGCCTAACTGTGGCCTCTGGGAAAAGAAGCCTTCTTATTGCCATAAACAGCAATTTAGCTGGGGTAAAAGAAAACGGATGCAGCCATATTACTGTGTCATCATGATTACAGCCACCACAGGGCTGTGGCAAAGTGAATGATGGCTGTTACATCCCGGCACCTATTTAAATTTCGGCGTCAAATTTATAGCTGTGTAAACCAATTTAACATCAAAGCTTCCACAGATAAGTGAACGATGTTTGACACCAGCTCTGTAGTTTGGGGCTCATCTATTGCTGCGCCTGTGTTCGTTAAAAGCACAGAGATTGTTATGCTGATGGAATTTGCATACGATAGCTCATGTCTGTGCGTAAGCATGTTCCCTTTTGATTTGCTGCCCAAAGGGGACTGGCTGAACATGCTGTAGTCATTTCTAATCTACCCATCTGCATTGTAACCAGAGGACATGGGAGGGTTTGAACAGCGTTTCGGAAAGTATCATTATAACGTTGTGAGTAAAACCCACTGGATGAATGAGCTTGGTGGTGCTGCAGAGCCATAGGCCTACTGCACACAACTCACCTGTCATAAATAAACATCCTCGTCCGTAAGAAACTGGTGCGTTCCCTGGTTTCATGTGGTGAATCACAGCCTGATTTACATTTTCCAACATTATATCAAAACACTGCAATATGATGTGATGTGCTAGTCCTCCCTGTTATTTTTAACTGATAGCTTTTCATGCTTGGGTCGGGATCAGGGCCTGTAGAGCTCATTATAGTCGTGCTAGGTTGGATGTTGGCAACAATACAAGACCCAGTTCCACCTTCAGGCCCCGCAGCGTGTGAGATGAAATGTGAGGAGGAGTTGGAACAAGACCTGCACATCAGTGAAGTCATATGTATCGCAGGCTGCATTGCAATTTACATTGAACAGTGCAGAATCGACACACATGGGTACAGCGAATCAATAGACGTGCCTGACATTGAGATGTTTGCCCTGTACAGAGTTACTTTTCCATTAAGGTCTGGTACTAGCACTGCTATAATTGTAAAGATGTTTGTCGGATCAACTAATGTGTTGATGGAATCATTGTAATGAAATAACAGAAGGCTATTACAAGCACTTAATAGCTGAACTGCAGTACTGATTAAAAAGTAGTGTTAGTCTCTGGTGGATGTTTTAATATTACAGTTAGTCTGTGCATCTTTCCACAGCGGGGCCAAATGGATAAATTACAGCTGTGTGATACCTATTTGTTTCCTGCTCCTGCATTCATGCTCGTGTTGAATGTACTTCCATGAAATCGATAACCTCTGTCTGAACTTTCTCTTCCTCCTCAGTGTTCTGTTTTCATCTCTCCATTCTTCCAGTGTTTAGTCTGCATCACATTAGACCTGCAACCAAAATTAGCTCAGCGTTGCCCTTTCTAAAAAGCTATGAGCTTAGCTGCTACCTGCTAGTCACCCACAGTAAACTATAGGGTTTGATATCATTTGGGTTTTGTCTGATTCCCTTTGCTTAATTAATACTTTAAAAATGGTACCGGTGCCAAAATCGATATCAGCCAGACAGGACGTGTCCAGCGCTCAGACATCAGCAGAGAATGGGTCAAATGTCCCCCCCCTCTCCTGAGTGTATAGACACTGAACAGAAAAACAAATAGGATGTTTCAGGTCAATCCAACTGAACTTTGAACATAGTCATGTCAGGACATGGAGGATCTGTAAATCTCAATAACAGGACAGTTAGATTCAGTAAATTTCCATGACATTTATAACATGAATAATTAATCACATAATAAAATAAAACCTGAACTCACTGCAATAATTTAACACTAAATAAAAGTATCAGTTCTTACCACAGCAAATTACACCCTGAAGCTCACCATTTGTCTCCCCACCACCGGGGCCATGGACGCCCACACTGCCGGCTGACGGGCTTGTCATGGGGCCACGCAAGCCTTTTCTCTAGCTTTCTTGGGAAACTGGGATTTCTTGAGAAAACTTATTTAGAATCTTAAGCATCTTAATTTTCGATAAAAACAGAACTGGAGATAGAACAGAAACTGTGTCACTTTGTTGTCATTCATTCATTCTGCAGACCTTCCTTTCTTAGTGCTAATTTGAGGTAACTTCAAAGAAAATTTGATGTTTTTTTCCTTTTGTGTTAATAGTTTGGTTATATGAGATTTGGGAGCTTACATGTTGTTGTTACATGGTGAAAACTGTCTCCTGCACTCAGTGCTGCACATTTCACCGCCCTCTGGTTTTGGGGACTGAGTTTTGCATGTCTGATAAAGCCACTTGTTGAACCACATGCATATTTTATCCGTAGTTAACTCTGCCTCATTCACGTTTACCCTCACAAAATCCTTCTTCACACAGATAACGTGTAAACTTCCATTTTAGTAGGAAAAGTGATAAAAAGAAACGACCGCAGGCAGAAAAGTGGAGACAATTCTTGCTGCCTTTTCCAAGTGCTGTCTAGAGAAGGCAGCCTCAGCACATATATACAACACACACAGTGTTCCTTTTAGTCTGTGCAATCCCAGTAAATATCTCAATGATTGCACTGCATTCCTAATTTACAATGACTTATTTTATTCTAATTTAATCAAATCCTAGCACTCGGTTTTAAGCTGGAAAATGCAAAAGAATGGTAAACTCTGTCTTCTTAATTGGCATTAACAGAGACTGGTAGCAGTGCCAAAATGTTAGCTAAGGTTGTTTTCCACTATATTCTCCTAATCATCAGGCGCCCTCAAGTCATTCCCATGCTTAACATGCAAAAGCCACATCCACGTGTCAGAACATTTTAACTGTGAGGAAAAAAAGAATGAGAACGTAAAAGATGCAAGTGAGTGGCCACACTGGATCTAAATGGATGCACTGACACAGGCACAAACAAGCACAACCTGACAGAGAGAGAGACAAGAAGATTTTATTTGCTGGTGTAATTCTATCAAGCAAAGACATCATCAGGAATGGGTTAGACATGGATCACTAACCTTAAGTCTCCCCTCCCCTCCCCTCCGCTCTCCTCTCCTCTCCTCCCCTCCCCTCTCCTCTCCTCTCCTCTCCTCTCCTCTCCTCCCCTCCGCTCTCCTCTCCTCCCCTCCGCTCTCCTCTCCTCTCCTCCGCTCTCCTCTCCTCTCCTCTCCTCCCCTCTCCTCTCCTCTCCTCTCCTCTCCTCTCCTCTCCTCTCCTCCCCTCCGCTCTCCTCTCCTCTCCTCCGCTCTCCTCTCCTCTCCTCCCCTCCCCTCTCCTCTCCTCTCCTCTCCTCTCCTCTCCTCTCCTCTCCTCTCCTCTCCTCCGCTCTCCTCTCCTCTCCTCCCCTCTCCTCTCCTCTCCTCTCCTCTCCTCTCCTCTCCTCGCTCTCTGCCCTGCTCTCTGTTTTGATGATTCTGTCTTTTGGAAAGACTGAAAGACTTTTAGATCCAATTTGCAGTCCTCCCTGTGTCTGTGTTGCCATCTCTCTCAGCTTCAGTGTATTCACCAGCCTGAAGCTCTGTGTGAACTTCTCTTCACACTCTGGAGATTGTATCTATCGTTCCAGGGAGGAACGGAGCAAACAGCGGATAAGATGGTGACAGTGGATGTCCTTTCTCACTATTTTATACAACATATGATACTTGGTATACATATTTTTGTAGTTCTGTGTGTGTGAGTGAGTGAGGATATGTGTGCGCTTGAGCTTCCCCACGTTTTCAATAATCTTACCACACACCACCATAAGTCAGAAGCAGGGCCCTTGCAGGCTGCATTCTAAATACTCTCAAGGCTCGAGGCAAAGCAACATGAATTTCAATGAATTATTAAACAGGATTATTTATTTACTTCCTCCGCACCTTGAACCACCTAACTGGCAAATCTACATAGCATTTTTTCGAACCTGTGGCACATTTGTGTGCATAATTTACCCTCACAGCTGAATATTTTCTTTAGGATGTTGAGTTTAGTCTATTCACTGTTCACCTTTGGGAATCACCCCAGTGGGATTTGCACTGTGCTGTACTTCTAATGGACATTGATTGTACATTGCACTGCATTCATAGTGATGAAGAGACAGAATTTGAAATGACAATGAGCATATTTTGTGTTGTGGCCCTCTGAATTTTGGTTCGTTTCAGATAAATGACATTGTGCGTGAATCAAGGGATCTGGTGGGTGTGCGCCAAATGCTGGTGCGTGTCAGTGTGTGTCGGTGTGCGTGTGTCAGACTGTGTTGTCTGTGGGAGAAAGGGATGAATAAGCGAGTGGAGGACTGGAGCCCTGCCAGCCTGAGAGACTCCGACGCACTGCAGATGAGCCAAACCTCTAACCATTCACATGGAGCTCTTCATGGTGGAGTGACAACAAGCCTCCGCCATCGTTGTGTCGGTCAGAATTTGCGCATTGCTACATGTTGGTGTGTACTGTAATTCTGCTGCAGTTTGCATTAACAGACATTGGGCCATCTTATAGGCATGATGAATCAATCGAAGCCCCACAAGCCAACAACCTTGATTTGAATATGACGTTTTTAATGAGAAAACCCTACCAATCTCATGGTAAACATCATTATGTATTTATAAAAACCTGCTTTGCATCATTAACGGCACAGCACACATCAAACGCGGCACCCTAATAAAAAGCTAACAGCACATGTGTAACTGAAGCGCAGAGTGTGTGACCTACACAAATAGCACACAGATGAAATGTAAATCAAGCTAAATGAGATGACGCCTCCGTACCTGTCGTCTGAACCGACCAGTAGAGCTTAATGCCGCCATGATGAAGAGTGATGAAGAGCTCACTCGAGTGTGCAGGTGGGTGTTTGTGGTCAGAGACATCAGTGAGACTAACACTGCAGTGATGGAAGACCCTGCAGGAGGGCAGATGGACTACAGCAGAGACTACAAGCTCATATTACTGCCAGGGTTGCAGCATGTACTTGATAACGCTGGTAGAAATATGAATGTTGTGTCAGGACTGAATCAGTTATCAAATGGACCCTTCAGGGCTAATAAATGCACATGAACAGTGGTGTGTCTTCCTCTGTAAATACTGCCAGGCTCACAGAGACACATTGGGCCCGATCTACTAAGATCCCAAATAAAAAGAGTGCTAAATTGCGTGTGCATTAAAACAGATTGCACGTTTGGTTGGTGGGCGTTTTGCGGGTGGTCTACTAGAAATAATTCTGTAAATGATAACAGCTGCAAACATGGTAGAGGCAGAAGTATTTAGATGAGTGTTTTACTGGTTGCGTGCGTTACTGGTTACTGGAGCATTACGGAGAGCAGAGTGACCACAAGCGCAAAGCAAATTTGAATGCCATGGAATTGGAGGTGTTAGTGGAAGAGCTACAGCAAAGAAATATTAATATAACTCAAAGAAACGCGATATGGGAGATAAAAGAACAACCTATGAAATTAAGAGAAGATGGCAGGACATGAGAAGAAGAACAAAAAAAAATAAATAAATAAAACAGGTGGGGGTCCGTCTTCTTCCATGCAGTCTCCTCCTCACCACAATAACAGCAGCCATCTGTAACGCTGTGCAGATTAGCACCTACCTTTCAAACGTATTAAATATAGACGCAGTCACAATCGCCACCATTCTTTTCAGGCTTCGTAAATCACGATGCGTCTGCTAAATTAAAGTATTTGCATCTACTCCTCCCAATATTTTGCGCACTCGGGTAGAAACGCCCGATAATGCATATTCAGTAGATCAGGCCCATTGTGTACTACTAAAATATATGATTATTAAGCAATAGTTGACAGTGCTGCCAAACTGCTCATGTATTTACATACAGATGTGCACTCACATACATATTAAACACTGGGGGGATAACATTCCTGTGGTTCAGCAAGTCCTCTTAATTAGCTGGACAGCACTTGATTTGAATATGTATGTATCCACACACTGTATGGTATGTGGATTAAATGGAAATGCAAAATGAATGCAGGGTAAACATGCTCACAGCAAGGAATTTCAAATAGTCTCCTACCTGTCAAATTCCTGATCTGGAAGTCATATTCCGAATGCAAGTTCAGGAGCTGTGAAAAATATATGCAAAATGCTGAGAGGAAAAAGACAAAAGTCAAGTACAAATTGCTTTCTTTTGGATGGGAACCCAGAAACCAAGTTCCAGAGGGAGCAAAAAGTCAAAGATGCCCTCCCACACAGAGGAAAAAACAAACTTGTGTACAGCTGTAACAGGAGTGCATGGCCGCCACCCATGACAAAACTATTCTGCTCCTTTTCTCAAAGTTTCTGCTGTAACAACGTATTTTACAAACATCTCGTTATTACAAAAATACACTTGTTCGTAGGGGGAATAGGTTTAATCAGAACCTAATGTGAAGACATTTTTATTTACTGAATTGTGTTCAAAAATATGCATATATGCTATAATGCTATAGTTTGAAGGCTGTTCACAGAGAATATGAAAAATAAACACAAATTTGTAACTTCAACAGTTGACAGCAGTCAAGGTCTGTTAGATAATAAAACACTTTTTGGTCAATATTATGCACAAACGGCTCTACATCACCATTACTACTGACAGATTCAATATTTCAACATTCTTCTTTTGCCGTGAAAACAACCCTCCAAAGGATTCTGTTTCATACAAAGAAAAATTAAATGAATTTTTTAAATCACTCATTGTCCATTTATTGATAGAGGGTCTAAGTTCCCCCTCTGACCAGGGAGGCCAACAGGGTGCATGCCTGCCTTAGCAGAGAGGAACCGCAGGAAGTAGATTGTTGTGTGAGCTCTGCGCTACATCTGACTGAGTGTGTCGGCTGGGGTCTGGCAGGGGCCTCCCAGGGGGGGGGCCTCACCTCTGAGCTACCTGCTCCTGAAAGTCTTTTTTAAGTGCTGGGGGAAGGTTAAGTGCTGACAGGGGTGTATTATAGCTTCCACATGTTTTTTTTTATGCTGGAGGAAAGAGCTATATCGCATTGTCATATGTAGTCTTGTAAATGCTGCTGAATCAAATCCAGCTGAGCAGAGCTGAGCGCTGCAGTGCTTTAGGTTACATGGGTGACATAATCATCAGAGAAACAGGCTGGCACTACGCTGATGCACTCTGACATAATAGAATATAAAGGACGTGTGAGGGAAGATGCATTCAATATCTCTCAGGGCTCCTCCCTTTCATCACATGGGCGTGCACTGCAGCATCCACAGCAGGGTCCAAACAGTGGAGAGCTGCACCGATGACATGCTGTCGAGTGGAAACGGGCCGAGGAGCCGAGCTGGGCGAACGCCGGCAGACAATATCGCTGCGCCTGCTGCTCTCTGTGTGTTCGTCTCTGTTCCAGTCTATCTCCCTGTCTTTTTCTGTATACATTTCCTCCCCCCCCCCTCTCTATTTTTCATCCTGCACTGCTCTTTGACCCCCCCCCCCCCCCTTCATTTATTCACCCCTCACTCCGAATGCTCTTTGGTGTGGTCTCTCGTCTAGCTTGTGTTAAAACTCTCTGTAATGCCTCTGCCCGTTTTATTTGTTTTACCGAATCAAGGCCACAACAGTGAGCTCTGACAGGCCCCTCCATCATGCTCGGCCTAGTGATTGATCTCGGATGGGCCTCGGCAGACTAAGGACTTACAAAACCAACAAACAGCTCACACGTTTGTGTGAAAACGTCGCACATACAACAACATACTCTTCCCAACGATAGCCGATGTCAGAATTGAGCGGTGAAAGTTAAATGAACTGAGTTTCCGTCTTGTCTCAAGATTGATTAAGATTAATCAATTTCCAGCATGTTCCTCTGCTTAAGATGTGAGCACTCACAGTAAAAGCCCTTTTATTCACGCTTATTTAGATTAAGCTCCATCAGCCCATTAGCATGGATGCTGTGGCCCCTTGGCAAGAGCTCCACTTCTGACATCCAACTCAATCATTTATGCTGGCCAGTGCCAGTGTCCCTGTCCAGCACAGAAAGATGGCACATGGGCAGGGGGTGGCAGCCTGCTCCTCAGATGGCCGCATCGCATTTGTATAAATCAGCACAAGTTTTAAACACATCACATATTGTGATACGGGACGGTACGAGTCTTTCGCCTCTGTCAAAATCAAGCTCTTTCACTGTCATTACAAAAGCGGAAACTTTCTCAGCCTCTTCTGTTTGATTACTTCTTGTGTGAAATGGGATCACTACTGCACCCCAGTCTGCTTCCGTTTACACAGAGGACTCACACTGATATCAAGCGATAACACTGAGATCTCAGAACAGAACTCATCTCAGAAGGATGTCTGAGTGAAATGTTGGTACTTGTTCGACAGATTACTGTGATGTATTTTGGCTGCAATGACAAAGCATTCAGAGTGAGAAGTTTATTGATGAGTATGTGCGTGCAGGACAGACGGCTTGTGTCTCATGTGACACATTACAGGGCGACAAGAAGGAGCGAGAGTGAGGCGCAGGGAGGAGGATGCTAGAGACGTTAGAAGAACACAGATCATCCGGAGACACAGCGAAAAGAGATGTGATGGTGAACTCTTATCATTAGAAACCACTCACGCCCTGTTTACAGTTGTACCAATAATTAAAAGCATTTTCCTCTGCGTTTTCTAGTTACTCAAATGGTTTCTGGTTTCTGTGTATCCATGTGAACATGTAAAACAGAGCATTTGGGAAACAATGACGTCACGGTTTTCTTTGCACATGCCCACTGTTGCTTTGTGTAATGAGCACGTGCCAGAAACAACATCAATTGTGACTATGTACCGTTTTCTCTGTTTGGTTAACACGGCTACATGCAATTACAAGTTTGCAATTAAATTTAGCATCAGGGCCTGGTCATTCAGTTTTGCATATTTCAGAGGCGAATCTTCTGTTCACTTCCAATCTGTGAGAGTGAGGAGGAGATTAAAACATGTGCTTCCTGTGGCGAGGCATATGGCAGTGTGGCTTCGCGTGGAGCTTCAACTTTTGTGAACATTGACATGTGATATCCGCTTTGTGTTTGCGTATGTGGGACTGTGTCCTCACTGCACCACGTTAGCTGCCTCCACAGTGTTCTTCTCTGGTATTTGTTGATGTGGACTTAATCGCCGCAGACTGGTGAGCGTTAGAGCGTTTGTTATTGTGTTCTCGTCTGGAAGGAGATATTTTGTAAAACGAAGTTGGTGCGGATGAAAAAAAGTAAAATATAATACTTAATTACTGGGGACTATCCGTCAGAAAAGATCCACAATTGAGACTTCTGCTTTTGAATGCGTTGATTGTTTATCTCCATTCCTCCCTCTCTCTCCAGTTCTTATTATTTCCCATCCCTGGTCTCCCTTACTTCACTCTGCTCTATTTACTATTGTTCATTGATGCCCTTTGACCTTTTGTCCCACTGGCCCCTTTAGTGCATAAACACATTCCATTACCAGTTACTTCACTCAGATAATTTACAGGCAGCTTGTAAAGGTTGACTGTGTTGAATTTGAATTATACTTCTGCCAAATGTTTTCTTATGATGACATTCAAATGGGCTCTGGGGGGCTCTTATTACTTTATGATATGAATTCCTGCAGGTTTCTCTTTATTGTGGCTCACCGAAATGCCACCAATCGTGAGAGGTCTGAAATCTGTGGTACTAATTACTGTTACTACTTCCTTTGCTGTAAGAGGGGCTTAGATTTTCCGGTGTGCACTGTGTGAGTCATTCTGAGGGCGTACACACAAGGTCCGTTAGTGTCCACTACATCACCAGGAAGTGTTGAATCAGGGCTATACTGGGAGCGAAATGCCAATTCCTTTCAAGGTGAAAGCCCCCGGTAACTGAAACACTAAATCATTACTCTTTAATTGAATTGGAGTTGTACTATTTTTCCTGGTTATTTGCTGGAACAACAGAATCACTTCTCATCAACGTGGGCATGTCAGCGAGAGAGTTAGTGAGGGAGTCGGGGATGGGGGTTGGGGTGGGGGTGGGGGCTGGAGAGAGAGAGAGCGAGAAAGAGAGAGGGGGGAGACAGAAACGATGAGTGAGTGAGGTAATGAAATTCCCGTGTGTCTTGTCCATCGCTGAGCTTGGCACATTAATGAATGAGCAGAACTCGCCCGTCACTCTGGAATTGGAGTACACACACACACGCGCGTGCGCACACACACTAACACACACACACACACACACACACACACACAACAATAGCCCCTTCCATCCCTGAAGAGGAGCGCAGTGCAGGAGGGCCTCAATTTGCTTCTACTCTCCCACAGAGCTTGGCATTCACTAGAGCGTTCCTTATTCAGAGAAAGCATCCGCGGCAAAATAAAACTAGTGCCATCTGCTCCATCTCCCCTTGCTTCCTGCCACAAAGCAGATGATTATCAACTGGAGCCTGCTCAGCTTCAGCAGAGCACTGGAGCGTCTCAGGCAGCAACCAAAATATCAACTGTTAGAATTTTGAAAAGTTTTGACAAGTTACAGGCTTCCTGTTTTTCACTTGGATTCTCTGTAACATGCTTGTTCTCTGCATTCATTGTCCATTGACATTTTCATTGGGAACAGCGCGGTTTCTAAATACCATGCATGATTACATATTACGTAACCCTCAGAATGTATGCCTCTGTATTCTTTATAGAGATAGGATTGTGATAATGGACTGCATTGTGCAGTAGCAGTCTGTGCTTTGAAGGCTGATATTTTCCCTGTTTCCTGTTATTGTTAGCACAGAGACACGGTCATGGCCAGTGGATAGTCAGAAACAAGAGAGGGCCGTGGAAATGGACACCCCAGGGGTCCATTAATACCCTCATGTGCTGGTCTTTGAGGGAAGTGTGTATCTCAGCAGGTCACTGTGTCACATGTAGCATACAAGTCGTGGTCCATACTGACACCATTAACTGTGATTTGAACGTGCAACCATTGATGGCTAAGGTCTTAAAGATAAAATAGTATTACTCAAATTTTTTTTTATTAGCAGCAAATTCAATCAAGACAGCAAAATCAACCAAGTTCATCCTACTAACAAGTAATGTGTCTGTATCTAAAGCCTAATGTGCTGCAGCTTCTTCCTCAGTGTCATACAGCTACAGTGTTATCCAGAAACAAATGAGTGAGCCACAGCATTTCATTGGATGACATGTTCAGTCATTACCATGAGCTAGTGGTATACGTGTTCATTTGATGTACTGTTCTGCATAGTATGCATTTTTCACATACTGCCATACTATTGTTATGTCACTAGTAGGTCTTGTTATGAAAAGTTTAAGGGTTTAGGTCTATTTACCATTTACTTAAGCCCCTTTTCAATGGCCAAAGAACCCACCAACACCCCCGAACATCTGGCTTTTATCTCATGGGAATTGATACAATCTCTTCCAGTTCAAATGACTCTGCAGTAGACACAGGTTTGTGGCTCCGGCTCCAATCGGCAGTGATGAAAACAATATATCTGCTAATTTGGCAAGACAGCGAGGTGAGAGAGTGCCTTAGCTTTTGATGTGTTAATTACATCCAATGTGAAGCAAAGGGGGGAAATAACAGGAAGGCTTACTCCTCTACTGGCAATGGGAAAGAAATCAATTGCCTTTTTGTGCCACTAAATTTGGTGTAAAGAGGCATAAGTATGCATTTTTTTATTTCCAGGCCTCTCTTAGCCAGGGTGACATAGACTAAAACCAGAGGAAGATTATCCAGATTCAGCACACATTTGTGTGATAATACTGAGTCCCCCTTTTCTCTATTGCAGTATGCTAAGACTCAAGGTTGAGTTAGGAAGCCATATAGATAACAACTGGAGGAAGGTACATAATATATCTGTGAGAATGCACTCAGACTACCTTGGACACAGACAGAGAAGACAAACAGTGGTTTGGTTGAGATGGGCCAAGGTTTAGATAGATTTGTCCAATAGAGAATCTCCATGTGAAGGCACTGTCTCAATTCCTCTCCCTTGGCACTACCCCTAGACATAAAGTGTCCCCCTCCAAACGCAGCCACTAGGGAGAGGGGCTAGAGAATCCCTAGGAATTGGGACACCACTCGCTACGTTATCAGCAGCCAACCAAAGTTATTACAGTGACAAATAATATCAGCCAACATTATAATAGTGACACATCTAACAACTGTAGAACAGACGGGACAGATTGATCTATTGATCAATACACAGTTAGTCAGCTTGTTTACATCGGTTATTTTAGTTTTCAAACTTCGTATTCGGGACACAGGAGTAACGAACTTTGATTAGCGATTTTCCTGAAACGCTTGTCACAGTGATTCAATTACATTTTCATTTGCTAGTGGATTAAACTAAGATATTTAATTTCAACATCTTTTCATGGTTATTTTGCGAGATTTCGTATTTACATTTATGAGCACTTTGTTGATTTGCTTTGTCCGATTGTAAAACATCTACTCCTTCGTTTCTAGGGGGGTCCTGAATACACTACGTTTGAAGGGGTGTTTGAAGGGCTAGATGGCCACTACCCCTACATCACATAGAGAAATGGGACAACACACCACCCCTTCAAGTACACGGACAAAATGAAGGGGTGAATTGGGATATATCTTAAATTTAACTTAAACCGGTATAAACCCTGACACAGTGTGTTAATAGTTGGTAGAGGCTCCATTGCTGTTTTAGACAAAAGACAGAAACAGAAAACATAGTAGAAGTAGTAACTTTGCAATTAGCCACTACAAATAGAACAAATATATACCACAAACACACACTGTAGTTTATTCTTCCCGGTTCATCTCACATTGTGTATATTGTTCCGCTCTTGTAACTCTCAACCGCTGAAAATAGTCCCCAATAAATGCACTGTTTTCTCCTGTAATATTTGAGAGAAACTACAGTGCCCAGCTGTTAAAAGATGAAATCATATATTTGTCTTCATTTTATCTTCATTTGGAATGAATGGGCCTGGAGCTGTGCACCACAGACAGGCTGGGGAAGAAGTCAGAGACGGACTAATGCTGTTGGTTTTGCACCTTACAACAGACTTGTTGACAATAACAAAAACATAGAGCGTTGCCAGCCCTATTCTTTAATCAGTGTAATCACAGTCTGTTTAGTAAACCTAGATCACAATTCTTGTTGTAGTGACAGGAAATCAGATTATCGGTGCATATAAATGGTTTCATTGGCACATTCAGGCACATTCATAGACTCTCTCTGTCTCTGGCGTGTTCTTTTGGATGATAAAAGTAGACCACAAAGAATCGCAGAGATTCAATGCTGCAAACATCGAATGCAGCATCATCCTCTGTGGCATTCAATATGAAATATGCTTTGTCTTTTATGCAGATTGGTGGCATTCTCTTTGCCTTTCACCCTCACACTGTTTAAGACAAGTGTATGTCCTGCCTGGCATTGTACATACAATGTCCACCCTATCACAAAATTGATTTTCAATAGAAAAGGCTCCCTCCCCTCCGCCCTAATCCGATTTGCAGCCTATTTGTATGCCTTATAAAAGCCTTTAAGTCTGCCGCTTGGCTTGGCTAGTCTTTTTTTGGTTACAGCTCAGATCGGGTAGACAGAGATGACATGAGGACAGAGAGAGAAAGTGGAGCAGAGATAGAAGACTAGAGAAGAAGAGTCAGAATGTAACGCAGCTAGGCAGCCTCGCCAAGTGAGAGCGACAAACCAGCATAAAGACGGGAAAACACACAGCCGCAGCATAGTCGACACAGTCTCTCCACTGCTGCTGTTTTTCTCCCAGACTGGGAAGCTTAAGCTGAATAGCTCAAGCAATAATTTATCTACCATTCATATGAAAAATGGAGCACATGCCAAACAGACAAAAGCTCACATTGGAAACACACTGCGCACACAAACAGCGACAGGAAAGATTACAGACAAATCATATGTGGGGATTTCACAGTGAATCAATTATCAGGGCTTCCATCCGAGTCAGACAGGATCATGGCATGAGGTGAGCTGAAAGGATGGGAGGTTACAGGGAGTACAGCCCTCAGCAAAGGGCAGGAGAAACAAGGCTGTATGTTCTCAGACTCAGATTAACCACAAAAGGAAGATGACCAAGTCTTCAGAGGTAGAGGTTTGAGATGGCTTAGGCTTTGCTGAAAGAAAACTCTGCAGCATAAACAACAGGCAGGCTCATTTTGTGATCAAACAAACCACAACACCTTAAAACCTCCTTATGTCTCCTGTTGCACTGTTCTGCCTTGTTTGATAACACCAGGTGAAAGAGTCCAGGCTCGGTTTCCAGCTGTCACTGTTTGTGTTATTAGCGGAACGTTAGAGAAGCCATAGTGGGAAGGAGAGTCAGCTTTGCTCCAAGTCGGGAGGCGGCACTGCAATACACCTATCTGCTGCTGATCCCCCTCCTTAGCACTTGATCTGTGTGTGTGTGTGTGTGTGTGTGTGTGTGTGTGTGTGTGTGTGTGTGTGTGTGTGCCTGCTCAGGTGATTGCACATGTGTGCCGACACAGTGGGAATGCATTGCTATTTGCATGAGCTTCACATTCATTAACAGTTCATACTAGAGAGAGCATAATTAAAAGCTTGCTGTGTTTGTAATTACGCTGTAACACCTGTTCCCCCACTGCATGTCTCCTCTGGCCACACTGTAACACTCACGATCACGCTCTCTCATATGTGATGTGAAGGCTTAGAGGCATAATTTATTCTTTAAAGTTAGATGAGATTCATAAAGTTGAGATTTGACTCATTAAATCAGGGGAGTCATTAAATGGGATCAGAACAAGAATAAATGTGAACTTCAGGGCAGGCCAAGAGCAATAGAATTGCAAATAGCAAAGGACACAAATATTTAAATGTGGCTAATATGATATTTAACCCCTTATTGCACAACATGTGGGAACTGTTGGGTTTCTCTATAAACTTAAGGTCTTGACCTTATTATGTCATGATTTTGCTCTTAATTAAATTGGACTGAACAGAATATCTTGTATTACAATCAAATCTTAATTTTGCCATGGACTTTTGTGTGAAGCAGTTTTTAACCTCGTTTAGATAAGTTCTATACAAATAAAGTTATTATAACATAAAGGAGTAAGCTAAGTGGACACAGTGAAATCAGTGGTATGGATTTAACCAGTGCACATAAAAGGAATGTACTTTGTTTCCAACGTAAACATGACACACATGTGCAAAAGTAAATCTAAAAGGCTTTAAATCTCTGGAGAAGTGTGTGTGTGTGTGTGTGTGTGTGTGTGTGTGTGTGTGTGTGTGTGTGTGTGTGCGCACGTCTTTCTTTCTCTGTGTTTGTGTGTCTGTGTGTGTGTGTGTGTTTGTGTGTGTGTAATTTATACAAATATGTGTGAGGTCGTGAGAAAGCTTTTCACTCAAGGGTCCTTCTGATGCGTAGTGACACCTTCATTTGGTATTTTTGTTGGAGAAGTGTAGCACAGGAGGGGACGACCTGGGACCCTGGAGGACTGGTCTGTTGAGTCAGGACACCCCCAGGGAAAGGAAAGAGCAAAAAGAGAGAGTATGAATAGTAGAGTTTGGGGAATGGGGATGAGTTGCAAGATGATGTTTCATTAGCAAAGGTATTACTCACCAGGGATGTTAATATTCTCAGCTGTAAATCCTCTGTCTTTCCCTACACTGTCTGAAACAGACAAATACTAGTGCAAGGGAGAGGACAGTTTTAGATCAAAGGACAAGATGGAGAATATCCCTTAAGGGGAAAGAGAAAAAAATATGTTTTAAAGGTAAAAGCAGTGAGTGAAGGTGGCAGCCCAGAATCAGCACAGTCTTTACAGTGGTACTCCAGTTCAATGTCACTCTTTCGCAAAGTTATGGGTTTTATAACAGAGAGACAGATGAAGATGAGAATCGTCAAAATCTATGCAGCAGAGGGCTGAAACATTTTCACTTTTAGTACAAGTTTAGAACCAAAACATCAGATCCTGCATCTCCCACGAAGCAGCTTGCATATTAGGTAAGCACTTGATTACATCATCTGGATTATTATTTTCAGAGATTGGAGCCCACCCTCCTGAGTCACAGACGACATTTTGAATAGTTTTCCCCTTGATAAGTAAACTGAACTTAAAAATGAACGCAACAAACGAATGGGAGGAACATGGGGGAACAAATGATTTGAATGAGTGTATTCACTCCATTATTTTTCAGTTCAGACCGGTTCTGCCCTGCCGCTGTTTGACAGTGAAGTCTTCCAGAAACCTTTAAGGTCAACGGTGAATGAGTAATGACAAGGCTGCACAATTAACAAATGGATAATGGCTCCCACCTCCCACTTTCCTCCTGATCTGATGGCTTTGCAAAGCAAAGCTTGTTAATGACACCGGTTTTATTCAGGCCACAGTGGGAATTTCTTTCAGCTGTCTAGCATGATAATGACCATTTGGCCAATTTTCTCTCTTTCATCAGTCCTAAGCTCCTCTTTTGTCTGAGTCTGAAAATGTCTCCTCAAGGTAAAAATGTCTTCTTGATGGGGTATAATTTAAAGGTATGTTCACGCTAAGTCGACTACAAGTCTGTTCCTCTGCCTTCCACATGAGGCAGAGGAACACTCCTCTCCACCTTTATGTTAAAAAACACTTATTTCAAGGCCTAAGCGTGGATGGGGGAAATAAAGTTTCTCCAAAAATGATATTGTGTGCTTCCAAAGCCACAGTTGGAAGCCATGCAGCAGAAAATGTTGAGAAGGGAACATCCCTTACACCTCCAGCTCTCGATGTGATCGCTCATTTTGAATGCCAGTATCACACAGTGCTGGTTGTGTCGCTGAGAATGAAACACAGGATAAGACCATGGTGAGCAGGAGGTGACAGGCAGTGGTTACCAGGCAGTGGCTGTAATGCATAGATTTGTTGTTTGTCACAGCAGAGAAGGGAGAAAATAAATGTGTTTGATTTAAATTGTTTTTGTGCGTCAGTGTGAACACAGGTTTCTCAGTGATCTCACAATGCTAGATAGTGTGGATGCAAGCAATTCTCACATGTAAACAGTGTTTTTCCATTTAGTGTTTTATTGAAATAGACATGATCTAAAACACCACCTGATGAGCTATCTTGTATTTCAGGTCAGTCTGCAGTAATTGCCTTAGTCGTTCTTGTTTACCTTGCTGAGAGCAAACGAGATAAACCAGGGACAAAACAACACTAGAGGCGTGGCGTGCGAACAAGGTCGGCAATTAAATTTATCTGAACAGATTCAATGCTCTCCATATTAGCAAGTAGCTCTGGGAGACAGCCACAGTCATTGTTCAAGCCCACAGCAGCCTTGGTGTGTGTGCGGTGGGGGTGTCAAGTTTGTACAAGGGATGAATAGACAATTTGATAAAAGCAAAGCAACAAGTGTGACCCTACTTTGAACCACGGCGCATTTATCTCTCCTTCTGACGAGGAAGGTGCGGAGAGGTGCCCCAGGAGGCCACAAAAGGGAGCTGGAGGATAGACAGGGAGGGGGGGTAAAGCAGGACTCCGACACAAAGCCCGGCATTATTTTAGTGCCCTCCCTCTCCTGTGGGAGACTTGGCTGAATGCGTCTGTCCAGGAGCACAACTCACACAAGGCAACAGTGCTTAGCTAATAATTTATCTGAATAGGAAGTGGAATGAGGCAGAGAACAGAGGAGAACCAGTGTATGTGAACAAACGCTGCATGTTCTCAGACTCAGATTAACTCTGTCAGGCTAAATTCAATAGATGACACAACGCTGCTTTCTGAACACAGGGTCATCCGTCTTACCAGTAGTGTTGGTCTTACTCTGACCAGTTGTGGGGTTATAAAGTGGCGTAAAGCTGTAATCCTGTTGGGGCTCCCTGGGATTTAATGTAAGAGCTTTCCTCAGCACTCATCCTCCACTATAGATCCTGTTGATGTGGCAAATTGTTTTAGCCTCTTGGCTTGGCCAGCGATTCCTTGGCCTTCCTTACTTCCTACATTAAGCTGGCAGCAGCACAGGAGTAGCTGTCCCACTTATAGCTGTCTGTGCTTCATTATGCTGTGTTTTGTTGCAGCGCATCTGTGCCTCGACTTCAAACAACATGTATTTTGCTCCCTCGTGCTCACCTTTATCTGTAATATTTCTTGGAAGAATCCTTTTAGCACCAATGATTCCCAGGTCCACGTGTAGTTAAAAACCCAGGTAAAGACTCCTGAAGTCTCCACTTTCCTCACATCAAAGGCAAATTTTTATCATTTGCTTTGCCATCGCCCGTGGCCATGTGTTTAAGCAACACCACAGCTGGTAGAAAGTTCTGTCAGCTGCCTGAGAACTCCATAATATCTGCTGCTGCAGCTGCATCACTCAGCCTGGCTGCAGCGACTGCCAGGAGGCTGTACACTTGCACAGCCTCCTATTGCAGCGCCCTGCCTGCTCCCTACGGCCTGGACGCCTGTTAATACACTGGCAGGGAACAGGCGCTTTAGCCCACCTAAGAACAGGTGATCCTTCACAGATGGAAGAGGCTGCACCCAAGGGAGTTCACGCTCTATCGTTTGCATCTTTGGCTCATAAATCTTTTATAAAGGATGTCAGTTTTGCTTACACAGAGGGGAGGCAAATGCCCCTCAGGACCTGGATGAAATACAGGTACAAAAGGCTTCTACAAGCTCTACTCGGTTTGTGTGTCTGCTTGCTTGTGTGGGAGGGAGCAACTTCCTTATTGTTGCAGTTCGTGCAACTATTCTTGATCCTAATTTGGTGCGTGCACGCTCTTATCATGTGTTACAGCATATTTACCATGCTAATGGTGCTGACCATTCAGATGCAAATGAGTTAAGGCTGCTTGGAACGTATCCAAATCCCCCCTTGCATTACACTGGATTCCTGAATCACTTAGTTTGAATATGTATTCTAACCCATGTATTATACTTCGCTGGAGTAATATTCTGCTGCACAAAGGCAGCAGTGTGTGCGCATTATTCATTCTCAGTGACATATTTAGATACGCATGAATTTAGCTGAAGACAAACAGACTGACAAAAGAGATTCCATTTAAGATGCTTAGCAGTGTGCAAACACAAAATCCAGCCTGTGTCCGTCTCTCCTTCACTTCTTTGTCTCTCACTCTGGCTTTGTGTTTTTCTCTCTTTCTTTAAAGAAAGTGATGGCTCATAGACTGTCTGTAGTATCGAGGCTCTAACTGCTTATGACATCAACGCTGTTTGCTTTGATCTACCCGTCTCCGGCAAATAGCTTTTTCCGAGACACAGCAGCAAAGAATTTAACACATTTAATATGAAAACAGGTCTGTCAGGGAGTCACACAGATACACAGTCACACATGGCCAGCCTGTCCTGTTCTCGGCTCTTTTTATTCTGTCAGCACAACACAGCTCAACGAGCAGTTGGCCTTTGTAACCTTTGTAGTTGTTTGGATTTGTCGTTGATGTCAAACATATAAATATCTTAACCCTGGTAAACTCAACAGAACGTTTGACAGAGGCCTGTAGAGAATAATACAGATCAATGTAGACAGATGTATCCTTGTTTGCGATGAAGCCCTGCATACGAATGAGAGGGAGAATTTGAATACAAAAATGGATGAGTTAGACTGCTTTAGATCATCATGTAAATGTCAATGTGTATTTACGCATGAAGAGAGCCGGCGGATTCCCATGATAATTTCTGCCACCCTGAAGTCATTGTTGCCATGTAATTGTATTTGTGCAACTCACCTGTTTGCAGGGGGAGTGATACTGCCTCTGTAAATCGAATTATGTCGTTTATTCCGGCACTAATGAGTGATTTAATGATATAAGTGTGCTGGGCTAATGCCAACCGGCGGCCATAAGGAAACAGCATCACACTCCAGACGACTTGCCAGGCAAATGAACGCCATTATTACTCGTGTGCTGCATGAGTGGAGATGATGAACAGGGATAAATCATGCCGTCTTTTCCTGCAGACTTTTGTGTTTGTCTCTTCAGTTTCTTGACATTCACTGCGCTTGTCTCCATCTCTCTGGCTGGAAATCCATCTCACTATTAGTTAACCATTCAGTTGTCTCCCATAATGTTGTCCCTTGTAGTTTGCCGCCTTGCTCTTCCCTCACTAATCTGTCCATCTATCTCTTCATCAAAATGACCTATTTTCTCAGTGTAATGTTTTGCCTTTTAGTCAGACATAGCGCAGAGAGTTGAAAATACAATAAAATCAGCTGTATTAGAAATGGACGATAGTTATTTAACCAGGACATTACAAGCCTCAGGACACAGATGACTTACAGACAAACTGCATCTAGATGAAGAGTTCACCGTCATAACACATTTCTCTTAATTTTTCCTCTCATCATTTGCCTGTAACCTTGTATTTAATTTCTACCGTATGCCATGAAATGATAACAGATCAACATTCTTTCTTGAGAAAAACTGCTGGCGTACAACAGTTGAGCAACTTGATCATTTTCTGACCATCGAGCCTTAAAGCAACAGAAAGCAGGGTTCTGCAATGCAACTTTTTTCTTGTTGAATTGAAAGGAGAGTAAGAGTAAATGACTATTGATTGGCCAGCCGCAGGGTTGGAGTTCGCAGCCTGCTACCTGCTAGTCTGGCTGAGTGGCTATTATTAGCGTTGCTCAGTACGTCATGTATAGCCCAGGTAAGTGGCTGTCCATGACAAATGCTGTTTGCCAGCACAGTCCATTATCTGGAGGGAGCTGGATGACCGCTGGGCCTCGCTGCTAATATGCAAGGAGATGCTTATCAGTTCAAATTAGGAGGAGGCCCTCCCAGAGACCAAGGGATATAATTGTTTTTGACAAGCCACAGCCCCACAGCCATGAACCCTCCAGGGAGGAAATGGATGGAGCTCTTCAAACGGGATGAGACAGAGTGTGAGGCCAGAGTAACCAAGTGGGATGGATTTGTCTTTACATTTCAGTGGGTTGGATTTTAGGGTTATTTAAGTTTAATCTGTTTCATCTGAGGATCTGTCACATTGATATAGAGGAGTTTCCTATTTCAACATGTGAGATCTATTTATATATGACATGACTCCGGCTATGTTGTCATTACATAGCAGAGATTGAACAATTTAGACATTCTGTTTGGTTGTTCAGCACCTCTGTAACTTTTAGATTTTGTTGGCAGTTGTTTCTGAGAAGGATTAACTACAGGCAAAACTAGGTTTAAACCTACTATACATCTACAACATGTATGGGTGTGCAAAACTGAAGAGTCTAGTTATGGAATTCCACCACTCTATGGAGATTCTCTTCTGCTAGGCTCCTGACAGTGTTATCAGACCAACCATAATAAATCAATAATAATAATAACAATAACAATTGTATTTGTTTTGTGGTGTGGAGATGTCTGCCTTAACAATCCATAAGGAACATGGAAAATTACCTATAATTTCCCTGACATATATAGCAATGTATATGCATATAGATATGGCAACTGTGTAAAACTGTGTGAAACTCCCGCATAACTATTCCTGTTATTATTTTCAAATGTTTTCTATTCTGGGGTGTTAGAGCACTCAAAAACGGCTTGTTTCCCAAGTTTCTATATGTCCATCTGTGTGTCTGCCAGATTTATTCAGCCCCAAAGTCCAGTTTAACCTCTGCAATCTCGTGTGACATGTTTCTGCTACAGTGGCAGACAGTAAAAAATGGGAGAAAAATGAAATGTGTCTTCTGTGCCCACTTCTGAACTGAGACAATGTCATCTGTCAAACAGCCAAAGAATAGTGTCACCTCATGTCAGGTTAGAAGATGGACAGCACAAAAAAAGACAAGAAAATGCAGCTGGAGAAATTCTTTCCATGGTCCTCTACCTGACTGCCTTCAAGAGCCTGACAGGTTCTGTGTGGCACATTTGACAACCACAGACACACTTACACATATTTTTAATCTGTATTCCCATTCACTTCAATCTGCACAATTAAAGTGCTAAGAAAGATCTGGTTGATAAGCTTGAGTACCTCTGACAGCCGGCCCCTCTGGGAGATGGGTTTACTAATCGTTGGTTTTTACTGACTATTGTACACTCCAGTTGCCAGTATTTATAGCACAGAGAGACTGAGAGATAGCTACAGCTGCTGCTCAAAGAGACGGGACACGGAGGGTATGTCTCGGAAGATCGTACATTAGTGCTGTTTCAGGTGTTTCTGTGGAATTATAATGTAGAAGAACTGCAGGGGTTCACATTGGAGGAGCGAGACAAAAAACACAATAGACAGACTGGATGATGCAGTAAAGCGATCCAACAACTCCAGCATGCAAAATACTATAATGATGTAGTCATCATCATGAGGGGGTTTCATGGCTCATAAGAGGTTTGTTTGCAGCTTAAAGTCGCAGCATAGACTGGATTGGGTTGTATTGTTACAGTCAGTGCCCATTAGAATGTGCTTTCCTTACTCAATTGCCAAAAACAGACCCAGGTTTTGCTTTTCCTTGGAAATGTTTGTTGAAGCAGCTTGTGCATTTGAGCCATATGTTGAGGTCCTGACGCAAGCTGTTCAGCTGAACATGAATACAGAAGTTACTTACCCGGAGACATCATTAAGGCTGAGGACGGGTGTTTTAAAGTTTGAACTGATCTAAATTGAACATACTTGTGGATTTTTTACACTTTCGCACCTGAGAGAGCATGTTTTCAGGTTGTCCGTTCATTGGTCCGTCCATCCGTCCATCCATCCGTCCCATTCTCGTGAACACGATATCCTAGAAATTCTTTGAGGGAGTTTCTTAAAATTTGGTACAATGGGACTTGCGGTTGAACTGATGTCAAAGCTAAAAAGTCAAAGTCACTGTGACCTCACAAATATGTTTTTAGCTATAACTGAAGGATTCAAATGTCAAACATGACAAAATGCTATTAATGCATTTTAGGAAATTGCTTCTAAGTCTTCACTACATATCAGTCTGGACAGACATGGTTGTAATCTGTTACTTGACTGGTTGGCAGAGGTTTCGAAATCAACTTCCTATTTCCGTATGTGTAGCACTTTGCAGGTGATGTAATCATGAGAAATCCACACTTTGATTTACTGAACATTAAATGGTTCTTGTTCAAAGTTTCCTTCAATAATTTCCTACGCTCACAAATGCAACCTAACATTTATGGCGACCACGCTCAAAAGTACACACGCACACACACACACGCACAAACACACACACACACACACACAGACACACAGACACACACACACACACACACACACACACACACACACACACACACACACACACACACACACACAGACCAAACAGCAGTTCGTCTCGACACCGAGATCTGAAACCAATTTAATATCTGTCATGTCCCCATTAAAATCAGAGCGTTAATTACACCTTATAAAAAGCCTGTCATGTTTCATAATCCCACAAGCAGCAACAATTCAAACTCAATCAGCCACTCAGATCTAGCATTGAATTAGTACACTGTCAATGTGTAATTGAATGATTTTCCGGGCTGTGCACAGGGCTGCCAATTTAAACATGTTTACTATTCTCTATCTCAATCTTATATCTGACCTTGAAGGTTTAGAGGCTCATTCTTTCTCCTGGCAGCTCAGACTGAAGGAGTTAGTGGGCTGCCAGAGGACAAGTGCTATGTGCTGTGCCCGGTTGAGATGCAGATCACGTCAGCCTGCTGTTGGCTGGCTGGCTGCTGAGAGGCGGACTAGTACTCACACATCTGACCTGGTTGCCTCTCCCTCACTTCATCTGTTTGTTCTGCCTCCTGTTCTGCTTCCACCTACATGAAGCCATTTGTTTTCTGTGTCTGTGTCATTAATAGTCACATATTCCCTTCAGACCACTTGAACTAAAGATAAAAAGCGAGGAAGACAGAGAGGAAATGTTCCCTCTAAAAGACCAATTTCTGCTCTGTATGGAAGTGGAGGAGGCTTCCAACTACGAGAGCCAATTATAGTTCCAAAAATAGCTTATTTAGATAGAGGTTTTATGCTAAAACAGGACTATTGGATGGTTTTATACTTGTGCATTAAGGCACTATGGAATAGTTTATGCTTCCTCAGAAATGTAATTGTGGTAGAACAACATATTACAATTGGAAACAGCAATTTGAGCTGCTGGGGCATGTGGCTCTCCTCCTGGTTAGCATCATAGCCAGGTTAACTTAAGCAGTTAACAGAAACCTGGAGGGCAACAGCCAATCAGAGGCAGGCTAGTCCGTTTGACTTTGTCTAAGTGGAGGGTCATTGGGCAATATGCTAGTGTTGATTCGTCAGCTAGTTAGCTCAGGCACAAATATGGATGCACAGAATTTGTACAATACGTCCTTCTCTGAGACTTTGTGAAACCTAACTGTTGTAAATATGTATTAAATGTATTAAATACACTACTAAACATGTGCAAACTTTATCTCTTGTCTTAAAACTTTTCACTCATGTACACAATATTTCTACAGTTACAAATCTTTCCACACACACAAAATATATGTACGGATGCTCAAATTAATCACCTATTTGGAAGATCGTTTTTAGACATTCTGATAGTTTCACATTCGGGTAGACATTCAGCAATGGAGGTTCCCCATCAGTGCGTTTGTAAAGCAGACAGCGAGACAATGGAATGGGAGGGTCAGTAAATGTGAAGTGCACAAAGGCAGAAAAAGGAAAGGAGAATTAAACGAACCACTAAGACTTATCACATGGGTATAACCTGCTTGTAGCCTCCCTGGTAGAGGCAGAGAACTGCAGGTTATAGTTTAAGTGCCTGTCAGGTTGATGTCTGCGGCCGACCAGGAGCAGAAGGAGAAGGAGGCACCACATTGGTCTTGGAAATCATCAGATTAAACCTGACAGCAAACAAAATGTCATTCATAGCTGATGTGATTGAAAATTTTTTTCTTCATCATTTTTGATTTACTGGCAGAAATGTTGACATTTTAAATCTGCAGTTATGACACTTTGTCACAGAATAATACTAGCATCCACAGCCTAGCTATGATTGCTTGATTTGAGTGTGGTAATATAATTTTTCCTTTTGAAATCAACTTGATCTGATTACTTTCTCCAAAGCTGTCATGTTTTCACCCCTGTCCCTTTGTTTGTTTCTTGGTTTAGCTTTGATTGTCTGCAGGATTACACAAAAACCTACTGAATGGATTTCCATGAAACTTGATTGAACGATGGTTCATGGGCCAAGACAGAACCCATTCAAATTTGGTGCAGATCCAGACAAAGGGAGAGACATTTTCACTGATCCCAGGGAATAATTCATGAATCTAAATGAATAAAATCAAGCATATTTAGGGGACTGATATCCAAAGTGTTTGAACTCTAGTACAGGTTGATACATATTAGGGGACAGCGCTTTGACGGAGGTATCTGCTCTCCTGAGTGCCATTCTAATTAATAATTGTAATTTAAGGTGCAAAATAATAAAATTTCCAATAATCCGGTATATGCAGCATTCAGAAAAACAACTGTGAATATAACCAGGGAGAGAAAATGGCTAAGAGATATTTTGAAAGATATTTTTGAGCAGCTGCCTTTATTGACAGGACAGTATAAGAGTAAAATGCAGAGTGGGGAAAGAAAAGCAGCAAAGGGCGCGGTCAGGACCGATCTATTGGCTGCTTCAGGAGGACTCAAGCCTTCGTATGCAGAAAGAAATTATTTTAACAAGTAATGATGTTTTGGGGACCAACTTGTGTTGCATACAAATTAATACAAATGATAACCTGTATTGTAATGTGCTTCCAATGCAGTTCAAAGAGTCTCAGGTGAGACTGCATCAGTTTGGAGAAGGTTATGAAGGCATAATAAAAAGTTTGGGGCTCTTACACTCAACCAAGACAAATTAGATTCAAATGGAAATAAAATATCACAAAGACCCAAAAGCAAAATATTAAATGTAGAAAAAGCAATAAAAAGAACAATATAGAGAGATCCTTCAGCCTTCGCTGCTGCTATTGATGTCATTGTGCATTCATCGAAGATAAACACAACACTGAGTAGAAATGGCGTTTGTGGAATAGTAACCAGGGGGAATCTTTGCTGTAGGAGAATAACATTTGTTTGAAAAGTCTGTCTCCGATCACCTGCAGTAACCTGGTGATTTGAGGAGAACTGCTCATGGGAGAATCCAATCAATCAGTTAAAAATGCCATACTTGACAAAACGTCTACACGTCATATATACCAACAGTCAAGCAGAGTTGTGAGAGATACAGGGAGAGACACATAAGAACTCTTTAGCAAATTGATTTTCTATTTCAGTAAGAAGGAAAGCAGTGTTGCATGTGTTCCAATAAGACAATGATTGTAGTACTCAAACAAATATTCTAAAAAAGGCTTAAGAAGATGATGACATCAAAAGGTTTTCATTAGCCAAGTCAAAGTCCTGACCTACATCCAACAGAGTTGCTTTGGCACTATTGGCCTGGTCGTGCAAGAGAGCCCTCAAACCTTCCAAGTGTCCAGTGAAGAGAAGTGGATACAAATCCCTGAAGGGAGATCCAAGAGACATCTAGGAGACATTTATTTGAAGTGATTGATGATAAATAAGATGCCACAGTGTTGGCAGGAGTAGAGGCTGCATCAGAGGCAGCTGTGGGTTCAGGGGAAACACACTGATGTGAACTGTGGCTTTGGTTTTGACCACAACTACCTGGATGTCATTGAATATCGCATCAATAGCTCAGGGCTTCACTGCTCCTCCAAGTGATTTCACAAAGTTTAGAACACCGGCTCTCAGATGACGGCCATGGACGACATGGTGGTGTTCAAGAAGAAGTTACATTTTCCATGAGCTCGACTGTCGGCCATTTAAATATTTGACACCTTAATGACACGATGTGCACTGTTTCATTTAGTGGCTTTACCGTATGAAAATGAACCAAACCACAAATACTCTTAACCACCTTCTACATACTGTATTCACAGAGGTCATGACAGGATCGATGTAAGAACCCTCATCAATGAGTATCAATGACAAACACTGTCATAGCTGAGCCTCAAGGGAATCATCAATTAGGATATCTCTGTCTGTCAACAGAGCGGCGGAAGCGCGATATGCTAACCTGCTACCATCCTGCGATCGCTGCAGGTGCATTCTGCTGAGTTCTCGTCATTTAACCAATGAAACGAAACGTGTTTTTCTTTTCACAATTAACACTATAACACATCTAAATCACACCTGCAGAAAAAGTTAGGCTAGTTTAATTTGTCCAAGATGGATAATAACGGAGGGTTTGAAAAATGGTGGCTTAAAATCTTGGATTTAGTCGTACTGCCAGGACTTTCCCACAAGGACTTTGGTGTTCCCCAAGACAGCATTATATTTATCAAACTCATTCCATAGCATCCATCCTCTAACCCTGTTCTTTAATAATGACCGATAAAGCAAATCCAACTCAAATCATAAACCCATCAGTTACATATTAAAGAACAATTTACATAGTTTGTACTTGGAAGGGACTCAGCTGAAGGCAGTTTTTTCAACCAATTCATGGAACCAACCTGAACCTAATTAGCAAGAAGAATTTCAAACGGTGAACCTGCCACTGTACTACTCATCTTCTTTGTTGGGGGCTGTCACTACTTATAGTTGGTCTGCAGATCTCAACAAGAAGAATAAAGGTCAGTTTACCATATCTGCCAAAATGTATTTCCTACAGGCTCAACATCTCACCTATTGCAGCGTTGCCAGAGTCGACAAGAGAATATAGTAACAAATCAGTAATTAACTATAGAAATATAATATTTACCTTTAGATTGGACTCTTACTTAAGTTTAACTTCTCATGCAGGACTTTTGATTGTAATTGTGTTACATACGTCTCCCTCTGCTGGCTCGGTATCCTGGACTTGGGTATGAGCCTGGGACAAGTGGTTCCCATCATCCCCCACTGTCAGTGCACAGTAAGCAAAGGACAAGTGCCAAACAGGGCTGATGAAAAATTGTTAAGATCAGCAGTGTTTATTCCACCTGTTGTCAACACACTGTGCCTCTTGAAATGACAATTCAGGAGGTGCAGTAGCTTTATTATTGTACCCTAATTAAAAGCCTGTTTTTGTTAATAATGTTATTACTGCAACCATGATTATTAAAGTTGAGATTATTGGCCTTTTTACGATTCAGCCCCCTCAGCAGTCGCAGCCTACATGTATATCTGTTCAACCATGAGCCGGCCCTGCTGACAAGCAAGCGAATACAGTGTATGTCTGTTCTTTCCTGGCTTTTTATATAAGAAAAGAATCTGTTAACACAATTTGGACTGTCAGTGACGAATCTTGCCCTACACTGGCTCGGCTGCTGAGCACAAGCACTTCGGTCAGAGTGATGACAGTTATATAACATCAGGTTTACTGTAGATAATGTTCAGTGAATGTGTTAAAAAAAGACTTTCCTGTATTTCTTTATGTTCCCATCAAAAAGATGAGTGTGGAACCGCTAAAGGTAAAAGCAGAGGTGAATGATATTGATCACACTTATAATGAGTTGCTGCTATTTAAGTGATATTATGGGAAGTACTGTCAAGGTAAACCTGTTAAGTTTTCCTGCAGCAGATGTCAACACTTTTAATTGCAGTTAAAACCAAAGCAAAAATAACAGCTGTAAATGTTTCTTTAAATTACTCTGTGAGAATGACGACTCTGTTGCTTTTTTCTGATCTTTGAAAGAGGTTATTCATCATGATGCATTTTAGAGAAACATTTAATCACGTAGGTGCTGTGACTGAACTATGACTTATACGACTTATACCATGTTTAGCTCAGTAGCTCTATTTATATTTGTCCTGATTGTTTTAACAGGAAATTACACATTATATGTATAGATGGGGCTTTAACTGTGTGAAATGATGGTGGTAATTATTGAATTTGTCTTTCTATGCCTTCTTTCATCTTGAATACCAAAGTGGTCACATAACATTTATAATTCAGGACCTCACATGAGGTATGTTTTAAATGTGGTGAATAGAGTTGTTTTTCTCTCTCTAAGTAGTTGAATGACTTCTTGCGTAATCCTACTTACTGAAACCTTTCACTCTTAAGAGTGTTCAGAAAGAGAGAGATTCTGAGACATTATCGGCGATCGGAGCCTCGAGGAGTTAGGCTGTGATTTTTCACATACAGTATGCATACATACAATCATGTCTGCAGGCCAGCCCGAGGCTTTACATGGTCATTTAGCTCTCTGGTGCACTGATGAATTCAAATTAAAGACCAGATGCCAGCCTCCAACCTTAACCCAAAGGCTCTTTTTTGAATGGAAAAACTCGGTCCACCCACACTCTCTTATGCAGACACAGCACACACAGTCACACACAAAGCTCCCACCTCTCAGCTCAGCACCTCCCCCCCTCCCTTCCAGCACTTTTTTTTCTGCCGTTGCCCATTCACTCATGGATGAAATGAAGTATCCTGTGCTGCGTGGATGGATACCTGCCCAAGTTAAACTCAGTCTGACAGGTTTTAATGCCCTGGTCACTGTATTAAATGAGGTATTTGGAGATAGTGAATCCTTCCTCCCCGTCTACTCCCCATGGCCTTGGCCTCTTTTTCTTTTTTACGATGCGCGAGGACTTCTGGGTCTACTTGATGCAGGAAATTAGCACTTTTGGTTGTAATAACACAGCATATTTGTTAGTATATGAATTTTAATTTGCGAAATTATACATTTTTCAGCTGTATGTGGAAGTATAGTACGTTGTTGAATGCATCACACAGCGTATCGACTTTGGTGTACAGTCAGATGGCTATTTGTGACATGATTGATCTTGATGGATTACTTGAGGAGCGGGCTTGTGGAAATTGAAGTGTTCAGAGGGGAGCTGTGAACACGGGCAACAGAGCGGATTATTGAGGCAATCGACCAAAAGCTCTGTTGTCAATTTAAATGTGAGAAGCTTAATATGGAGACAAAGGTTTTTTTGGGGGGCTGGTTATCCAATACTGCACTGCTCTCCTCCTCCCTCAGCCTTTATCTTTTGTGCTTGACCTCCTCTTCTCCTCTCCTTGCCCCCTCCCATGGAGAGCAGTGTAGCAGCATGTTTAGTGCCGCTGACATGAACAGTGGTAGCATTGCCACTGTCTGGGTGGAAAGATCAACTCGACAATTCGCGCTGATTGTCCTCAAATTGCCTGGCTGGGAGAATCACCTCTTCTGTTTCATGCTTTAAACTGCCTCTGATTCCGCTGGGACAAGCAGCTACAACTCCTGCAGATTTTTTTTTTTTTAACCCCCCCCTGCACCCCTCGCCAACCTCGTCATCCCTCCTTTAGATTTTTTAGGGGTGAGAGAGTAGACTGTGGTGCAAGAATATGTGCTGTGCAGCTCAAGAAAAACAAAGCAGAGCAAAGAGGAGAGGAGCGGTGCAGAGGAGTCTTCATTCTGAGGCGTCATCTATCTTAGGCTGAATTCATCACACTCCGCCGAAGTCATTTTGCTGAGGGGAAAAAAAATGTTTGCCACCGCGAAAGCATTCTCTCTGAAATATTGTTTGGACTTTCTCCCTCCCTTTTCCATCAAACCACATGTTCATCATTTTCATATCTAAGAGCTCGAGATACCACACTGTGGTGGAGGATGCTTTATTCTGTTTTGTTCCAATTGTTTGACTGAAGCTCAATTACCCCATCCAGCATGTAAACTATTGTCTGACTAACCCCATAAAAAGCTACCACCGCTTAAACAGTTGAAAGTGCTTCTTTTCTTATCCCCTGAGTGATTTTGGGCTCGAGCGGAAATTCACTCTCAGCCAGTGAAGTTCCTGCTGTGACTCAGATAAAATATTTGTGCTATAAAATTAGAACTTGAATGAATTTTTAATTGGATGTAAAACACAGGATGTGATTTTCAGTAGACGTCTCTGCACCCACCCAGCACCAACACCCTGCAATAAGACAGTGATAATGATTCACACAATCTTTTTATTTTACAGCATTTATGAATGTGGAAACATCTGATTTCCACCTTGGGTGTTGATGCTCTTAGTTAATTTGAAATGTTTTAGATAAAGTGCAGCACATCTGTCTGAAACATGTTCAGAGGGAAAGATCACAGAGGAAGAGACATCTGTCCCTAACTGGAAACCAGTGTCTCCAGATGTGTGATGATTATAGGTGCTCACAAACGGATCACGTTCACGAGTTGCTACCACAGGAGCCGATCAAACAGCCTCATATGAATTTTTTGACTTTTCCTACCTGCAACGTACAGTTCATATTCATTGCAGCAGCTGTGGAGATGTGTGTATGCAGTGCCGTTGCAGTGTCCAGACAGGTGTGGTGATGAATGAATGTATCATCAGAGTGTGAGCGTGATAGGTCTGCCATTACCTGAGAGTGAAAGCTCAGACGAAGCACCAGTAATTACCGGCTTGTCAACCAGGCAGTGCCACTGACTACACAAAAACACCAGCAGATTGGCATGCTGCATAAAACACTTTTTTATTGGAAATAAAGTATAGTCTGCTTACCTTACTTCAAGCAACGGACCACAGGGACATTGACAGAGTTGGTTGGTAAAAGGATGTTATTTACAGCTTGGCTCAAACCTGAAACTGGCTACAGTCACTGGTGCAAACTTAGAGCAGATGTACAGACGAATATGACCTGTGCATTTTATGATTTTGTTGATGAGAGACACAAGCACTATCCTGGAGCTGTGTGGGACATTGTGGAGAAGAGTCTGGAGCAGAGTGTTATGATTACAGGAGAAACTCCCCAGTTTCATCTGCGTTAGTTAAGGCCACCCTGATGAGTGGCCTTTAATGATGACCAATTACATCAGCTCCTCTTAGCCCTTTTAAAAGAAGCAGACAGTTTTAATGGGTCGGATATCCATGGTGGATTCTCCATGGTTGTATGAAAAGCACTGGACGCTATGTTCACAAGACTTAAAGTCCAAATACATTCAAACTGTCCACGTATGTGGGCCCGTAGAGAATCTGCATTAAAGCCCCTCTGTGGCTGGACCTGCTGACTTCACGCAGGCATGAATGACCTGAATGATACCATCATGAGACACTTTATGACTTTTACATTTGTATTTGACACAGTGGCTGAAACTGTCACAAGAAAGAATGGCTGCCCAGTCACTTCTACTGCTTCACAGCGGTTTTCTCGTGTCATGTGTTAAATGAGCTGCATGTTTATCTGAGGTCACTATGTCAAATATGTCTCTTAGCCTGGTGCTGTTCTGAGCTGTAGAATCTCAGGCAGTTTTAAAACACAAAATTAAAATACAAAACAACAAAAATGCTTTTAATTAAGTGATTTTTAATAATATATCGATTTCAGTGTAATAAGCTAACAACTGGGTTAATTTGTAGTAGAAATAAGTATTTTTATTATTAGCATCTGCCTGTACTGAGACATTAAAAGGCTCTATTCAGTTATTTAGTTACATATGGGCACACAATATGGTGCTAGTAGTGTGGGTGTACATCAGCTACATTAACACATTGAACATATTCTGGTTGGAAAATGCATACTTGTTTTTATTATTCATCATTATTTATATTTCCAGAAATATTGTGTCGTTGCTTCACACATTATCACAGTTTTGTTTTGCTCTTGCTGGTGGACTCACAGTGCTGAAATCTGACCTGTTGGTTGTCAAAACATATTGTAGCTGCTCTACATAGGAACGTCTGCTTTAAAATGAGTGTGACTCGACCTATTCTCTTTGTTTTACTATGCGTATTTAAAAGAGCTGGTCATTGGCTCGTGTGTACACTTTTTCAATGTGCTGCTGTACATGTGCTGCTGTCTACTGCTGCTGTGTGTCGTGACATGTTTGTGAGTGTGTGTGACTGTGATTAGCATCCACGCACATGCATGTCTCCTGTTTGAACTTTGACCTACCTATGAGCCCATTATCTCTGACAACACAGCGGGATGGGCGCCCTTCCTCGGGGGTGGGCTTATCACCTGCTACTCTTCGCCAATTCCCCTTGTCTCGGATTCGGGACGAGAGAGCAGGTGCTCCCGTTGACCCTTCCCCTGTGAACGAGCCGCAGACCCTTTTTGAAGGATGTCCCTGGCTAATCCGGCCACCTCACTCTGCATCGACGGCTGTGTTTATCAGCCAGTGCAGGTTAGGCTAGAGGAGACTCTGCATGAGGGAGAAATAAATAGACAGGAAAAATCAATATGGGCCGCATCGATGGGCTCTCACACGTCAAGAACACAGGTTTATTCAGCACAAGATCTCACCACATTATGTGTAGTCTTTAGAATCATGTCAGGTTTAGTCATTAGTGGATTTGACCAGAAGAGTGTAACGTAGGCAGTTCTGTATGATGTGCTGTGCTGTGCTGTGTGGCGATAAGCAATCCTCTGTGAATGGGACAATAAATACTAAGTCCACTCTATTTGCAAAATATATAATCAAGTCAGCATGTGGAAATAGGCATAAGGACACTTCTAACCAACTTCATCTTTCTTTTGTTCCATCACTGTTTTTCTTTTCTTCTTTCTGTGGTGCTGAGACTGCAGAGCATCATGGTCTAGTCCTCTGGGCTTTGCTGACGGGGCGAAATCAGGCCGACCAGTGATGTAAAGCTGCCTGTGTTTATGTGTGGCTCTCAAGGCCACTTCGCTGAGATAAGCCAAGTTGCTGCATCCACATGATGAGCTTTCAGATATTTAAAGCTACTGGATTTCACGGCTGATACAAAAAACCCCAGCAATTTTTCATGTCACCGTAGCCAGGATTTCAGTCTGAAGTTATAATAAATTACAAAAAACAGAGCAGATGAGGTAATGGGATGTAAAATAGCTGCGTCATGACTGAGATGTTCCCAATGGTTTGAAGGTAGGGTTGTTCATTTGTCAAAACCCCCCCTTCATGTTCCTGATAGCCATTAATAAATAAAGTTGTCTGAAATAAAGAAAAGAAGCTGGTGTCTTTGGCACTTGCAGGACAGTTTGAATGAAATGATTGGCTGGCATTAACTGACCTGAAGTTAAGCCAGAAGTTAGTGAGCGAGTCATAGAAAAGTTGTGTTTTTTTTTGTAGCCTGCTCTTGCTATCTTTACCACGATAACCAGCCGTTGCTATAGGATTGATCTCCGAGCTGTTCAGGAGAGAGGACCCAGCAAGAACAGCCAGGAAAGGTGTTCTTCTTCAATAACCTTTTATAGAAGTGCCAACCGTTAAAGAGCCCCCCCACTGGGACTGAGTCTTTATGTGGCCTGTGGATTTGTTTAAAGTACCATCTGTATTGATCAGACAAAAGAGCCACTATTCAAAGAGGATCGAGTTTGAGCACCATCTTTTTTAAAATCTTTTGTTGGGCCTGTGGTGGTTTCGTGTTCACGCTTTTCTCAGAGCAGATAGTTTCAGTTGTTTACCTCGATAAACCTCTGCATTCAGACTCCATCTTTTGTTGTTACTCGCACTTGATGGAAAATATGTAAAGGTATAGTTAAACAGTAATTTCTCACTACCGATTTCCTGGTGGGGTCCATCTGCTGTTGAGGCTTAAGAAATATTATTAGCTTGGTAATTGCTTGCCACAAATTTCAGTTTGTGTTGCTGTTTTCATTGATTACTCTGTTTTTCTTTTGTTGAGCAAAAGCACACGTCTGTGTTACGTTTTGAAGCTGGAATAAATCGGTGGAGTCTTGCAACAAGGCCGTGTGAGGCCACATCTGCTTTAGTATCTGTAAATACAGGCCAGGATGTGTAACCAAGACGACATCATTTACCATTAATGTGACGAGCAGTGTTTCAATTATGTTCACCAGCAAAACTGAAAAACAAATGTCCGCCTAGAAATGTATTAAGCCAGTGCGCAGTGCTGCAAATGTGTTCTGCTTCTAAGATGCTTTTACACAGTGTAAGGAAATACACATAAATGGATGATCCAAATGAATGGGCCTGGCCTGGCTTTCTTTTTTAAGGCCTATCTGATGAATAGTGAGCTTGGTTATTCTCTCAACGTAAGGCTCTAATAAGCCAAGGGACCCAGTCAAGGCCCAAAAGAGAAGCTCGATTTAAACCAATCTAAAGGAGCAGGGAGCATGATTTACGATATGGGACTGACTGCAGTGCTGCTGCACTCCTGCAGACCCCCCTCTGTAGCCAATCACAGCCAAAACAGTCAACACTTCCTGCCCGGGCTGACTGCAGACCCTATGTGGTGCGGCTGCCTGCACTGTTGTCACTGCTTCTAATCTATTTGATTGATTATGAGCCTAATCCCAGTATTATTCCCTGCATTTTGTCTTGTGCTTTCTCTACGAGGAGGCAATAAAAGGCTAAAGACACTGCTAACCATTTCCTGTGGTTGCAATGATACATTTCCTTTTTTAACCCTAACCCTTTTATTACTTTATATACTGTGAGATTATGATTTTTGAAGATATACTGTAAAAGTCAGATTAAGGTAATTCATGTGATTAGCAGCCGTGACTCAGAGTGATGAATGTCGCAGGCCAAGGTTATACATCACTCTATGCAGTTCAAGCCCATGTTACATGTATTAGAGTAATGGAGCCGTCCTCATATGAAACATGTTCCGCTCCCTCTCTCAGGGGGTTTCCATTTTTTATCAATGCCTAGTACTATCCCACCAGAGCCTGGAGTGAGAGGCCTTTGACAAAATGCAAATTGCAGGGAAGGAAGCACAGAGGTAAAATATCAAAATGTGTCTTTTCTCCTTTTCGCACAGATACAGTGTGCTTGTGTTTTTTCCTCTGTTAAGCATCACACTGACCTTTCACAGTGGTCACGCCCTTGAGGTGATGACAACATAAATCTTCCCCCACGCAGCCGCTGTAGAGATGATGGCACATGAGAGGAAGGGAGTCACGACCTCTGACCGGCCAGCGTGGACAGCGTCTGACTTCTGTTCACTCTGCAGCTGAGCAGTGTTGACACAAAATGACTTAGCCATTCTGGCAGACAGCGAGGAAAAGCAGAAGAGAGGCAGTGTGTTATCGGGCCGACGTAGGAACTCAGCCACTCAGAGTGATAACACAAAACACATTCACATCAGACAAACTGCCTAGTCCCTGGCCTCCCACTATCTTCCCTCCTCCTCCATTCGTATGCCTCCTTTGAAAAAAAGAAGAAGAAACAGTTGGAAAGTAACAAGTTTGTATTTGCTGGCCTCTGTATTGGAATGGGGCCGAGAGAAATTCCAGTTCTAAAAGAGAAGAGGAAGCCCCTTTGTCTGGACAGATAAGGTTTGAGGAGGGAAGAGGAGCGTTTTTTTTGCGAATTTGAACGATGCCAAAAACTGCCGGAGTAGATCTTCTTTTCCACGACCTTTCAAGTGTAGTTACCATACAGAATGGTTCCTTTGGGTGAATACAAACCCCACTGAATTATAGAATTTTGAACAGCGTCCACCAGTGAGCAGCTAACTGTACCTGTGGTCACGGGTGTGTGCATAAATGTTGCAGAGAAACTCTTTTTTAAATTAGACTTCAGATCTCATTCGGTTCCCCTGTCCTGTGCAGAAATCCATCACCAGATGTCATTTTATCTTCAGGACTATCAAACTGAAGTAGGTAGGTGGAGTCGGGAAGCACTTCATTGCTCTTGTTCGAAAAATGTCCGTCGGTCTGTCATGCAGCAGTCCACTGACTCAATATCTGCAACAGTGGGGAGGCACTCAGACATGAAAGCAGCAGTATTAAAATGCTTCTTTAAAAAAATGGAACAAAGTCACTCGGCGTCTGATGTCTTAAGCGGATTGAGAGAAAATCCATCTGCCTTAATGTCAGCCCCGGCTGTCTATGGAGTACAGTGAGTAGTAGGCTTTGTTGATGGTGATGTTAGTGAGGAGTGGACTCAAGCTGACAGCGAGAGGTGAGAGTGAGGAGAGGAGAGGGAAGTTGAGTTTTTTGTGTATTATGGAAGATGCAGTGTAACAGACTGTGTGGCTTACAGGAGAATCAGCAGCACAGGTGTGGCTGAGCGATTGGGGATGCGGGGCCTAAATTCTGCACTCTCAAGGAATGAGGATTTGAATTGTTTGTGACAGAGATACATGACAGCCTTTCTGCTTGCCAGTCACCAAAACGGTGTATTAAAACGCTTATATGAGAAAGGTGGCAGAATGTTTGAAGGCATGGAACATCACCCTACCCCTCACATGTGAGTCACCTTACTGTGCACCCGCATAAAGCACGTACTGCTGTTTGTGCATGTGGTATAGAGCTCAACTTAATCTTGAATGCATCGAACATGACATGACAATATTTGCTAATAAACACAGTTCCACAAACAGATGAGGCGTTTAGCTGAACTCTGCTTTTCAGGAAATGACTGCATAACGTATATATTTATTTTGTTAATGCATTCCCAAGAAAAACACAACTAGAGCCATGGAGAAGTGAGGAGCAGTTTTCCCAGCTGTCTTTAACAGTTGGAACCAACTAAGCACATTCTTTGCCAAGGAGCTGAATATATTACCAGTGCCAATGCAATGTGCAAATTCTGTTAAAGGAAATGTAATTTTCCATTCCCCCCTTGTTGATTGCCCTTAATGCAACATGCAAAGTGATGGTGATTTAATTGAATCTCCGAATGCGACTAATCTAAATCAAGGAGCAGATTAATCCGTGGCCATTGTAATATCTTATGCAAATATTTGAAGCATATGCCATTAAAAGCTTTTATTAATGAGATCTCCAGGAGGTCGCTGTCACATGAAAGCAGACGGAGTATAGGAGAAGAAAATGTGCCCAACCTGCAGAAACACTGCCTGCGGCAATTTACATGTCTTTAATGTGAGCTTATATAGATTCATATGCATCAGTTGCATATACAGTGTGCACTGCGGCTTGAATCACATCCATTTCTGAGTAACTTGTGTGAATAAATGTTCTCTTTGCCTATATATGGATGAGCTACTGACATGCATAGAGTAAATAACCAGCAAGCTGACATAAAGCCTGGTCCAAATCCTTATAGTCCAGCCTATTATAAATTCAAATCAACAGAGTAAAAGGAGCAGGGATGCTAACAGCATGTGATCTGTGTGTCCTGCTGTAAGTCTGGCCTAGCGTATAATGTGTGTTAATGTTAGCTGGACCTCCTGGGCTGCTCTAGCATGGGGCTGAATTTACCCTCGGGTATCACCGACTTATTTCTGCCATCCTTTGCACAATCCACCGTATGCTGATGCATTATGTTTTCCATTATCTGTTACCCCTTTCTCCCCCTCTCGCTCACTCACTCACACCTCCCACGGTGCTGGACAGCATCAAACAGCGCATGGTGATTAAAGGAAATGTCAGTGCATTCATTAAAAATTCCTCAGAGTATCGCTGGGCTCACTGCGCCCATTCGGTTTTATGAAGCATCTTGGAATTGTTCGATTGTCGTATCACATGGCAATCTCCTGCATTACGTCCGAGTGTGCTTGCGTTCGAGTGTGTTCAACCTCTTACTGCTTCCCTCTCATTTTATGGCGTTTACGCTTGATAGATTGTGCTGCATTACAGGAGAGGGAAATAGCTTCTCACAGCCGGTTGGTCACTCTTTCACTCGTACAGTCCCCTACTGCCACTGCCCCCCCCCCCCCCCCCCCCCCCCCCCCCCCCGTCACTACCCCTCTTTTGCTTTGGGGGATGGCCACAGCTGGCCAGACATCCAGGCAGGGCTATGCCTGAGGGAGCCCCATGCAGCTGGCAGATAGTGAGGTGCAGTAGTGGAAGTCGGGGTGAGCTGAGGGGGTTGGGAGCTGTGTGTGAAATTCATGAACAATTGGGGATTTGAAAAGCACCAGGGTCCATGTTAATATATTCCGTCTTTGATGGTATAACAACACGAGTAAAGGCCTCATGATACCAGAACAGGTGACGAATCTCAACTATCCAGAAATGAAGCTAAAAAATATCGCAGATACAAGATTATCCATATAGTCAGAGTGTAGAGGTGATAGAGAGATGGAGCCGCGATGTGGAGGTCCTGCCGATACAAGCGCTTGACCAATCAGTCTCATGGCTTTTCACTCAGTTTTATAGCATCAAATAACTAATTAAAACCTCCCTAATGCTTATGCTTTTCTTATTCTCATTTCTCTTGATATCTACTTATAGGCACTGGTTCTGCATTACTCGGTATACACTTAAAATTACAATACATTTATACTTTTACTTTTTATTTATTTATTTGTATCTTTACTTATATCTTAGATTTACTATTTACTAAGACTTCTTCCTCATCTTCTTCTTGTCTCGGTTTACTGGAGGATCGTGAACAACATAAGGTTCATACCACAGTGATGTTGTGCTGCTGTTTCATGTGAAATCAGTTTACACAGGTTTTCTCTGAGGTTTTTAATGTAAAATGTTGACACTTTAATCAACTGTCGCTTCCCCGACTAAATGAGGAGAGAGAGAGAGAGAGAGAGAGAGAGAGAGAGAGAGAGAGAGAGAGAGAGAGAGAGAGAGAGAGCAAGAGAGCAAGAGAGCAGCAGGGGTCGACAGACCTAAAGGCTGGATGAAGAGATGGAGGGCCGAACACAAAGCAGTGAAACAAAGATACTAAATGTAATTTTCTGATTGTTTCACAGCGGTTATGTTCTAAAGCACAAAAACAACCTGCTGAAGATGTTGCTTCATGTAAATACAGACATGAATTCAGCTCAGTGCTGCTGGTCTGCTGTGAGTCACACACACACGACTCTCTGTATCAGGAACATTCGGCAGGACAAGTAGTTTTAACATTTAGTGTGTGTTAAGTGTGATTATTCACAATTAACTTAACAGATATCAGCGCCGTCATACTTTCAGTGTGAGGAGTACGAATTTTAATATAAGATTTATATAACATGATTCTATATATTCAAATCAATATATTCGATTAAACTATTTCTCAACATATGTAATTACATAGTAAGATTCAAAATAAGAATTAATTCCTGTTTGTGTTATTTCAATTTAGAACTCAGTAGAATTATAACATACTCTAATCTTTCATTTCAGTTTGTGATAAAGACAATTTATTTCTGACTAGTCATACATATGACACCATACTGTGTCAAACTTAATTCAAGGTATCTTGAATTAAGATGAATTTAAGACATTTTGAACTTGGATTATGACAAGTCAGAATTACATTGTAGGTACCTGAAACTGGAATTATAGTCGTAATTAAATTGCAGATGTCTGTTATACATGTAAAACCCGCATTATACAAGAAGGACTACTGGAAAGGTTCAAATTTAGCTTTTTGTCTTTTTATCAGAAAAGTCGATTATTCGGAATAGGAATCGACAGATGAATCGATTATCAAAATAATCGTTAGTTGCAGCCCTACTTGGAACAGTAATGTAAGTAAGTTCTGATAGCTTCCTCCATGTTGGACTCTCCATTACTCTAAAGCAGCACTGTCACGATTGGTTAACAACGTAAATTTACGGGTCAAATTTTAACAGAGTTGTTTTCTGACAAGGAATCAATCCTGGAGAGGTCAATTGACTTTTCCCCTAAAATTAACCAAGTACTTTAGTTGCCTTTAAACCGTACTAAGCCTCAACAATAGAGTGGTGGAATACATTTAAAAATGATCATATGTAGCCTATGGTTTATGTGCCAGCCATTTTGCACTGATAAACAGTGCCGGACAATAACACATTCCTTTGGGTTGTTTTTGAAGGACATATCTTAAACATTGTATTCATGGAAGCTTACTGTAAAGCTCCATGTTCTATAGCAACTGAATAATCAACCCACACTCCTTTGATAAAAATAACTATATTATTTGACAGTTAATCTAAGCCTTTTGCAGAAGATGGACTGAAGATGTTTTCTTGCGTAATTTCCTGGAGCGTGCTGAGAGTTGTAACAATACTGTTTCTCTCAGGCATGGTCTCTCCTCCCCTGCTTCGATTTAGTGCTATTACTAGTTGGCACATCTTAGTTGGGTTTAATGAAACACATCTTTGAGCGGCGAGTCAGCTATTAATATGCTTTTTTATCCCTTCTGGTCCTCCATTGTCAGGCAGAGAAACAGGCCAGTCAATTTCACAGAAACAACTCTCAGCTATAACCGCAGCTCTAGTTGGACTTCAGCAGTAAAGGAGCAATTGATTCCATTTCCCTGGAGGGCACAAACTACATTTCTGTCATGTTGTTAAAATGTTCATTTATCTAAAAATATAGCCAAGCTCAAGTGACCATCCATTTCCTGCATTTTACAGATGCACATTTAGGTTTCTGCCTTAGTGAAAAGCAGTGGAAGGTTTGATTCTGCTGGAATCTGAAAAGATAAATGCCACCAGTCATTTGAAAGGTTCATTTGCATCTGCTTGATTTCTTTAATCTGTAATTGCTCATTGCAGTTGTGTTTCTACACTCAGCTGGTTGATCAGTGGAGGAATCAGCCCTCCTTTTCACCAAGAACACAGAGATCAACAAAGTACAGTCATTTACAGTCTTCTTCAAGCCAATAATGTAAGATTAGCACAAACCAAAACAAAGAAAGAGATTTATGGTGGTCATCCCTGGGCTCATCATCAGAATTTGTTATTTTCCCCCAGACATCTAAAGGCCTAAGACCATATGGAATTTGAACACAAGTAGTATCACATGTTTTTGTTTCGATTTTTAGGTTTGACTTGAAACAGTTGAGTTTCAGTGTTCAGCCATGACCTCAAACAGCACACAAGGTCCATCCAACAGCTGACCCTGGAGCTTTTCCATCATAATGCAAGATTGTTATCTGCAGATTTTTCCTGGTCGGCACTTTTTATTCAATGGCCATTCAGAATCTATGCATTAACATTCAGTAATCATCTCTCTCCACAGCTGCTTTCCGACATGCACTGGGCCCTGCAGGTCCTCCGGATTTTCTCTGAAAGGGGCGCACGTGTCAGCGCAAATGTCCAAGTGAGACGCCCCGTAGTTTCTGCAGACTTTATCCGCCTGACCTAGTATAAAGTCCATTGAAATCCTGGAGAAGTCAATGCGTGACCACAGCAGGGGATCACTCCCGGGATTCACCACGAGCAAGTGGGGTGGGGTTGATGATGTTTCTGACAAGTGACAGACGCAAAAATGAAAAAACCAAAAGAAAACAAACATTCCTGGTTAAAAAAGCGTCGTCATACACTTAAGACACTGCCGAAGATGTCATGAGAGTTTGTGGTGATAAGAGCTGATGATGGTGTCGGGGTGCCGTAAACATGATCACGTGATCTTGGCAGCGGAGTTAATATGTCACTTCCTGCCTCTGCCTGCTGCACCCGGCTGCTCCACCTCTCACCTGAATAATGCAGAGGATTTGTTGCTGTTGTGGACGTGTCTGTGCAGAGAATCTCCAGCTGTGTGGTGCATGTGTGAAAGGCAGACTCTGGGTAGCCAATTCTCTGTATTTTACCCGTAGGTCATGTCTGAAAACGGCTTATGTAAGTACTTATTCATAGTGAAAGAGTCCGCCATTGCTACTCTGGATTCAGACTCCCAACATAAGCATTAGGGATTCACTGGAAAACGATACATTAACATTATTATATTTCTAAGATCAGAGTATCATTGTTTACTGTTCAGTCTTTTTACACCATGTCACAGGCTGCATTTTCAATGTATTGTAATGTCTCTGAGGTTGGGGCTGACCCCGTGTGGCCCAGGATAGTGTTTAGGCAGCTTTTAAAAAAACTAAACTCAACATGTGTAACAGCACATTTGCAACAGATAATCACAATCAGCTAAAGATGCCTTGTTACACAGATTCCTCAAATAAAGACAAAGGTAACAAAGTCATGCTAACAATGAAATTGATACATCAGCTGACACATGCAAGATAAATGATACTTACACAGATGGAAACCTGGAAAATGTACTATTTTAAAGAGTGTTCAAACCATAATGTGTCCTGCGGCTCTAACATGTGATCGATCATAAGAAATGTCTACAATATAACAAGATACTCAGACAGTTATGTTTTAGTAAGAGACTTCATCATGATTGTTCATATTCATATTTTACTGCCACCCCATGGAAAAGGGAAATGTAGCATATATTTCCGACACTTATTTATTAGCTGATACATATATTGAAAAAAAAAGTAATGATTCCTAGGAAGTTGTGATCAAATACTTATGACGAAGAAATGTAATGGAGTCTTGATATTTTACAGTTGAACCATAAACTTAAATTTTTTTAAATGAAAGCACAAATACAATCAAATTTGTTGAGCTTATATTAAGAAAATAAACATATTTTCTACATAAAGTGTAGTTTATTCTATTTTATTCTTATCTGAGCACACCAGCAAACATATTGTTAACGCTGATAAAGATGTAGCTGGCAAAAGCTCATGTCATATTCAGTCAACCGATATATCGATCAGGCTCTAATAACAACAATAAACAAAGTAACAACTGAGAAAAAATGGTGATGAAATTAGCCACAACATTAAAATGTCTGACTGATTGATGTATATATACAGTATATACATTCTAGGTACCTAGATAAAAATTGATGGAGAGGGAGGTTTATTGTGTTGTCCATAATCGCCCTTTCTCTACAGATAGTTATGTACTGTATAGAACCCGCCCCACAGTCTGTAAAGGGCTAAAACGTCAGAGTGTCCGTCCATGTACGACAGGCCTGTGTATATACTGTATGCTTGAGGAGGTGCAGGCTGGGGTCTCTGCTGTCTCTGCTGCAGAGCGAGGGGAAGGCCGGGGGAACCAGAGTCACAGAAAAGCCTTTGTCCGCCACCCGCTGCACGGAATGAAATGGCATTGATTGTTGGCTCAGATGTCGGGTAGGAGGGAGGGGCTGGGAAACAAGGAAAACGAGAGGGAGACGGAGAAGAAGAGGATGCAGAGAGAGACATGAAGAAACAGGCAGATGGACAGGGAAGGGGACAGGCAGGGAGATATTGTGGAAAGAAAAAAAGATGGGCAGGAGTGAACAGAGAGAAACGCGGGGAAAGTGTGAGGCTTCTGCAAATCTATGATAGGACTTAAAAGGAAGAAGAACAGAGGGACCAAGAAAAATGTAGGATGAAAGAGAGGAAGCTGGGCATCAGTGCCATGTAAGCAGGTGGTGTCTGTGGCAGCCTCGTCCTCAGATCTTCCTCAGTGGGATACCTCATCAGCATTCCTGCCTCAAATTTAATTTCAATTTTAACTATTATCAGAGAGTGGATGAAGGCAGGGTCCCAGTGGCTCTGAGGGATTAAGTGCTGGCTGTGTACTCATAACATCGTAGCTTTGAATCTGGCAGCCTTCATCATGTACTTCCCATCAATTTACCCTGAATAATAGACAGGAAATCTGAAATGATACAGTGATACAAGACAAGTGATTTGCGTACATTAGCATACAATCAAATGAGTGTGAGTAAGATGTAGTTAAAATAGAATGAATCTCATATTAATGAGTGGGATCTTATTAGTAGATAGAATGGTTAATTGAATAATGATGTCTTCCACACACACTGGAAATGATATCATGCTCGTATCCTCGTATCCTCGTATAATGAATGAAGGGATAAACGCATCACATATCTCCTGCCTTTGACGAGGAATGTAGAAGAAATGTAGAGCACGGAGAATATCGAAGGAGGTTTATTTTGGTTAACCTCACGACAATCTTACTTAAGTCGAGTATGAAAGGCTTTTATTGTGATGCACAATAGTACAAGAGGCATCATCATTCACTTTGTGTGAGACCTTTCTTAGAGTCTGACATGTTTTCAATGGGAATACCTCTGGGAGTGTCAGTGAATGTATAGTATACAATAAAACTGTTTTTAGTTTCACTTTCACATTCAGAGCAAACATTAGAATAGGGCTGCACGATATTAGGAAAACGTGAGACGTGTGATGACCAATATTGTGATGACGAGATGAATTGCGATAAATAAACAAATGCTTTAGTATACAGTGTTTCTGCTTTGGTTTCACTGCTAACGTAGACCCCATACAGTAAGCAGACAGAAAAAATTAAAAGCATTATTTCCATTCCAACATCATGGTTTCTTTGAAAGAATTCCACCTGGCTACGGACCGGGGACCACGCATAGCTCCACAGCCCGAGGGAGAAGGCACACAGCCCAGCCACAGTGCCACCAAGTCCAGGGCAGACACCCAGGGAGCCATGCACAGCTCCACTAGGTCCACTTACTGTGTTCATTTCAGGTCTTTCGGCTGCGCACTGTGCCAACCGCGTCGAGCCAAACCGAACCCCGACATCTCCTCCAGCTCTATGGACTAAGTTTACAAATTCTGTTGTTTTTACCCAGACTGAGTTTAGACATGTGTCCGATCACACTTTTTGTGTGTGTGCGTGTGTGTGTGTGTGTGAGAGAGAAAGAGAGATTGAGAGAGAGAGGAAAAGAGCGAGTGGGACGGCTGATGAATGCGCTGCTCTGAAGAAAGATTGAACTCATTAAGAAAAGAATCGATCATCATGTGATGATCAGTGTTGATATTGTGGCAACAAACAAATCAACATTTAAACTGTAGTGGGTCAGAGAGAGCAGCGGACTCAGTGTGTCATACTTTTCCCTCAGTTTCTAGGACTATCATAAATAAGCTACGCAATTCTTTTATATAATCAACTGCTCATTGTGATGAATTGGACAAAAGTGATCACTGGAAGTTTCCACAGTAGAATTAAGTCGGGAGGAGGCGGAGCGAGATTTGACGGAGCCTCTCGCATTTCTTTGCTTCTCTCTAATCTCTTCTTCCGACAATTATTCATTGACGGAAAAACCCGTCAATGATCTGAATATCTTTAATTTATTATCCAGGGCAGCAGGGATCCACATGATTCGGCAAATATATCGACATGCAGAGCATGAATGCGTGGCACATTGAAAACCATTTATCGCAGTTCAAGCAGTCTTTTGTGATACGCATATCGCGCATGTTGATATCACGATGACGATAAACTTTTGATATATCGTGCAGCCCTACATTAGACACATATTTTAAATGTAGTTGGCTGTTTTCTTTTCCCAGATAAAAAATTCCAGGTTAGATGGCACATTTATTTGTTCTGGTTCTGTGTATGATCACTTCATAATATAAAAGTATCACATACTATTGTGTATATATATATATATATATATATATATATATATAGATGGAAATATCTTATACTAGTGTTTAAAACTCCAGAAATGAGCAGGTTTATATAGTAGAATTTGTCTCTGTATTTTATTCAGACGTTTCAAACATTCTTTTCGTGCTTGCTCTGTGAAAAACTGGTAGCAGTTTATCAATCTAGTTGCTTATAAGCTGCACCAAATTGCACTCACTTATAGAAATTAGTTCCTTAATATTCCAGATTTTTTCCATCAAGATCCATTAATTATTGCCTGGGAAATTGAGGGCTGTTAAACACATCAAATACACAAGAAGCATGTTCCTAAACAAAATGATCTTCCCTCCGATTTTCCGGCCTCCTCACTCCTCAGCCAGACCTATGAAGGATTTGTACTGACACAAGACAACTGAACATTCAGCCATTTAAAAATATTCTGCTGCTCCTTAGCTCAGCATCCTCCCTGCAATTGCTCATAGAGCGATACAAGCTCACAGACGCTCTCCCAGTGAGATGTACTTTGTTACATTTTTGTAGATGTGAAAAGCAAATTCAGCTGAGCTTTGAAGATGTCCTATTGTGCATGATTTACATGCAGGCGGCACACCTGTGGGTGTCTCAGCTTACGGAAAACATGCAGCAGGGAATTCTTTAGAAAGAAAGAAGCTGTATAGAGGACATCAAAGCAAAGTGGTCAAATGTCTGCGCTGGCGAGTACAGCTCTACTTTCACCCTGAAACTCTCTCTCTTCTTTTTTTCTTCCTCCCTTGTTTCTTGTCTCGCTCTGCCAGTCCAGACATTGGCGCTCCGTCTCCTTTTTTCTCCTGGGAGTTACAATTGACATGCCTCGGGCTAAAGGGAATTTGTTCTGCACGTCAAGTATGCATCATCGCGCTGTTTCTGTGGCCTTTAGAAACTGTGAAACATACAGAAAAGCATATATAAACACATTGCAGTGTGGCCGTCGTCCCTGTTAAAAGTCAGGATTCAGTAATAAGAACATTTCACATGTCTGGTTGTTGGATTGAGCAGGACGATTAGCCCTCCGATCAAGTAGTGCCAGATGTAGATTGGTTATTAAACGTCCAATGACGACACTAAGAGAGTCCTGCTACATTGGCATCTTCTCATGGTTGAACAGCAGTGTGTGTGTGTGTGTGTGTGTGTGTGTGTGTGTGTGTGTGTGTGTGTGTGTGTGTGTGTGTGTGTGTGTGTGTGTGTGTGTGTGTGTGTGTGTGTGTGTGTGTGTGTGTGTGTGTGTGTGTGTGTGTGTGTGTGTGTGTGCGCGTAAGCGTCAGGTTAGTGTGTTTGTGTGTGGAAAGAGATTTGAAGAAGGACCGAGCACCTAATTATACTTAGAGAGAAAAGCAGTGTGTGATAACCTGATGGCTCCGCTATTCGTACAAAAAAAATATTTCTCCCAGTTGGAACAGAGCATAAGACTCCAGTTTAATAATGAACGGTGCATTCATAATTATGCTGACTCATGGATAATACAGTGTGGCTGCAGCAGGGGGCAACATCTGTGGTTTGGGCAATCTATTATTTTATTCTATACTGAAAAGACATTTTTTTCATGGGGAGTAGAAGAGGTGGGGACAGAAGTAATAAAAGACAAAAAAAATAGAAAAGAGGAGTTGGGGGTTATTGCAAGGTCAATTCCATTAAGAATGCCTCAGGATGAATGTATGGCCCAGAGCTGCTGGGCACATCGGGGCTCGCCTTTCATCAATCACCAGCTTTTATGTTTCGGCCATGACACAGGAAGCAGAAGGGAGCTGATTTGATTATTGCCATATTTCTGAGTTCTGTAGCTGACAGCCTTGGAGAGAAAAGCGCACAGAAGTTCTCAGCGTTTTATTATTTATAATTTCCAACACAAGGATGGTTACATTTATATATTTTTGATCCCATATGAAGAAGAAGAAAGCCAACAATGAATGTGTCATAGTGACAAGTACTGCCTGTGCAACGTCTGCCTTTGTGCCGTAGAACTCTAGTGTTTTCCAAAAACTATTAAAAAGCCATCAGTGACCCAGTTGCACAGGTTTTTACTTTCCTTCATCACCATAACAGTGAGCACTGCAGTTTAGTTTAACTCAATTCCATGCGCACAGTAACACTAATCACAGTGCACATGTATTTACCACATTAGTAAATGGGCAAGCTGTGGTTTATCTGGAAACAACTATAATGTTTATATTTTTAACTGATTTTATTGAGTTGTTTTTATCGCGGAAAACAAAAATGTTTCTTCAGTTGGAATTGACAGTTGGCTTTAATAAGGTCAGGAGTGTGTATCAATGTCAACTTTTCAAGAACTGAGCTACTGACATGGTGGAATATAATTCATTCTCATGAGGAATAGTGAAAACAAGCGTTTATCAAGCATGGGTTTGGCTTATTGTCCTTTGTCTCAATGTAATATGAAGATTAAATGTGCAGAAGGCTTTTATAGTGTAATTGGCTGTTCTGTCAATGTGCATATCAATTCATTTCCCTCTGCTCCGGGTCACAACGCAGCTCATTCACTTTAAAATGCTAAAAAAGGATTCAGACATCTATAATTGAGCATCATTGGGGAAAATGGAAGAACAACAGCAAAGACAAATTAGGTAGCGACACTCTGGCAATCAGTTGCACAGTATCGTTATGATGTATTTAGAATTCATTTATATCCTCTTGGGTCTGCTGTGGCTCAGGCGAGACAGCGGGTCGTCCAATAGTCGGTGGTTCGATCCTATGTTTATTTTTTAATTTATATATATCTCATTGTATTTGTAGTTATATATGATAACGTTTATAGTTAAACATTAAAATATCAAGCCTTCAGACTAATTGACTATATATATATATATATATATATATATATATATACACATAGTATACACACACACACACACACATTTATATATCTTCATCAAATCTTCATTGGCCGGGCCCTTTCTTTATTTTATCCAGAGAAACCGCAGCTACCCCTGTTTACTGTTTATAAGCCAGTCTCTTCTGGTCCAATATGGTGGCAGTGTTGATGTACGATCTTTGGCCAATGCGACATGTATGTATGACCATATTGAATATAATATATAATGAATTGTTGAGATTAATCTACTGTCAGGGCTAAAACTGTGTGATCTATCAGAATCTGCTTAAAGGATGTGAACATGTACAAAGAATTCCGTTCCTCAATTAAATACCTTCAAAGTCTTCATTACATGTATTATACTATCTTTCAGACCAAATGTGGATTTAAACTGCAACGTTACTGGTTGGTAGAGGTATTCAACTGCAAGGTGGTAATTGTAGTTTATTGTGTTTACAAAAGAAAGCGAGAGGACTATTGTGTGACAGATGGCGGGAGGAAGAGGTGATCATGTATGTGAGAAGCCGCTATAGGGGTGTTGCTTTCCACTGGAGATATAATAAGGATAACATGGTGACAGAGTGAGGATACAACACAAAACATGTTTTTCATGTTCACCCACAGGAAAATTACAGCATGAAATGGGAAAATTACATTTTACGATACTATATATTTTTTATTCTAATACTTCAGTTAAGTGCCGTGTGTTTGGTTTTGTGAATATATTGTCAAATTTAGTGCTTTTTTTTGTACCTAATAGCTGATAAAGCACAATGCTGCTTTTATTACACAGTGTCACTAGTTTACTTCCTTTCCAAGCCTGACTTGTCGAGTGTTTCTCTGACAATCACTGTTGCCCTCGACCTCGACCTGAAAGCTCTGGACAGGTTGTCAAAGCATTTTGAGTGAAGAGCCCGATATAATAGAACAGAATAAGATAACTGCTTGTTCGTATTTACCTGTGTCGTTTTTTCTTATTAAATCTTTTTTTTTTTGTATTCGAGCCAGCACTATAACACATCCTTCCCTTCCCACTCAACCGCCCAGTGGAACCAGCAAGACCCCAGGGAGAAGACAACCTCTCCACCGGCCAATTACACCATTAATTGCTTATCAGATCCAATTTGGGATTGCAGTAAATGAAGCAAAGTATTCTCTCCTGCGTGTGTGTGTGTGTGTGTGTGAGAGTGAGAGGGAGGGAGCGTGGGCTCGTGTGTGTGTATCTAACTGTGGCAGGCTCAATTCAGTGTGTTACCCCTGTCATCCCCAATCAGTGGAATTGAAACACCTAATTGCCGAGCTCCCACTCGTTTGCCTTCTAAAACATTCCTTTGTTTGTCTAATCAGTCTCTCACACACTCACACTCACACACACGCAGAGCTGGATACTGTGACACACCGGGTCTTCCTCGTGGATGCACACAAACACATCACCGCATGCGACTGCTCCACTCTCTGAGATGTACTCTAACTTCAGAGGCATGCATCTGCTCTAGTGGGAGGTGGAGTAATTGATGGAGAGCATTTTGTTTTACAGCTGCTGTCGTCTGTAGATATGCTGACACATGCTTTAATTAATAAGGGGGCATTAGAGAGCCTCTTCACTGTGAGCCTCCGCTGCCTGGAAGTTTCCCTCAGTGTCCCTGACAAGATTAGATACACCTCTTCATCCAAATTAATTTTTGATATTTCATTTAAAATGTGCACCTCCGACTCTTTTTCTCACTTTCTCGTGACTTGTGAAAATTTTTTTTTAAAAAGTAAACAAAGGTGACTTGAATTTGAACTCCTATTGATCCTCCTCATCTTCTCTACCTGTAACCCGCCCAAACTGTAATGAACCATGAGAAGATTAGGCTAATTGGACCATGGCAGGTGAAGAGTTCAGCCTACCTCTATCCTCTCTAATGCACATCCTCTCCCATCTTGGCAGGGCGCGCACACACACACACACACACACACACACACACACACACACACACACACACACACACACACACACACACACACACACACACTGCTTGTCAAGCATAATAACCTGGCTGCTTTATAAGATGTCTCATTATACCTGCAATTGACTTGTTGGAGACATAACCGTTGATGCATTCAGGGGTGTTGTGTCAATTTTTGATAGAGTTGCCGACTGATTTATTTTCTCAGGGAAAGTGAATCGATGGAAATCTCATTAAGGGAGAAGGTAAAGGTCGCGGCATGCGTGTGAATGAACGCTCCGGTGGTTCTTAACACAGTGTCAGTTTTAAAGGTGCGTGGGTGACTTGTGCACAGCGCAATGACTCAAAGCAAACTTTAGTTTCCGGAGAGAGCGTGATATTGAGTTTTTACTTGAATAATCACAGCAATGATGGCACAATTATTCCTGGTATAGAAAAATATAAAGTAAGATTTCTATGTTTTGGTAGAAACAATTCAGCTAACATGGAAGAATGTTTAGCAGCCAGATGTTTTCAGCTGTTGGTGGAGCACAGCGAGCTGGCAACCTGTTGAGACTGTTTTCCTGTCTCGTCTCCAGTGCATGCTGAGGGAGACTCTTGTGACAATTAGAGCAGTATAACCAAGTCAGACTGATTGCCCCAAAGCTACATTTGTCAAGAAACAATATTGAGAGTGCATCACCCACGTTTCTGAACCGGTCCATCAGCTGTCCGGATCCTGCAGGGATGCTGCAAAACGTGAGAAAATAGCAGGAGCTGCAACTTAAATGCGGCTGCTGCGCTTCAAGGCAAGAATGCTTTTCATTTGTTTTAAATGAGTGTGTGGAAATGAGTGTGTGGCTATCTGTACTGTATCGATATTATGTCTTAGTTTTTTATTTCTGCTGGAAAATGTGCTAAGGTCTCTTGGGGAGTTCAGCGTGTTCTCAACTGTTAAAAGACCCCAGACCTCGATAAGTCCCAGTGAACTCGGTGACTGGCTGCCCGGGGGGACGGATATTTCCCAGACTCAACCCATCCAAAGGAAGAGTTTTTTGGTCAAGAGCTGTTACTCATTTTATTCCCCTACCTCCTCGCCTCTACTCATTTCCTCTCCTCTTTGGTGTCTCTGTCAGCCTCCCGCTCCAGTGGCAAAGTGACAAGTGAACAATGATTCATATGCATCGAGCACAGAATGGAGTCTATTTCAAATGTCTTGCTAGCCCCACTGAAGTCACCCAGTGCTACCACACATCCCATTCCACATCGTACTCCTGCACACACTCACACACACACTCACACATACGCACGCGCATACACACACTGCCGTGGGTTAGTTGTGAATTGTATTTCAGTGGTGTGAAGCCGGCAGCATATGAGGAGACAGTAGGGGGAGAGAGAGCTGTGATGTTTACACACCTCAGATAAATGACCGTGCTGTTTGCTTTAATAACCACACTGAATGCAGAGACACATGTAATTGCTTTGATGTTGCACTGATGGCTACAAATAATGGCACTCGCCATGATTATGGAGTCAGTGAGGTGCTGGAGGCGCACACACGGGCCTGCGTGCACAAACTTCGGCACATGTGCACGTAGCAGCACGTGGGAATCCCCCCCATCCCTCATCTCCTTTAGTTTTTGTCTGGGTCCCCACCCCAAGGGCTTGATTTAGATGAAATGTCACTTTTAATGGAAAACTTGATGGAAGCAAAACAACAACTTGGAATATTGCTTGTGTAAGTAGCAGGAATGGCGGCAAGTGCCAGGGCGATGTTAGTGGCAGGGGTTGTTTCTCCCTTGATTGTACTCTTTTGGAATTCATTGGTTGCCTGTATGACATTACTGTTGTAGGAAATGTAGCCCTCAGGCAGGCAGGGCAGCCGACACATTGCTACTCTTTATAGATGAGTGTGCCAGGAGGAAATGCGTTTGCGGCCGGGCCCCGCTGTGGACTCGATGTGGAGCCAGCTGAGGGGGAGTGGACGGCGGCGCCACAGCGTCTCATCATATCTGCCCTTTCTTCGATTGTTTTCATCTCACTAACTTCCAGTTTTAATTTCTTTCATGTCATGAATTGCATGAGTTACACTGACATTAATAGGACACAAACCTCCCTGGCAAGGCGTCATTAGTTTTTGCTTGATTAGCTTCAGTATCTGAGCATTGCTTCTGAAACACTTCACTTAATGTCTCCCATGCAACCAGCTGCTCCCCTGCGTCAGACCAGTGGGTATTTCTTAATGTTATTGGTGCAGCAAATGATCATGGCATGCCAGGGGCGACTCCGAGACCTCCCCTGGACCTAGTCTGAAGCAGTGCAGATATAAGCTTCAATATCATTTATGTAGCCTGCCGTGCAGTTTTGTGTTTCTATGGTAACTCTGGTTACACAGAATTCCCATTTGGCAGTGTAGTAATTAATTTATCTCCATTGATCTCTTGTATCCCTCAAGCCCTTCAGCCGGGTGGCCTGAAAGCTGAAAGCTGCATTGTTGATTGAATGCGCAGTCTATCTTCAGATGCAATCGCAAATCAGTCCCCGCGGGGGAATAGCTGGGAGCGGGCCAGATTATGCACTTTCATGCTGCAGCGGTAATGATTCATTTCATCATAGAAGACACAAGTGACTGTAATTGCAGGTCTGGTCCTGGTCCTGTGCCCTGCTCGTGGTCATATAGACTGTCGGGGCAGGGACTTAACTGCTGCAATAGGCACTCAAGGCACAGCATTGATAACCAACTCCTGCTTATTCCCCATGATCTGCTCGTTTTCCATTTTGACATAACAGGGCGATATGCTTCATGTTCAGATTTTTATAATAAGTTTTTCCTGCCAGCTCCCAGTACTGTGACATTCACCCGGGGCCGGGCAAATAAGGATTGAGAATAAAATATAAAAAGAATATATTTGCCCAAGGACCTTCAGCTTTCTTGCCCCCTGCCTCTCCTTCTTCCTTACACCTTTTCACACTTCAACTTTTCATCTCCAGGTATCATGTTTCTTCTGCGTATCTTTGACGAGTAGCAGGCCCCCCTGGCAAACAGATGAAAAATAATGATCTTATAGACCTCTTCAAAACATGTCAGGGATGCAGAGTCCAGAGCAGAAAAAGAAGACGAAAAAAATGTTTGCATAACAGCCGTAGCATTCGGTACTGCAGAGGAAAAGATCTCAAGTCACGAAACTGCTTTTCACTTTTGGGTGAATAGAAACTTAACTCACAGTCATTTGGATGTTAGTGCCTCTATTTCTTCTCTCATTCCTCTCTTAACCCAGGGGTGCAGCTTTGGGAAATAAATAGCTATCAAAGAAAGGAAAATGAGGAGTCAAATCTGGAGAAGATAGATAGGGGCAGTAATAGCAGCAGACAACTCTACGGGAGGCAAAAAAAGTGGAACTAAAAGCAGCAGAAGTAAGGTGCAGAAGTAAAAAAGTAATGATAGCTCACCTTATGTCAGCCTCTGTGACAGAAACGACTTGGAAGTTTGGAGACCGGCATTGTCATGGAAACAGATTTTTGTGCTGCTGACAGGCGGAGGGGTGGGGGTGGTGGGGGGTCTTTGTGTTTTTCCAGTGACAATGCCTGCCGATAAAGATGTCATCCTGAGAATAATAGGTGTTGGTCGTCAATGGCCCCGAATGCTGACATCGCCCTTCGCTGTAGCCGTGTTGTCCTGCGCAGTCCACCGAGGATTTTACAGGCTGTGCTGGTGCATCTCTCTTTTATTTGAAATTTGAAGAGAGCTTCCCACAGGGCCTGTTTAAGACAACATACTGCAAGAGCAGAGATGTGACATGTTATGAACTGTGGCGAAAAGATACAGTTCTGCCTTTCATATTTGACGAGGAGTGTGGGACGCGGAACGAGCGAGTGGTGTGAAAGCGAAAAAAGAAAGAAAAGCCGAGTGTCCTCTTATCATGGATCCTATTCCTTTTACCCACTAACTAATATACTCGCGGAGGAGGATAATCAACTCATTACTATTAGATCAGGATTAGGCGAAGGCTTGCTCTGTAATCCTTCTACCAACACTCACATCATGAATCTTCCAGAATATTCAGCCTCTGTGTTAATGATCATCAATGCCAGTAATGTGCTGCATCTTGGATCACACTTTGTCCCGGCACCCTCGCATGCATTCGTGCGCTGGAGGCTAAAGTCCTGTTTATCATGTCCGGGCTGCTGTGCACGGGGCCAGTGTTTTTAATTAAAAGTTGTCGTATCTCTCTCTCCAACATTGGGAGGTGTGATCACTGCCTGTCACTTCGGCTCAACACAAACATGTTTATTTTTGGTCCCAGATTCATTTAATGGGCTTGTCAAAACTGATGAAAATTAGAGGAGGCAGAGGCGGCTGATAAGCCCCACTGTTATTAGATGGGCTGGAGCGTTTGTTTGTCTGCCTTAGTTTGTCCTGTGTTGATGCATAAATGCCCGTGCACGACCGGGCAGCAATCTAAAGAAAAATACACCGCCCTGCACAACCGCTAATTCATTCCCAGACCCAGAATCAGAGGATTCTAGTTTTCTCCCCTCAAATTTTAAGAATAAATAAAAGATTTGACACTTGGAGCTGCTGAAAAAGCCCCACAGTATTCAGCAGTGCCTCTACACTGTAGTCTGCTCACTGTTTTTTGAAATGTAGAACAGCAGAAGTAAATAGGCATGGGAACAGGCAAACTCTGTTCTTATTCACAGGGGTGCTTTCTATCTTTGTTGTCCCTCCTGAACACACAAAAGTTGGATTTTTCCAACAAGTCCTCTTAGGGCCAGAATAACAGTGCACCGCTGCTGCATGGTGTGCATCAAATAAATATGTGTATCAAATGAAAAGTAGGAGTTTTATATCTGTATCCAAGTCTGTGGAAGCGTCACCTCAGAGCTGCACGAATACAGTATTTCCTCTAATGGCAGATATATTTAGTCAGTTTCTGCAGTCGTATTGGAACAGATCACATTGTAGTTTATTGGTGCTATACAAGACTCAAATGGGGAGATGATGGAATTTTACTGCTTTCCTGCCACCCATAGTACAGCACAGTCATGTCTGCTCCACAAAGGGTGGTTTTACTGAATAGCTCCTCTCACCAAGGTTATGCAGAAAGACACATGACAGCACAACATGCAAACGCAGCTATCTGCTTCCAAGGTGGCTTTAGTAGACGGTATTTGTTGTCATCTTATGAAAACGCGAGTACTGCACACGTGAAGTGGGACTGAGTCGATAGAGAGCAAAGCCAGAAGAGAAGAATAGAACATGGGAGAAAAGTGTTTGAGAACAAAAACAGGAAGAAGATTAAATAACACATGATGTTATTTGTGGTTGTCTTTGATCTGTAGGGCTCCAACTGGAGGGTGGAACTCAGCATTAGAGATTGCGATTTGCTTGAAATCCAAACTGTTACAAATTGTCACTTCCCTAATATGATTAGTAGTGCATGGGTAGAAAGAGCCAAACAGGATTTGCAGGTCTGGTCATCAGTTTAATAGGCAACGCACATCATAAAATATACAAGCATGACATCACTTAACTGGATTAAGGTTTGATTGTTTCGTTTAATTGATTTAGTTTTCCTTTTTAAATACAGTCAGTGTTTAGGAAATTAGCACCAAGGACATTTAATGTAAGTGAAAGGGTTGTGTTACTTCGGTGAAAGCCCCAGGGAGCCATGACTACTGTCTGCCACACTGACAAACTCCTTATGCTGATGTTTGTCTATTTCTATGAGTAATGTCTTACTTCTTACTTATTGTAGTTCAGCTACAAAAACATCACCTGACTTCAAATGATTTGGCTTCAGACGTATCAGCACTGTTACGTAATGTTGTGTTTTATTTTGTCATGTTATGTCATGGTGCATCGAGTCGTTTTATTTTGTCTTATGATGTGTCATGTTTTGTCGCGTGATATTGCATGTTATGTTATGTTGTGTTATCTTTTGTTATGTAATGTTATGTGATTTTGTGTTACGTTACTTTAGGTTACGTCTCGTCATGAGATGTTGCCTTGCGTTGTGTTGCGTTACGTTATGTAATTTAGTATTTTATTCTGTTAGGTAATTTAATGTCAAGTCGTGTTACATTACGTCATGTTGTGTTATGTTACGTTATGTCACGTCATGTTGTGTTATGTTATGTTATCTTACGTTGTGTTTTACTGTATTAGAGTAGTTTATGTCATTTTGTCTTGTCACCCAAATGGTCACTGGCAACCAGCGCATGGTTTCTGGTGCAAGGTGGCAGCACGTAGAGAGATATAAAGGCTCAAATATTCCATCAACATTGCCATGCTACATTGTATTAGCTCGGTAAGATTCTCCACAATTCAGATGTTAAGTTCAATGTACAGCAACCGTGAGCACAAAAGTATAAATAATTCAGATGTGCTGGCATGTTAAACCACAGATACAGCAAATCAAGGGCAACTCCCTACCTTTGAAGCAGTCGTGAAGTCCAATTGTCCGTCTGTTCTTTAACAATAATAGTAAGAAATGGGTGTGTGTGTGTGTGTGTGTGTGTGTGTGTGTGTGTGTGTGTGTGTGTGTGTGTGTGTGTGTGTGTGTGTGTGTGTGCACCTTTGAGCCAAAGTCTGTGTGGATGCCTCATTCTTATGCTGCAGAGACACAGCAGACACACAACTCGCAGCAGGACGCACACAAAGAAAGAACAAAGAGCAGGATTTACAGTTTTACAGGTGTCTTGTGGCTGACAAGATTGAGAAGGTATACCGTGATTTTCATAGTTAATATGTCCCAGTTATTGTTATTCAAACAAAAAACAACAACTTTTGAGCCATGTAGAAACTGAAGTAGCATGTGTTTCAGTCCTGTGCTAAACTAGCATAATCTTTTACATCTTGGTCCGACAGTTATAATCTTTCTATATCATTTGGATGTGCCAAATAAATGAAAATTAAAAAGCATTGATGAACAGGTAATCATACGCACACACAAGCACACACACACCCACACACACACACACACACACACACACACACACACACACACACACACACACACACACACACACACACACACAGGCCACAGAAAGTGCTAAAAAGCAAATGCCCCTAAGTGCTACCTTAGCCCCTCACAAGAGGGGTTTCAAGTGTGTTCTCTGTCCACTTAGTGCACTTAGTGCTTTCACATATCTAAATGTTCAGTTTGACCTTCTCACTGCTCAGAACTTAGCTCCTGCTCTTAGGTGACCCACTCTCCCAGGTTTGCTTGCCACCATTTCCCTTGAACTACAACTAAAGACGGTGGATCAAAACACAGAAACCTTTGCAGAGCCACTTCAAACTCATAGGTGCAAAAACCACCAAACTGAAGCTGTATTTCTGTTGGTTACATGCGTTGGTCCAGACTTTTTAAGAGCGGTAAACTGCAACATGAATGAGTATCACCCAGTCCTGAAGAATCCTTTTAATTTTTAAATATTCAGGGTTTGGGAACAAAGGTAGTAATACAAATACATTAGATGCCTTTTAATCCATGTTTGTTGTTTAGCTATAAAAATTAAAAAATTCAGACCTACTTGAATTAATTCTGGATTTTCATTACCAAAAAACAGTCTTTAGTTCCATAAATACCTCACGGATATTAATGGTTTATTTATAGAACCATGACATTTATAAACCATTGACATTTAAGAAGCTTAGAGGGGTCAGCATGAAACAGTGTGGTTGATGTGATGGTGCACTTCAAAGCCTGACCAGTTTTTCTCCAGAAAAAAGGCTTGAGGACAGATGATTTGTGCCTCCACTTGTCAAATGCTCTCATAGGTCCTTTCAGAGGACGTTTGAATGGACCAGTGGCTGCAATTCTCCCAGTCTGTCAAGCTCTTTTGACATCTCCAGGGAGCAAATCAGCACGCAGGGTCAGTTGGAGGGTTTTGTGGCCTTGGTTTGCTAAAAAGAACCTCTAAATCAAAGCCGTAGGACGTGAAAAAGGGAAGCTGAATTCCAGTTAAAAGGCTTTGAACCTCTCCATACATCCACTGAAACGCCACGTCCACTTAAAGACATATCTCCTTGCAGTAAGCAGTTTGTGTGCTTTGTTCTCTTGGATCGAGATCAAACACACTCGACAGTCATAAAGTGGGTTTCAGCACTCAGATTCTGAACTCACAAACTCACCTGTTCTTGCTGTTCAATGCAGTGCTTCATGTCTTGGTAAAAAGCTGTTTTTACTTGGTAGCCACAGCTAAATAACCAGCTCCAGAACACGGTACAGGGAGTCTGAGGAAGGAGCCGACTATGTGCCGACATGCATCTCATCATGTACTGCACAGCTCCTCCAGCAGGCATATAATAGACCCCATAACGGACCCAAGGGAGATTGTTAAAATAATGCAGCAGGTTAGCTAAGACGAGCAGTGAAGTATTTCCATGTGGGGATCATCAAATAGACACCAAAGGGATTGATGGCAGCCTTTAGTCGCCCCCTAATAGTCACACGCTGGACAGATTTGACTGCGAGGATGAGTCCCAGGTGGATGGGAAATACTTCACAGTGCCCGTTAGCTGCTGCCTGTCAATAGAATCCAGTGGGTATATGACAGAGCTGAGGTGGGTTGGTTGCTTAGTAGAGCAGCGGTGTACTTTTTGTTGGCTTAATGTTGAAATGGGTTTGCAGGGAGGTGTTGTGAGAGGGTGACGAGCTGACACAGTGCCAAAGGAAGAGGCTGCCTGGCTCAAGCAGAGGTGTGATCTCTCGTTTTCTCCCATCATAGCTGTTCAGCTGCTGTTTTTGCGGGTTTTTTCCCTCTGAAGCACATGGTGCGTCCAAGTGGCAGTCCACAGGGACATCACCTATTGTTTGTGAGCTCTTGTTTTATTTTGGAACCAGAAGTAACCATATATGGAGGCATGGGGGGGGTGGAGCCTGACCATTCCCACCTGCACCTAAGACCTGCCCCCTTTGTACGGTAGCTGTCAATCACACAATATCAACGCCCTAATGCATACACTGCTTTATCGTCTATTTTACTCTAAATGGAACCATGAATTACAAAATGAACATCATGCTGTATTTTTGCAACCAGTGGAGTCGCCCACTGCTGGTCATTCCAGAGAATACAGTTTTCAGGAAATTCGGCATTGCCCCTTCCTCTGAGCCCACTTCTCCCATCCCATCCTCTGTGGAGGGTCTAACTAAGCACCTCCTGTCCTCTCCCGACCTATCCAACTCTTGATCTCCCCAGGCCCGCCACCATCCTTCACTGGTCTTAATGACAGACATTTATTTAATTCGAGTCACTGGGAAACGAGATTAGTTCCGATAGTGGAGGACATGAAGGCAGAGCGTGGAGGCAGAGAAAAAGAGAGGGGGAAAAGACACTGAGGATGCGTGTGTGTCAATAGACCATCATCCGCCACCTGCCTGCCTATAAACACCTGTTTATATTTAATGTCAGCATTATCCAACACTTGACATTCTGTCACTCGTACCATCATGGCAGAGCACTGCACCAAAAACCCTTGACGTAGATGGCGGTGATGAAGATGATGATAGCGATCATGACGATGATGATGACAGGCTGTTGATGCTGTCAGTTGGTAATGTGATCTCATCCACAAGACATGGATGATTGCTTCTTCAATGCCACATCTAACTCCATCATATTTGCAGAAGCTCTGCCATGGGGATATTGCTCTACCCCAAACAGCAGTGTCAGGCTGTGCATGCGTGTGGAGGCTTGGAGTCAGCAGTGTGTTGGGTGTGTGTGTGTGTGTGTGTATGTAAGAGAGAGAGAGATCTCTGCTTCACCCTGTGTGAGCTTGTGAAGTCTGTCGCCCTCCAGCTCTGACACAGTCCACAGAGAGGAAACGGCAACACGAGACCTCAGTTCAGACATAATGTATATTCAGCGTATCACTCGTCACATGCATAGACACAGGGTTGTTCTTACATTTACTGTAAATTGCCAGGTAATTGCACACACACACACACACACACACACACACACTCAAAGGCGCAAACTCAGCCGAATGCAAATCATATGAGATAAAGCATTCACACTCTGCCTACAGAGATACAAGACGACTACAGAGGAGCACTTGGCTGCCTAAAGCCCCCAAAGCGCATGTCAACTCCTCCCTCCATCCCACACCGGGGCTCTGAATTTTAACTAAACATCTGGCTGTGTCAGCACCAGTTCATCACAGCAGGGACCCCACACCCACCTCCCCCTTTTTTGCCTCTCTGTCTGTTACGTTGGGAGGCTGCATTCAGAGGCAAGCGTGTGCATTATGCACTGTGATTCATGCCGGTTTCGGTGTCTATGAGTGAGCTTTGTGCATGTATATTCATCTGGATTTAATCGTCAGACAGAAGCTGAAATTGCTTGTTTTGACTCGAGGAACATGTATGGGTGTTGAGAATGAGTGCCTGCCAGTGCTGAAAAGAAACCACCTACCGGGCTACAACAATTAATCGGTCACTCCATACAGCGCAATAACATTAAGGTTGAGTCACCCCAGTAAATGTGTTTAGCCTCCAGGGAGAGTGCTTTAATGTTAGCAGAGGGAAAGTACAAATAGCTCAGTACAGGCCAGATCCATTTTATATTTAGGGTCTAGTAGCATGCAGCATGCATTAATGCAGCCACACTGTAGAACAGGACTGATATGGCTTTAGAGGTTATGAACAATGAAGCCCAAGACAATTACGACTGTGACTTTGATGGCTGGTGCACATGTATTCTGCAGGTGGTCAGAATGAATTACAATTGGTGCTGAATCCACATTTCTCACCCTTTCTTTCTCTCACCATGAGACTCCATTTCAGTGGCGGATATAGGATTTTTCTATGTTAGGGCCTTTATGGAGCCACAATTTCCACAGAGAGGCCAATTATATGTTCAACATATGTGCACAATTCTCAAGTTAGTAAGGTGCACATTTAAGTCATTCCTTTACTTTTAGCTCTGTAACAGAGCCACACATCATTGAATATATTTAGAAATCTGTCCCACATCCCATTGCGTACTTAAAAAAACATTCTCATATTTATTACTATTAAAAAAACTACGGACAGGACAGGGGCACATCAGGTGCCAATCAGATTTCAGCGAGGGCCATTGTCCCCCCTGGATCCGCCCCTGCTCCACTTCCTGTCCCATTGTTTCAAATTAAAATTTCACTGCAGAGTAGCATATCTGTGACTTCAGGACATTAGGGCATTGCAAATTTGATCTACCAAATTATCATATTATTATGGTCACCATTAAAAAAATCTTGTTATTCTGAAATCTAATCAAAAGCACTTCATGAATGCTTGATTGAACCCTGTGATTGATAAGGTCGTCACGTCTGCCTCACCTTTTAGAGAGACTTTGAAAAGCAGCTAAGTTGCCACTGCCTATTCAAACAGACAGTACTTTGTTGTAAACAAGGTCATCGGTAGGTGTATTGATACCTCTATCTGAGACACTGCAGCTTCTTAGTCTAAACTCGTGGGGTAATTATTGGATCAACTCCTGACAGGCTCCCTGATGGAGAAGATTTAAATTCACATCTCATGAGGAAACTGCATTAACATCGGAAACTTTCTCTCACAGACAATATGGAAAAGATCTGTTTAGACAGTTGTACTGTGAGTGAACAGGAGGTGTAAGAAAGAGCTATATGTGAAGCAGAGTGAAATCTCACCCAGCTGCTTGTCAGTAACACGTGAAATCACAAAGTTCTGTTCAACTTCATCATCGTCAATATGTCCTTATTGTTTGGAGTGCGGTGCACGTAAGCAACACTTACCTCTGAAGAAAGTAAGCTTTCAGTGATTACAGCACGTTGTTAGGTGCGTGGAACAGCAGTCTCCTGAAGTGCACCATCACATCTAAATGAAAGTGTGTACATAGCAACAGGTCAAGTAATACAGTCCCTTCTCAGTTACACTCCCTGAGAAGGGCTGCTGAGAGAGAGAGAGAGAGAGAGAGAGAGAGAGAGAGGAAAATGAAGGGAGAGAAAATTGGTCTTATTCCCAGGCACAAGCTCAAATTTTCTAACATTAATAACAGTTTACATTAATATATATTTTTTTACCTTATTTGGTGAAATATAAATCTACATTTTTCAAGATGTGCATTAAAGGAGTAACACTAAAAAGCTTTTTTACTCCGACTGTATTAATGCAACATTAGTAATTACAGATCTCATGTTAACAGCAAAAACCTGCTTCAAAGCATGTGATCCATACTAATCTTTACTAATCAGACATTTCTTTTGAAGCGGAAACATGTTGATCAAAGTGAATATTTATGACCAAAAGGCCTACAAATGTGCAGTCAAACATTTTACTGTAACTAAACCTTTTTAGTCATCAGAGACAGTCACGAGAGGAAGTCATGTGTCTCCCAGTGTGCTGCCTGGTATCATTAATCAACCCATATTCTGCAGCAAAACACACTCAGATATACAGGAGCACGCCTGCCAAATATCATAGGAGTGAAAGACACGCGGTCGCCAAAGAAGCTGTTTGAATCACAAACAATGGCCCTCCACAGACACTGCGAGTCTGTGATGCCAGCTGAAACTCCCGACATGTTGTCGACACAACGTCCAAGAGGGGGTCATGACTCACAGCAGAACAGACGGGTGTTTGTGCATCGGATGCTCCACTGCTCACACCTTTTAAACTGTGTTTTCTTCACTCACAATCAATACTTCTCTTTTGCAAGTTGAGTTTTGGCTTTTGTGCAGCGGTGGAGAAAGTCGGACTTTTCTCTGCACTTTAATTTACATTCAGTCGGCAGTTTATTAAGTACACCTTACTTAATCTCATGCATCCCTGCAATAACTCCCTGCTTCCTGAAGAGTATATCAGTTTTGGAGGGGTGTCGATTTGACTGCATGGTCATTTTGGAGGCTGCAGGTCCTGGTGCTGTTGGACAGGGGATTCCATTATCTTCTGCACACCATTTATATCAATGAAGGTAAGCTGAATAATATAATGCAATACACCACTAACTACATCATCCAAAATTATCATCGTATTTTGGTGGAGACGAGGGTGGTGAAATAAAACAGTAAATTTACAGCCCATAAAAGTGAAACAATGAGCTGAAGATGCTAAAATGCTTCATAAAGCTTTAAAACTGCCAGAAACTGCAGAGTCAGCTGATAATTCTGTCTGGGTTTGTCACTGCAAGCAAATCCCTGGACGTCACACGATTCCTAGTGGATATCAAATTATTGATTTGTGCAGCTGCAAATAATGATTATAGGTTTGTATCCTGTAGTTCTGCTTAGTAAAGGATCCTCCACCACTGTCCTCCTTCATAATTCATGAATCCCCATATTGATTTATAGGTAAGCTTTGATATGGCTGTTGGTATTATAGAGAGAAATATTACAAATAAAAGAATTGCAATTTCCTCAATCATAATCATACGGAGTTACAGGTTGAATTGCATGTCAGGAGCCAAACATAATAAAAACACGTGTCTAAAATAAAGCCTCTGTTGGCAGTGACCATGTGCTGCATTGATGCTTAAATATACGATTGCTACCTCCACAGGGGTCCTATTACCAGGTCATTGTGCTTCTACTCAGTCACTTTAGTATAATAATTAATCAAAATAAACATACAGCGCTTCACAATAAGGCTTTTATATTCGGCGCTAATCAGACAACTCATTAGGCAGTAATGAGCCGACTCTGCCTGTTCTTGTCGTGTTTGGGGGAAGTTTGGCGCATGGGGAGAAGTGTGTGTGTGTGTGTGTGTGTGTTTCTGTGTGTGTGTGAGCACACAGATACACATTGGCACACATGCAGTCACACTTACACACTTGTAAACACACACACACACACACACACACACACACACACCAGCCGGCACTCCTGTAGTCCCACTGCAATTATGGCAGCATCTCACCCGGGAAGAAGCCCACTTACCCAGCATTCACTTTATGAATAATTGATTGTTTGTGCCAGTGTTATATTTGTAAATACACGTTTGCTCTCTGATTAATAGTTTTCTAGACATACTCATTTGTTCAATTTGATTAGACTGTTAAATGTATTATTTATTAGCTGAAAATGCTCTCCGGTTATTAGTCATTATAAGGGCAACAGGAAGAGTTGGCATAAGGACGCATCTGTATGCAAACAGACACACTCTCACATCAATCAACACTCACTCACATGGCAGGTTTGCAGTTTGCGTGTGTCTATGTGTGATATCACACATTGCTTGTTTGTTGCAAACATTTTGCCTGCCTTTCAGTATGTGTTTGGTCAATACCTTTCTCTTTGAGAGGTGCGGCTGTGGCTCAGGAGGTAGAGAGAGTTTCCATTTCCGCCAGCCTGCAGGTGTGAATGGGATGTGTGTGTGAAAGAGACAGTGATATTAAACACCCCTACAATATGTGATTTAAAGGTTGAATTAGAAATTGATGTATTGGATGTTGAGGAGAAATGAACGGACATTGCGTTTCATAGGCTGGTCTGGAAGGATGCACTGGTGACTGGGTGCAGGGAGACTCAGTGTAGGGGTTCCATCTCAGGCATCACTCCACCTGAGGGTTGGATAAGGGTTGTAGGATGAAGAAAGGAGGATGACGGAATGAGGGGAAATGGACGGACAATTGTGGGTATAGGGATGAGTGAAGATAATGGTAGAGATGAGGGAAGGAGGATGTAGGGATGCTATAAAACGATGAAGAGATAAAAAGGTGAATCGATGAAGACAAGCAAAATGGCGTGTTGAAGAATTTGAGATAAACAAAGTTGACAGGAGATAAGAAAAGTTAATTTTATTATATATAAAAGTGCGTAACAATTCTTTAATGAATGAAATCCATATGCACATGAATTGGATGTATGGATTTGGATGTATTGGATTTAATGGCTCATTTTCCATTGTCAGCAATGAGAAGACTGAGGATTGCTGAGCGCGGAGAAAATTGAGCAAACAGACAATGCAGACGTAATTTGGTGCTTTGTGAGAGCTTGAAATGTTTTCTTTATATTGCTGATGAAGGAAATAAGTAACTGTGACCTCTAGGATGAGTTTGTAATGCGTGGGAGTCTGCATCATCACTTGCTTTCACTTATTCTTTTCACAGCAGCGCAGAGCTTCATAAAAGAGGCAGGTCAAATGTGCTGGATGAAATTAAAAGACAACGAATACTGTGGTCCACACAAGAATGCCGGGCGTTTTGTCTGAAAATGTAATTTATTCATTGGAGAGAGCAGAGACGAGACGAGACGGCTCAGGATTGTCACAGGGCACGTACCTGTTTCTGTGCTGCTGAGTTTTCTTTAATTTTAAAAAGAACATTGATAAAGTAAAAAGCATTTGAAGGCTTTATGTGGTATTGATCTATCGCAAAATCCTGTTTTCGTCGCTGCACAACTGCTGCCTATATTGTAAAATGTCATGAAAATGTATACTTTGGTAAATTATCTTCAATGCAACAACCAAATATGCTTGATATCAGCTGAGCTGGCTGCAGTAATGGTAAATGGTTTGTATTTATATCGCGCTTTTCTAGTCTTGATGACCACTCAAAGCGCTTTACAGTACAATTTGCAATTCACCCATTCACACACACATTCGCACAGTGCATCTATGGGCAGCACTTTACGTGATAATGGTGTTTTCCTACATTAGTGGATGGTATAAAAAGGATATTTGTTGTGTGCAGAGGTTGATGTGAGAGGATAAAAGCCACATTTCAGATCATTAAAATTACACTGGGTATGCACAGTGGAAAATAAACATTACTGTACAATCCATAGCACGTTTTTTTTTAAATGTATTTTATTCATACTGCCAGGACTGAGAGTCATTGTGTGTCAGTAAACAGTGATTTAAATCTATCTACTAACTCCATAAATCTCTTATCAGTCTGTGTGTGGAAAACGTATCTTGAGAACGGTTCAGCTAATGATCAATCAACTGTAACCACAATTAATTAGCTCTTGTTTCCTGTGACCTGTTGCTTCTGATGATGGTTTTAAAAGTAAAACTGAGTGTGTGACATTACAACAAAGCCTCTGCTCTTTTGGGGAGTAAATCTTCTCTTTCTCTTTGTGGTAGTGTTAATGGAACTCCTGGTGTGCAGTTGATGGCATAACCTAATATTCCTCGATTTTGTGTTTGAAAACTTAAAGTTATATACAACAATAAATGATGCACCCTTTGTTATGATTGTGCATGCTAGAGTTTTTTGTTTCTGCAAACAGAATTCCAGGGTCAGGGCATGGTTTCAGCGAGAGGAGAACAACAACATATTTTAACGAGTCCATCCACAAGGTCAGGAGTGCAGGTCTCAGTGTACCGTACCAGCCTACACACATTACATACATACTCATCTCTGTCAACAGGTCTTTTTCCACAGCAGACATTGTGACTTGTCATTACCAATGGCTCTGAGCCATAATCCAGCAGCAGCTAAATGAAATTCAGCCATCAATGTCATTTACGCCGGTGCTTTTCTTATCGTGACATGTTAAAACGCTTTCTGTGAAAAAAGCCCGTAAATGACACTGAAGATGTGGATTTACTGAGGCCTCCACACATTTGATTGATCACCCACGCAGGTCTTTGGTGTTTCTCTGCCTGTGTAGACCTCTTCTCAGGATTGTGTGGATGTGAGTGTGGTGGGTGAGTGGCATGTCTGTGACAATACAGTTAGCTCTGTTGCATCTGTAAATTCAGGAAAACTGACAACTTTGCAAAGTTGTTGTTTTCTCACAGTTGTGCTGTCAACAAATTGTATAGCTGTGTCCAACTTCAAACAGGAAAGATGTCAAATGAGCATGTGTTGTTCAAAATACCTGTTTACTTTCTGAAGTCACTTTGTCAATACTTGATGTTCACGTAGAGGCAACAAGAAAAATGTATTTTTGAGTATTGCCGTATTTGGTAATAGGAGGCTGTCGCTAACTTGGCTGTTACAGCATGTAAAGTGCTAGTGTTGAAAACCTTAAAACCTGTTGCAAAGAGGTTGTGGACAAAATCCCAGAATCTCAGTGGGGGGATCTCACTAACAAAACTGATGGACATGGTGCATCATCGTTGGCGCCTGTACGAGCATTTTTGATTGTGTATGTGTGTCTGTGTGTGTGTTTGAGTTTGCATGCAAGTGTGTTGCTGTGCTCCTCGGGAGTGCTAGCAGGCCAACTGAAGACAGAAGGAAAAGCAGCACAGCTCTGCACCATATGCCAAATATGAGCCCTTCTGCCAATTTGTGGGGGATACTGGCAAGTGCTAGCAAAGCTGAATTCTTGACAGAGGGAGATGAATAATTGAACATGTGCGGAGCGAAGTTCTGTTGGGATAGAGTGGGGTGCCTTTATACATGGAGAGAGGGAATGGAGACCGTCGGGCTGTCTACAAGCAAAACTCTCATTTAGATAGTGATGTGGTTGCTTTTCGTAAACAAGTCAAAAAGTTGCAGAGATTTTAAGTTGAACTTGAATGGATTTATGGTGAGACGTGCATGGAAAAAAACCCCACAAATCATTGGTATTTATGCATTTTGACCTCACACTGCATAAACTCTAACCAAAGAGGCCAAACGCTGTCATCGACCCCGCAAGCGTGCACCACAACCAAAAAGAAAACAGAGATTAGTATACATGTTGAGAAAGGAGGAATGCTGGGAGAGAAATCTGTGTAAATTAATAAGTTTGGCGAAGATGTTTATTCAAACGGGGGAATGCATTTTATATACACATTTTAATAATTTAGCAACAATCCAAATCAGTCTACAGTAAACGCAACAGTAGAAGAAGGCTGCAGGCTCTTACTCCTCCAGAATATTACACTAGACTGACCAGTCATCCAGCCCAGTCTCCTGACAGGTATAGTTAATTATTTAAAATGTTGACCTGGAAATACCTAACCCATATATTTTTAATCCATATGTTTGAGGGAGGCATGTGCAGCAGAGGCACATTTTAAGTTGTACATCATTTCAAGATTCCAACTATGCAGCACAGACAGAAGCACATCTAGTTACCACTGATGAGAAAAGGACAATGCTGTTTAGTGCAGCTCCGTCAAACATATTTGGTTCAGGCCTAAATAATATCAGAGACATTCAGGCATCATATTCACAGGCCGCCTTGTGTGAGAAACTCTTAATGACAGCTTCCAAGTGTGAAAGAATTTTTCCATTCCTAGAGTATACATATTTTATTGGATTTTTTTATGTTGTCTTTGGCATTAGAGCCTGTAGTGGTGGGAAATCTCTCCTAAAAAAAATCAACACACTGTCACGATCCATGATGTGAATTGCAAGCTTTCTTCCCGATTGTAAAATGTGCTGTTGAGAATATCCAGACTGGAACCAGCCTACGGACGTATTGATTTGCACCATTTAAGACACGATGTTGAGGATATGATAAGTTAAGCACCTGCTGAGGGAGTAAACGGCCGTAACAAGCAGTGTGTGTCTCCGGGTCTCAGGGTCGACAAGTTACTCAAGTCTTTGTTTGTCTGGAGGGGGAAATGTTTCAGGTCAGGTTCCCAAAAGTCTTCATACATGTTTGGATGTGATGTGGTTTCATAAAGAATGACAAGTATCAGTAAATGGTTCTGCCTTAGACATTTCGATCTTCTAAACTTCCTTCATCATTTCCATCACACAAAGTGATGATGACTTGTAGGATACGAATACTGTCCCATTTGTGTCATATGTGACATGTTCCAATTACTTTGGTGTCATCGTTGACACATTGTGTCATCTATAAGAACATCGACTTCTCCAGCAAATCTAGGAAACATTATCTGACAACATATGGTAGAATTATGCTTTTCAACAAGGTCAAGACTTTTTCCGTGCTAGCAAATCTGTGATGCTGCGCTAAGGAACAAGAGCACTGAATGCTACCATCAGCATCCTCACAATGACAATGCTGACAAGCTAATGCCTCCAAGGTAACATCACTGACATTTTTATGTCAATCCACGCAACAGTTGTAAAAATTGGAAAGGTCAGAAAGATTCATACTCCTGGGACCATGAATGTCAGCACTCTATTTCAAGGCATTTGCAACCAAGATTTCTTGAGATACTTTGCAGTGTGGCTAAAAACTGGGGCAGTTTAATTCCTTTCATTGTATTTCACCAAGCATTTGTGAGAAAGCAAAGTTCAAGTCACTAATAGACAGCATTTATCCTAGTATACAGGCCTGGGCATAACAGATAACCTTACCCTTTAGTTGTTCCCTTTGCTTTTCATATCTGGGATGCTGGAATGCAGGATAAATAAATAGGATTAATGAAACCCAAGCTTCAGAAACTGTATTATCATAGTTGGTATATTTGTAAGTTTTGTTAGCTGTAAGCTTTGTAGATTTAAAATAAACATAGACAATGTTTGCAAACTCAAACTATGGAGTTGGCTTAACTAAGCGACTCTACTGGAGGACATTAGAAGGGCAGGCAACCAGGAGAGAGAGAGAGAGAGAGAGAGAGAGAGAGAGACGTCAAGAGCCTCAACCGCTGCTGCTCGCATTTCTGTCACCCAGCTGTGGTGCCAAGGTTTTAGCAAATGCCGCCCACAATGATACACATAAGTGTGTGCAATGTGCATATGCAATATACCGCAATTCTCTTGTGTTTCAGTGAGTGAGCACAAGAGCAATATAGACATCACAAAAAGCGTTTGGAGATAATGATGAATCCCACCGCTTGAGGCAATGACAAGAAGTATAAGAGAGAAAACAAACTGTATTCTGGTTAAATGGTGTAGCCTGAATAATAGACAGAGACAAATGTGAGCAACGACGCAGTTTTGACAGCACATTTTCTCCAATAGTAGCCCTGCGTTCTTTGTATGTCACTGTCTGGCTATTGGCTGTGACTTTCCATTAATCCTGAATAATTGATCTGTTTTATACTTTTGTTTAACGGTGACTTTAGTATTGCAATGCCACTTTTACTGAAACCTATTATGTTCTAATCATTGTCTCCTCTCTTCTTTCCCCTTGCCCCCTGTCTCCCTCTCTCTTTCTTTCTCGCTGACAGACACCACCCTTTCGAGTGAACGGGGTAAGTGCCGCTGCCGCACACTCTTTCTTGATTTAGAGCCATCCATCCGTGTACTCGGTCAGCAAACAGCGGATTGGCCGTTTGTGTTGATGTGGAAGGAACCATTGTTCGATGCTAGTCTCAGTGGGGGAGCACCGAGCTATCCCCAGAAAGCTATTTTCCCCTCGATCACATTGCATGTTATAGCAAATGTTGAAATGGAGAAAAACATCAAGCACAGACAATTATGAAAGCAGCATCCACAGACCCCTGTGGCCAATCAGAGCATATTTTGATTATTAGCATATTTTTCCTGCACCCGTTTTGCCTCGACCTACTTAGTCAATTTACCCCCTTTTGACTCCAATAGTGTACAATGAGGAGCCGACAAGGAGTGTCTATTACACTCTGTCTCATTCCAGCTTTTGTAGAATGTGTTTCCATGGAGTCTAAGCAGACAGTAGATGGATTCTCCCACTGTGACAGCCCCTCTTTTCATTCTAGTTTCAAATTTCACCCCCCATGTTGTGCTGTTATTAATGGCTTCCTGCTCTTGGAGGAGCAGTTTAATCACTTCATCAAACAGGCTGAAAGGGAGTCCATCTGCAGCACTGCAGCACTTTGTCTATATCCTTAGTTTGCATGTGTGCATGTGTGCGTGTGTGTGTGTGTGTGTGTGTGTGTGTGTGTGTGTATGTGTGTGTGTGTGTGTGTGCGTGCGTGTGCATATGTGTGTGTGTGTGCGTGCTCACTATGGCCAGACATCTGGTTTGCCCTGTAAGCAGCATGAAAGCACCTGTGTCAGCCACTCTGCCTCTGTAGCACTGCTTAATGTGCATATAGATGTTCCCACTGTACATTTTATCATCAGAGTTTCACTATGGCTCTGAGACAAGAAGTGATCTCGCTGAGGTTGCTCTCTGCCCCGTGAAGGGTGATGGTTTGGGGCAAAATGTTGCGATAATTGGCGTGGCTGTATCACAAGTCGTAGACAAAACACCACATGCTGTGTGTCAAAGGGATGACAGGGAAGAGAGGTGTAAAGTTGTGGTTGAGATGAAGCACTTGAGGTTTATGTAGCTGGTTAACCTCCATCTGCTGGTGGAGGAGATGGTGATACACAATACAGGGAAGCTTGTGTAATCAATTTTTCATTGCCATGCGAGCAACAGTGTGGCACTCCCCCCCGCCCCCAATCCAGTTAGGCTTAAGCAAAGAGTGGGAATTTACAGTAGGCAAAGATTTCTATTCATTCTGAGAGTTATCCTTGATGTTGACCTCATCTCTGCCTTTCTTAACTACCCCGCAGCTCGGACATTAAAACACCTGCACAAGCTCTCTCCTCTACCACAACTTTCCTTTTCCTTACTACTCAGTCATTACACAATGTGAATTATATTCCTCAGTGAAAGGCAGAAGAGAAGAGGGTATGAATTCAATGAGATGAGAAAGTGAGGCAAGCGAGAGCAAGGTCTGTGTGTCCTTGGTCCATTCAGGATGCGCAGCAAGCAGGCAGCCATCCAGCAGACTGAATATAGACTCAGCACAGCAAACGTCATTCACTCCATTCTATCTGTTTCCCTACGTATGTGTGTTTTTGGAAAAGCATAAACATACAGTATATACCTGCAGTGCAAAACAGTACACGCCGCTCCCTCCCTGCATATTCCTGTGCTTAACAAGCTCCTCTCTGCCCCCTCAGCAGCAGGGGTGTGTTTGGAGTCGTCTGATAGGCCTCCTCAATGTGAAGTGACTGCTGGCGCATCCTCTCCCAGCTTAATTGGCTGTACCTGATGCAGGAGGGCAAGGTGTAATGGTGATAAGGGAAAACGCTGTGCTTGGCTGGTTTTAGTGCCCTTATCTATAATCTCTGGATTGATTATGGTGTTTCTGCCAGCCGTGCAAATTGTTTAACTCCATCACCTCCACTGGAAACCTCTGTCTTGTCTAAACTACCGTGCCAACTGTAAACTGGATGGTGCATTTATCTGCTGGTTAGCCTACAATATCCAATCTGCTTTTTGTTTGTGCTGACAAAGGGCTTCTTGCTCTCTCGCAGATTTGCCTAAAGGCAGCAGGGTTTATATTAGAGACTGCACAGTTTAGCTGTTGTAGCACATGAATGTCTTTTTTATGGTCAACTTAACAAGCCTATCTACCCACAGTTACTTCCGTGTCACTACCTAATTTAAAAAATCTGTATTCCTCTAAAAGCGAAAATATATCACAGGTTGAGTTTGATATGTAGGGGAATACACTCACTTGCTTTCTTAATGAGAATAAGATGACACTCATATGTTAGCATGCTAACTGTATAGCTTAGCCAGCAGCCAGTTGACTTAAGTCCCTTTTCCACAGGTCAAAAAAAGCTCACTAGCAGTCGCTAACATCTGGCTTTTGTCTGCATTGGGAATGATTGCTGAAACAATCAGCATTCAGTCTCGGTTCAAATGACGCCAGTGGACACGTGATTTATTCAGCTCCGACTCCGATCGGCAGTGATGGACACTGTGCAAATGCGAGTGTGCAAATTTTGACAGAAAGATGAGAGAGCGCCTTTGTCTTCGGTGCATTTCTGACATTGAACATGACGATCCTGGAAAAAAGAGAAAGCCAAACTCCTCTTCGGGAGATAATCGCTTTTTTAAAAAATAACTTTGGTGAAGGTGTTTAGAAAAAATCTCTTCTACTCGTACTTTTATCAACATGTGGCTTTGGATGACCTCCGCCCCAAAGATATTTTGTTTAGTTGGATTGTTTTGTTTGTTTTATTGTGAGCAAGATAACTCAAAAACTACTGAACACATTTCCATGAAAAGTGGTGAAAGGTTGTTAGAGGGGCAAAGAAAGAAGCCCTGATAAATTTCATTTTTGTATTCCTTTATTTTATATTGCAAGATTTTCGGACATTTTCACAAGCGAATAATGCGGGATCTTGATAAAAAACTAAATCAAGCATATTTAGGGAACATTGTTTTTGAGTGTGTGAAATTTGGTGCAGATTCAAATAATAACCGGGTCTAGCAGATTTGAAAATGGTTTCATTAGGGGACTGTTGGGCCTGTATGAGCTCCACTGAGTGCCATTCGGCTTCTATTTTAAATCCTTTGTACCTTGTAATCTAAATCTTGCCAAAAAAGTAAATAAGCATTTGTCCCAGAATGCGGAACTATTTATCAATACATAAACTCTCTACCGCTACACCAGATGCTTTGAGTAGAGTCTCTCCCTCACACTGTTGGCACCCCCCACCCCCACCCCCACCCACTCCTCCCTTTCATTGGTTCTGAGTAGCGGTCGGGGCTGAAAGAGCAGCTAATGGGCTGCAAAATGTCTCCAAAGCTGGAGCCACAACAGAAGCTGATGTTTTGAAAACCCCTCTGAAACAACACGATCTCAGACAGTGCACAGAGAAGCAAAAGGGGGGTGGGGCATCCCTGGTTTCCTCTAATGTGTCAGTGAGGCCATTTCTGTCAGCCTAATTGTAGTAAAGCTTTCCTTGTGGCCTTGGTGAAATGGTGTAATTGCCAGCTTGTTGGGCTGCACTCTGTAGTGTTCCCTTTTGTCATGTAACGAAATGGATGAACGCAGCTCACTGGCGTCCTGGCATTTGCTGGTTCGGTCTAAAGCCTGGCTGCAGAGCACTGTGCTTAGTTGGTGCAAATTCAAGGCTCAGGGATATTGACAGGGCAACGTGAAATATTACAGTTGGCAATTTTCTCTAGACAAGTTGATTTACCTGCATGGAACCTGAGATTAATAGCGCCTAGGGAAACAGGGGATGGAGTTCCACAGCAGCGTTAATAAAAGCGTGTTAATTTGAAGGGCATTCCTCTTAATAATCTTAGTGTTTACGTGTTTTATTTGTGATATTGGCAAAATGAAATGCCTTTGCCAATGTGTAGCTGTGTTGAATGCAATTCTTGATAATACGTGAGCATTTGTCTCTGCTCAGCTGCTTCTCTTCCCCCTCAGTACCAATTAAAGCTGTTTTTCTGCAGCAGATCTTGAGCTGATGAAGACAGCCACTAAGAGCTCTTGAAGTAAAGTCACACAGGACCTGTATGGCAGATGGTTTGAGCAAGAGTGTGTGCGAGGAGCGAAAGCAGCGCGAAGGGAACAAACAAGCATAAAAATGGCAGCCTGCCTCCAGCGAGGAGCTCCTGTTTTCTACCCAATTTAAGACTTTCCATTTCTAAATTTTCAAACTTTTCCTCAAAAATGCTGTCAAACCTGCCGGAGACCAGGGGAAAATATAAGATCTTGTTCTGCGGAGAGTTTTTGCACAACATCTTCCAAAAACTATCCAGACAAGTCAAATATTTCTCAGTGAAAAAAAAGGAAAAAGGGATTGGGAGCTGCTCTGTCTCACGGCTTTGACCAGCTCTCCCAGCTGAATGGAAACAAGCTTTACCGCGGCCTTTAGCTACAAAGGCTGAGGCAGCAGCGAGCTGAGGCACAGAGGACACTGCCTAATGGCTACAAGTCCAGCTTCTCCCAGTGGATTACATGTTTTTAAAAGATAAGGTTTGATCAGGCTTTTTATAGAGGAAAAAGCCTCCTTTCATGATGCAGATGAGAGCAGACAGGAAACTCGCTGGAACCAATGGGCTCCCAGGCTTTGTGCTGAGGCTCAAATGAGGAAGATCACATTCAATACAAGCTTTTCTTCATGGTCACACCACTGCACTGTGTCTCACCTGGGCTCAATTTTCGTTCAGCACTACTCAGTTCTTTCGTAGGAACACGCGTCATCTGTGATGTCGCGCATGTGGGGTTATTTCTGTTTTAATCTCAATACTGTGCCTTTATTATCTCAGCTATGGTGTATACTTGACCAATTAGTTTGCATCTGTACTGGGACTAATGAAGCCACGTTTCCTGGGGTTAATTACACCAGCATTATGGGATATAATGAGGAACAGGAAATTGTAAAGTGCACTTTATTATCTCTCTCTTTCATCATCACCTCCTGCTGGGTGAGACTTTCTCCTCTCCAGTGCTCCCTACATCCCTTTATATAACATTCCTCTCTCCTCTGCTCAGTACTTCCAGGCACATCCTCCCCTTCTCTCAGCGACGAGGCTGGATAGTAGCATTAATGGCTTGCGAGACAAAGCTGGTTTGGGTGAATCTCCAAACAATTAAAGTGCAGAGACCATTATTATGGCCAATTGCTGATTTTAGACCCCCTTTCTCCCCTCAATGGTAGAGCTATGGAACAGTGTCAATCTTCAAGATCAGGGTTGGAATTATAATGTGCTACAGAGCTGACACCCGCACAAGGCCAGGCCCTAAAAGAGGCATGTTCGTGATTGGCACCCAGGTTTGCACAAAAAACATTAAGTTCCCTCAGTTTTGAGAAAGAAAAAAAAAGTGTGATATTTTTTCACCTCAGACACTCTCAAAGGCGCACGGAACATTCAAGTTTGCTTTAATATGAAGTATTCTGAGGCGATTTCTGTGGCTGGCTCTTAACTCTGCATTTGTTGCTTTTCTCTGTCAAATGGGTATTTCAATGGGAACGATTTGCCTGTCAATCACATCTACCTCTCAAGGTTCCTTACGCGCACAGATTACTCTGCGTTTGTGTGTGTGTGTGTGTGTGTGTGTGTGTGTGTGTGTGTGTGTGTGCCCAGTGAATGTACCAATGGATGTGCTTGCTGCTTTCCCGTTGTGTGCGTGTAGTTGGTTGCACACGTGTGCATGCATGCTCAGTATTTTATGTTATAAGTATTAATCTGTCAGATTACTGCTGGAGCTGACTTCATGTGGCGCATGTCAACCTTCCAACTGACAGAACCTGCTGAGTTCCTGACGTTTATTCTAGCTGCACTTCCCTCCGTGTTACCAAATTACTTTAATCGACCATAACTTGACAAATTAATATCATTTAAACTCCCTCTGACTCATTTCTCCACAGCCGTATGGATTTTCTCCCCCCTTTAGTTGCAAATTTGGTATTTAGAGCACATCTAGTCTCACTGGGCCCTTTTCCATTAACGACACAACACTGTTGTGTAATTATTGCTCATCTGCACTAGTAAGCAGATACCACTAGCAGCTGAGGAACTCACTAATGATAACGCTCCAGTACAGCCCAGACATTTTGTTAACACAAACATGTTCAAGTTTCAGTCTGTAAGGTTAAGTTACCTCTTGTGTTATATTGCAACCAGCACCGCCCACCTGACCCTCCCATTCTAAGTGTGTAGCTGTTTTCAGACAATAACTCTGGAGAATGGAAAAGCTCTCTTGACATCTTTGTTGCTGAGATATTTTTTTTCTTTATTCAGTTTTGTATCTGTTGTGGTTTAGAAACTTCATCAACTTACACACTCGCTTGTGTCCTCCGGAGAATCTCCTGCAGGCATCTCACATGGGCTCATTCGGGCATTGTCCAGAGGTTTTATTAGGGGGCTAGCAGGAAAAAACTTCTGACGCGGACTTCGACATGTTCAACCCATCTGAAGATGTCAGATTATCGAGCGTTCAGTGCAGGTCTGAAAGCAACTATACAAATGTGAAAGGACCTCTCTAGTGTTTAGTTGTCCACTCTGGGCTACTGTAGAAACGTGTTGCTGCAACATGGTGGACTTTGTGTAAGAGGATCAGCTCCCAATGTAGATAAACTGTAGATAAACTGTAGATACACAAGGAGGACGACTGCTCCTTTTTGGTTTGCAGCTCTTATAATACAAGTCAGTCAGTAGTTTGTTAGACTTTTTGATCCCACTTAAATATTTTTTATTTCCAAATTCCAAAAACTTTTCTTATTTTTGTGATCACATTAGAAATACTGTTTCTATCCAAATCTGATTTAGTTAGGGTTCTTGTAATTAGTATTGTTTTTTAAACTAAAGAGCCTCCGGCACAAGGTTGACTTCTCCCAATTTATACAAATAACAAATAATATCCAGCACCAGCTTTGTGCGTTTCAGGTAACTAAAACACAACAATTCTTAGTTTCTAGTGATTATCCAATAAAAACATAATTGTTAAAAAAAAATGTGCTAATACATCCTACACACTTGACCTTTAACATGAACAATTCTTTTGCAAGGTTATCAACTTTGTAATGAACTTTGTGGTTTTTCTTTTACACAATATTCTAAACGTTACCCAAAATTGCTAAAGTGCTAGAGGGACTTAATGTATCTCTTTAGAGTCCTTATTAATTGCTTAACTAATGTACATAAACTCCCATTTGTAATAGTAGTAAGGTCACCGAAGACGTTTCCATTTTTAATCTCGAGGGCGTAGACACTGAAACAGCTCCAGGACTAAAAAGTAATGCCATGCAAAGTATTACCACTCATTTCCACGAGACACGGGGAGAACTGTAAAACACTCTGTTAAGTATTCTCCCTGGAAAAGAAAAATGAAACCTGTGTTTTCTGTGAAGTATGAAGAGGCGTATTTTTCTCACCTGTGACAAACTCTGCTTCCTAGTCACGCAACTGTCAGAATCACTTTGCTGCTACAATTTTATCCTTCATCATCCAAAAAAGCACATTCACCATCCACCTGTGAGTCAGGCACGGAGGACGGCATGTGGCTGTTTACATTTTATGAAAAGGAGTTTTAAACACAAAGCTCTGTTATTGTGAATCCTTTGAGATTCAAATATGTTTTAATTACACTGAATCAGACTGTATGTTTGGGTGTGTGCACAGTACAGTGTTTTATTTTACCCATCAGCCATCTGTCTCTTCTACAGCTACTTCTGTATGTGGTTTCCAGCATGATTCATAATGTCTTTGCAATGCTGTTTCATTCAGCTGTTGTTCTTATTCAATATTTAGTGTTGTTATGGTGATGCTATAAAAAAAATGCTTATGGCCTGCTGTATAGATGGAGATGTTGACCAGTTTGTCATATGTCCAATCCAGAGTCCTGCACACATACAGTTTTGTAAACCCACTCCTGCAAAACTGTACCTGATCAGAACCATTACCCGCAATCATCTCCAAGTCAAATCTGGACCCACCCAGACCCATAGACATGTCGTGTGACCCGACCCGTCACACATTCTACACACTCTCATCTTATGGGTTATGGCCTCCTTGTTCTTCTGTATTGGTGGTTGTGTAGTTATGTTCCTGGTAAAGAATCTGTTAATCGTAACTTATTTAGAAAATCACTTTATATATTGATTTATCCACAAAAAAAACCTTTGTTTTTCACCCACTGCCTGAATTTATATAAATATATTTTTACCCATCACACTTAATTTTTGCGGGTAACTCTACTCCAGTAACTCAGTGTGAAGTACTGGATGGGTTACATTTTTTAAATTGATGAATTTCCACGATATTACTAAAATGGTGAACATTTCCCCCTCTAAACATCACCATGTTAGCATGGTGGTTGTTGGCATGTCGATATTTAGCTCAAAGCTGCATAAGAATAGCCTCTCAGAGCTACTAGCACCATCCGATGGAATTCTTCTTATTTTTATGTGATAAATATTGCAAGTATTACTTGCAAATGAATGGATGTTATCAGCTTTAATCTGCTGTAGGTGTAATATTTGAGATTCACACAAAGTGTTGTTTCTTCATCGTCCATCATCGCTTCCATGGCCTAACATATCAATACCTCAATTCATTCTGAACTGATAGAAGTGTTCTACACCCTGATATTTCTCATTTTAGGGCCAGAGGAAAGAAAGAAAGCGTACTGCTGCTTCAACCTTTCCAAACAGCACCTTTACAAACAGTTTTTCTTCGGCCGACTCTTACAGCTCCATCACTCTCACTTTTACCTATACTCTGTAGATTAGCTCCGTGCAGCGCTGGTGGAAGAATGAGGCCAGCTCAAATCAAACATTAATCAGCTTCTGTTTTATAAGATAGAGGGAGCGCCTGCACTCCCTGGGTCCCCCTCCTTCTTGCCCTTAGCTCGCCCTCCCAACGAATGTTAATGTGACTCCCATTACTCATTTATGAGCTGCCCGCTTCTCACTGCCCAGAGCCTGGGGTCCAGGCCTAGACTGGCATGGCGGGCACATCGGAGGTGGACGGCTGTGCCAGGGCGTTCAGCAGTGGCAGGTTCAGGTCTGTTTTTAAAGGAGGACGTGGTCTAGAGGGAAGCGCTGTTGACTGGGTTGTCTGGAACAGGATGTTTTTGTAAAGGTAGGCAGTTGTGAATATGGTGCTATATTTACAGTAGGTGATATATGGAGTGAGAAAACAACACTGTCATCAAAACTGGGAGGATCACTCACTCACATAAGACCAAAGGCAAGCTGTCTTCTTTTTATTCAGTGAATGGGCAGTGCGATATGATGTATTCACATTTGGACTGTTGTAATTGGACATACATCTCACTAAATTGCCTCCATGGTGAGACTAAGTACCCCGATATGTGCAGACAGGCGGCTTTAAAGAGTTAGAGCTGAGTGGCTGTTCTCTGTATCCAGGACACAGAGTGCAGCAGGAGTCATTCTTATTCTTAGTAGTGACATCAATAAAGGAGCGAGCCTGCGCAAGGTGAAGCACAATCTCTCCTGACAGTGTGTGTCTGTGAAGAGTTGCCATCAGTGTCGTGTAGAAATGAATGAATTAGGGTGAGTATGGGTGGGGACTCATGTGCCTGTGGCTGCTACCGTATATGTGTGTGTAAAAAGAGCGGAGGTAGAGTGAGGAAGAGAATAAAGAGGAGGGAGAAGTGTGGCCGTTTTACCCAAAGCCGCTCTGAGCTCATGTGCGGCAGCGACAGTGACGGTGCTGCGTGGTGTGAAGTGGCTGATGATCCCGGATCCCACAGATTGTCACGCAATCCTGTTTCCCACACGGCTTTGCTCTTTGCCTCACCTTTCTCCCTCATGGCACTGCTGCTTCAATAGAAGTGTACATGCAGGCCTTCACTGTTTCCATGCATGTTTAATGCCTGTACTAGAATTACCAGAGATGGCACTCTCCAGCACATGTCGACATTTTTCCTGTTACTGTTCCCTGCGTCATACAAATGGCTTCGCTCTAGAACATAATGGGGAGAGCTGAACAGTGTTTTTACACACTGAATATTTTAAGGGTGATCAACCGACAGTGGCGGTGTCATTGTTTCACATGGGGAAAGAAAGCACAAATACAGATTCATGTTTATTTTAAGAAAACTCGCCCAAGGAGGTTGTCTTCTCCTTCATCCAGCTCTTGCCTATGGAGCCTCACATATTTGTGGCCTTGGGGGGATTCCCAGCATGCAGCAGAAACAGAAAGTGTGTAGCCTGTGGCTATAAGGCAGATACTTCTCCTAGAGTGTTACACAGCACAAATACACACATATATACTTATCTCCTCTGGGAGTGCTAATCCACAAGAGATGAAAGAAGACTCCCACTGGTCTCTGATCCCTGTGTCCTGCTGCGACGGATCATTTGGTGCCTGGCGGAGAGAGACAGGTCCAGTTGATGCTCCCACACATGGTGTCCTTGACCAAAGCACAGATGTGACTAAGGCCAAGCCCCCTGCTGATCCAGAAAGTTCCCTATTAGAAATCGATGTCCATTTGACGCCCCTTCCATTCAAGCGCTCTTTGTGCTGTGTCTGCATCACCTTGGAGAGATAAAAAAGAGGAGCAGAGAGAGAGCGAGAGCGAGAGAGAGAGAGAGAGAGAGAGAGAGAGAGAGAGAGAGAGAGAGAGAGATAATGTCTGTATGCATACTGACGGCTGCTTTACACTTCCCTGAATCGTGGTGTTTCCTCATGGGAAGCCAGGCGTTAATGCCAGATAAACTATCTCCCCTTCATTATAGGAAACAGAGTCCTCTGCTCAACCTTGACGCTTTGAAGTGGTGCAAAAGTTCACTCAGAGTCCACTGACCATGTCTGCTTGTACTTAAGTGTGGATTAAGGCTGGGTACCGAAATCTGGTGCCAGTGAGGCACCGTTTCCTACATGGCAGGTACCAGCTGGACAAACTACCATACAGATTGCGATGCCTAATTTCAATGCCTGAGCTCTGTGCTGAAATAGTTGCCCTGCTTACAGAAAACATTAACGTCATCGCACATGCCTAGTATTCATTACACTGAACATTGGTGGCAACACACGGCTCCAGCAGTTAGTACTTAACTCAACCTTGAGTTGACACGACAACAAAATGCCTGAAGCTAAATGGTTGACAGTGGGGCTGCATGTCATGTAAATGGATTGAGACACTGGGATGTGCAACAAATGTTTTTGAAAACAATTCAGTGTAATGGGAATAACCCGACAAACTTAATGAAGCATCTGGTGCTGCACAGTGTACATTTGAAAGCAGAGAGTTTCTCCCTGTTTGACTGGTTGCGTGGTCGTCCATAGCCCCGGCAGTGGGGAGACAATTCAAAATTTTATTTTTTTATAGCCCATATTCACAAATCACGATTTTTCTCATAGGGCTTTGAACGGTGCGGCGGAGAAAAGACAGTGTCTAACATAAATGGAGAGGTGTATCAATGTCTAAAGTATTTATATAAAAGAAAAAGTCAGACAGAGACGAAGGGAACAGTAATGAACAGTAATGTTTTATTGATAGAGGTGTTGCCAATAATAGTTGTATATTTTAGTATATGTTATATTGTATATCTAAGCAATTGATGACGATATGGAGCTTGAGTATTTTGCTTTATACCTGAAACAGTTATTTAGTGTTAAATTATTGTAGTTGGGTTTTATTTATTATGTGATTTTGTTATGCAACTTTGCTCAGAGCTGGTACTGATCTATATTTGTATATTTAAGTTAAGTATACCTGTTGACAGTTCATATGTGAAATTATAACTTCTAATTAGCCTCAGTAATAAAAAAGCCTTTCCTATCACTGACTGTTTTACTTCTTTTATAAAAAAAAAAAGTATTGATTCTGGCACCATTTAGGAACCAGAACCATTTTAAAAGTGGATGCGCTCATGCACCTGCCCTGGGATACATGTGTGTATTCATTTGTATCGCTGTTATGAGCATGTACTTCTGCTCTACAAGAACATCAACGTGGATGCTGAAACGAATACACCACCATTAAATGTGGAGGAGGGATAAAGAACATTTCTTAGCAGAAAGCCTTTATCCCCTTCACGAGGACAGACTCAGTCATACTAACACCCTGGTGCATCCATAAGGCCATGCTGAGAGCTGCTGCTGCTGCTGACTGATGTCGGTCTTTGTGGTAGTTCTCCTCAGTGTCATGAATTTTAAAGAACAGATAATAAACCCCAAGGGCCCTTATTCAGCACAACAGCACTTAATAAGGAAATTGCCAACCTACATCCTCCACCTTCACCCACAGATACAGTGCAGATGACTATCTTCAGTTCTGACTACATCCTTAATTCTCTGCTTGACTGCTAGCCTAAATGGGAGCCTCGCTTCAGAGAAAGAAAATAAAGGAATCAGCAGTAAGGGATTGCTCAAGGTGTCTCTGCAAAGGTTTCTGTTCTTTTCCCGAGTCCCACACTAAAGCCGAGCCGGTTTTATGAAGCCAGAGGTGCATAAAATCATATGGCACGGTGTTTTATATGTGCGCTCTTTAAAGGAGAAAGCGAGGAATGTGTCAGGAGTGTGTGTACACTTTATGGATATGCGCGACCACTTTGTGAAACTGCAAATGCATGCCAAAAATGATGCCTCATTGTAACGCTGGTGTGCGTTTAAACACCCTTAGACTAATGCCTGACACTTAACGAGGCATAACACATTATATGTTAAGGTAAAACCGTAGTTACAGTGAAGGAACAAGATGCTATGCTCCCTCTGGTGTAGTCAACACGTTTTCAGACTCTTGAGTGTAGATCTGTGGGCAGTCTGCTGGATTGTTTCATGTCAAGTTCTATATTACGGGCTCTTTTCTCTGCACAAAGTAAAAGTTACTGTTAGTAATAGTTCAACTTTGGGTTATATTTTCTTGTTCGCTTTCATGCTAAGAGTTGGATGAGAGGACTGAGGCCAATCTGCAGTGCAGTGAATGTATCTGGAGCCAGAGGTTGTAGCGTCTAACAGCTAGCAGCTACCTTGAAAGCTCGCAGCCTAGTTTAAAACTTGTCTCTTGTTTCGCCGAGTAGGCTAGCTCCACTCGGGCATGTCCAGTTTCACTTTTGCAGAACACAGTGCGCTGTGCTTGAACCTTTACTGCTAAAACAGGTGGCGCACGGTCTCCCTGTGAAAGGACACCTTTGCGAGCTCATAAATAACAATGGTGAATGTTAGGGCCGCGTAGAACACACGGGGGTCACCTCCGCACAAGTAGGGCAGTGTTGTCCATGGAGGATTGGGGCGCATCCTCCCTGCGTCTATCCAGAAGTGGTTTCATCAGCAGGTTTAGAGCAGGAAGCGTCTGGTTAATATTTAGGGCGAAGCACAGTGAACATTAGTTTTCCCTCAGGCTCTCATTTCCTCCCCCTCTCGCTCTCTCTGGTGCCAGCTCTGCGACAGGTGTCTGTTCAGCTCGGGATGTGATAAATGAAAGGCTGTTTGTCTAAGGCAGGAAATAAAATGCACCCTGCAGGGCAACAAATAAAAACAGGGCTCCCAAACATCTTGAACTGGATTAATCACACAATAAGAGTCGCTCTCCTGAGACCCAGTCTGTAGCCATTTATGAAAACAACTCCTCTATTAGTCACTCATTAACAACATGATTAAGCGCCACTATAACCTACTTCCAGGATGTGTGCAGTTTATTTTACTTTCACTCCGGTGCACATTCATTAACACTTTATACGAACGATGATGACAAAGTCTTTCTTTAAACTAACAAGTACCATCGTGAGTTTTCTCAACTAATAAACTTTATTATGATGAATTTCTGTGTTGACACACTATGTAGCTCCACAGTTATTGTAATCACATAAAAACGTCACTTAACCTCACTGCACCAGTGTGTGTGTGTGTGTGTGTGTGTGTGTGTTTTTGTCGTCATTACAGCAGGAGTTAATGATGCTGAGAGAGAGGGGCACCGCTCTGGGGTGGCTGGAGGGACACAAGACATGTACCTGCCTTCTCCTAAAACATTCATTAAGCAGCACAGTGTTCACATCACATCACATCACTGCCTGAGTCCAGGGAGGGCTACATTAGCTGCTTATTCATATTTCATTGCATGCGCATGCAATGATTTGCCTCGTGGGGCTCAAAAGCAGTTGCCTGTAGTCTAAAGAGATAAAATGAGCAAAGAGGGTTATACTGGTTCTGAGCTGGTGCAGCTTTGAAATGTAACCAATATTTTATCGTGAAGCAGCTGCAGCTCACGGGCTCTCACAGTTCCACCTGCCGCTGGAAGCAGGAAAACGAAACGGGAGCTGTCGTGACACCGTGTCAGCTCATAACACGACTGAGTGTTCCAATTGGACCCATGATATATTTATCCCTTTGCTGGAAAAAAGGCTCTTGATGCTGAAGTTGATGACGTGTTATTAACATTGTGCACTTTGAGTGCATAATTGCTGAAATTTCATGAAATGGAACGCTGGCTCTATAAAGATTATTCCACTGTCGGCATGTTTTTTTCTTATAAAAATTTTAAAACGACAATCATGAAAATATATTTAGGCAGCGCACTTTCACAGTACATGCATTACAGTGCCGTCACACACACACACACACACACACACACACACACACACACACACACACACACACACACATACACACACACTTACACAAATATACCTCCTTATCCTGTCCACCCCCACACAAATTCACCTGGTAGAACAGAGTGACCTCGTTCTGCCAAAACCCTTCAGTCATCCTCAGTGCTCACACACACACACACACACACACACACACACACACACACACACGCACACACGCACACACACTCACACTGATACACACCTACAATACACACACTCGCTTGCCTCTCGCTCAGCCATGTTGTGCGCCGGCTCCCAGCGAGCACCCTCCCTCAGCGGACCTGTTAAGTGATTAGCTCACCACTGCACACAGCCACGTGCACAGTTCCTGCACGAGAAAGCCCAGCTGGGATCACACAACCTATAGAGTCCTATAACGCTCTAATGAGAGAGAGATTAGCCAGAGACGGCAGCAGCAGATGATCCCATCACTGAGAAGTTAAATTAGGCTATTTTCAGTCACCCAGTGTTTGCTGAGAGCTCTGTCAGTCTGCAGGGACCCAGTAGGCACTGAAATATTTGGCTGACTGATAATGGTTGACTGAGCAGGTCAGGATTTTGAGATGAATTTATGATTATAACATGATGACGGAAATTGCACGATTCAGTATTTTTTACAGTATACAGTGTTTTCCCACCGCCGCAGTGGAACTAAAGCAAGCGTACGAGAGAGAGAGGGAAAAGAGGAAAAGAAAGAGAAGAGAGAAAGGTAGATTTCAGCAGCTAACATTAAGTCAGATAGATTTTGATTGCCTGTTGATATTGACTCCGACCACCGGTGTATAGCCCATTTGGTTTAACTGCACAAGCATGTTTGTGCAAGCTTGGGCCCATCAGGACAGGAGTGATGAAGACAGTGCAGTGGGGATCCATGTCTTTGAATTAAACCCCATAAAATGTCTGTGTACGTTTCCAACCTCATGAATTTGTCTCTGTGTGCCTAGTGTAGGTGGTGTGTGTGTGTGTGTGTGTGTGTGTGTTTGTGTGTGTGTGTGTGCGCATATACAACTCCCTGATGAAAAAATAAAAATCACACGTAATATCCAAATAAACTCTACATATTACCATACCATACATTATTTAGTAACATATTATTTAATAAGGCATACATTATTTAATAGAGTATGCTATATTAAACCCAGCATCTATGTAAATGTGCATATACCATCTTAAACCTACTGAATGAGAGTTATAGAGTCTGAAGTGGTTGTTACTGCAGATTCAGGTGTTTACTAGTTGTTGGTTTCTGTCTTGTACTTCAAGGACGCTGTCACTGTGAAGAGTGTGTATCACCCAATGATGCTTCTTTATAACCACGACAGTTTACCTATTTTAGTGATAAACAACTTTGAGCTTTAACATATCTATTGTAGTGTTATAAAATCATAGTAAGCATAGTTTCCATGGTGGCATTTACACTTGTAAATTAATAATTAATAGAATGTTTTTGCATGTAGGTTGTTGCAACGGATTCTCAGAGTAGTTAATGCTTTTCCTTTTCAGTGAACTTAATCTATATTAATATTCAGTGCAGTGTCACTTCACTTTATACATTGAAGTGTTAATGTCTCATTCAAGCGCGGGTTGATATTGTGGGACACATTAATGAGCCAGTTCATTTATTTAGTGTAAAAATAGTTGTACAGTATAATCTCTGTTTTAGATAATTCTGCAGCTTTAACTTCCGATTATATCTACCACCGATGTTATGATACAGAATCACGGTCTTTGTTTTTTATTCACGTGAGCTTGTAAAATTAGATTTTTGTTTAAAAAAAGAGATGTGAGAGATCGAGACAAGATTGGTGCTACTGGTAAGTGCTGGCATAACCCATCTCTTTTGAATCTACTTTATCAGCCTGACCTACTAGTATAAAGTCTGCAGAAATCCAGAAGTCGACGCGTGAATCTGTGTTGTGCATGTGTGAAGAGACTCTGGGTAACCTCCGTAGCAACTTCTTTGGGTTTTACCCAGAGATCATGTCGGAAAACTGCTTAAGAGTCTGAGAGTTTGACCTTTGACATGAATTTTTGCTCCCAGGGAAGTCTTCGTCTTTCTTGTCTTTCGTGTTGAACGTCCCTGCCTGTCACACTCCATCCTGTCATTTCCTGGTGGTTAAAAGGCAGTTGAGAAGGATGAGTTAAATTTACAAGGAGCACAGTGAATATTTCGTCTAACGTTATTACCATCCAAATGGGACTGAAGAAAGAAACTTCAGAATTGTTCCACTATTAAGAGAAACAAATACCAAAGCCCAATGCTCAAGCATTCACAGCTTCTTATTGTTGTCTTGCTGTTTGAGCATAAAGCAACAAATTAAAACTCTTGTACAAAGATATCCGGCTTTGGTGTGTTAACAATTTCAGATTGTTTTCCCTTTTGTGAGGCGCTCTTCCAAGCTCTCCGCTGTCTGTGCGCCTCTGAAACGATCTTCCATAAGGTTTCCTTCAGTTTCGATGAGGCAGAATTCCCTCGAGGCACTCACAGCCGGAGCTGCGTGGTTACACATTAAAGTCATGCAGGAACGAATCAGCTGTTCATCTCAGAGGTTGAGGGGTTTATCAAACACTCAAAAACAGGTTAGTAGAAATCTCTCAAGTAAAATTAGATGAATGAAAATTGAGATTATTCAAGGAGTACTCATTGTGTATTTATGCTAATAAAATAATGGCGTTTTTATCCAACAGTACCTCGGTGCATTAGCAGCTTCTCAGAGAATTATTTAGGTCTGGATGTGAAAATTAAACTGTGAATGTGATTGGCCTCTGCATCTGTTTTTATCTGATCACAACCTCCCCAGTGTTCTTCTAATTTCCATGCTTCCCCCTTCTGCTTTCTTTCTTGGCTGTTTCTTTTTTTATCTCCCCCTCACATCTCTTTTATTAATCCTCCATGTCTTTCTTTTTTCCCCTTCATTGTTGCCTCCAAATTGCTGTGACGTATAATGCTCAGGCTGCAACTTTTTCTTGTGTTAATATCTGTGACCTATTAATTGACAGTGATGTCTCAGGGGAGACCCACCTTAAATTATACACGATCGCTCTCTCAGCTTGTTCTCTTCACTCCCTCTCTCTCTCTCTCACACTCTCTCACACTCTCATCATGGTGTGTGTCTCTATATTCCTCTCACACATCCGACTGTATAAACCCACCAAATATATTTTCAGAAGGTCATACGGAAGATGAAACAATGGCAGGAAAGAAAAGAATGGAAAAACATTGTATTTAGACCCATCACGAGTGATTGTTGTAAACCAAATGGCCGACAATTGCCAGTAGAGGAGTTTGCCTTTTTTTTATTTTCCCCTGGTGCTTCACGTTCCAACGTCACCAATGCACTGAAAACTGACTCACTTCGCTGTCTTGCCAAATTAGCGCGTTCGCCTGGGAATCTTGCTTCCATCGCTGCCGATAGGAGCCGGAGCCGATAAAAACCTGTGTCTACTGCAGAGTCATTTGACCCGGGAGTGAATGCTGATTGTATCCAGTCGGTTAGTTTGCTAGTGGGAGTTTTTTTTTACCAGCGGCCCATTTTTCCTAAAATTGCCTGAAATTATTTTCTCCACCAAGGAAGTTATGTTTTCATTGCTATTTGCCTATCAGCAGGATTACGCAAAAAACCACTGAACCAATTTTCTTGAAACTTGAAATTGTGAAGCAGATACTGATTTCCCACGGATCTTAATTAAATGAATCAGGTATATTTATGGAACTGATGCATATGAATGTGTGTAATTTGGTGCAGCTTTTTTTTTTACAAGAGGGTCCTGATTTTTCTTTGCATTGTGCACTCGTGGGAGCAGGAAGGTGATGCAACACTCAGTCCTGCCACTGTTTTCACACTTTTCACCAACCGAGGCACCGAGAAGCACAGACGAGTGAACACAGGCAGGGAGGAGGAAGGCTGAGTTAAGGGTGAAAACAATGCACGATTTAAAATATTCAAAAAAGTTAACATTTACATAAGGATACATGCAAATTGTTATGGAAAGAAACAGTGAATTAAAACTTAACATTTGTTTGCTTAAAAGAAACTTCCACAGAAGACCTTCGACTGGGGGAGGGTCCGCATGTTCTGATGCTGCAGGGCTGCATTAAATTGCCACCCGAATGGCAGGAAAAGCTTTCCTCACACTCCAATGTGATGTCCTCTCATTACACATGCAACCTCAGCTCCAGCTCTTCCAACACATCGTTACTTTGGAGATATTTAAATAGTCACCCTACCAGTGGTTTATTGAACATCAGTGCTACAGTCCCATGCATATTCAATATGGATGGGATTTTCAAAGATTGTATATAAATATGCTGCTCCCTTGCATATGTGAAGGACATTATAGCTCACATAACTTGATTGCTCCGAGCACTATGAGACAACTCTGAAAGTAAATCAATAACACAGTTTTAACATGGTGTATCTCATTGGCACGGAGGCACGGCCTTTGATGTTGCAATCTGTGTGGGCGTGTCTGTGCGCAGAGTAGAGAGGAGCAGCAGTGGTGGCAAACATCGCCGCAGATATTTCTGTAGCACAGGAATGTTCACGTTTATTTGATGCACATTCATGCGACACGCAGCGCTCGATCAAACTCCACCGCTCAAAGCCATTTACAAAAATAATAGATGAAATGCAATTCATGTAAAGGCAATTTGAGCAGTTTTCACCAAAATCAGCTTATTTGTCATACGTGGGTGTATGAAGAAATATTCATGGATATTGTATTTGACTCTCCCCTCGTATTAAAGAATCGACATCAGCCTGTGAGTCCTTTGAATGTGCTGCACCCACAGTGCGTCATCCAAGTCATCTTAAAGAATTAACAATGCAAGTCTTTTTTTGGAGAGCACAGGACAATGGCTAACAACCAGGCACCATCGGAAAAAGTGGCTAAAGTGAGTTTCCTTCACAGGGTTGTGGGCTTAGCGGCTCAGATTTTTAGAGTCAGCTGACTACATTGACCATGCTGAGGTAATAGTGGGTATCTAATGAGGACATCTTCCATATGCCTCTCTCTGGCGCTATTCCGGGCACAACCAACCGGGAGGAGACCCCGGGGGCAGACCCAGAACATGCTGTAGGGGTTTTACATTCCATCTGGTCTGGGAACTCCTCAGGTTCCCACAGGATGAGCTGGAGGTTGTGGCCGGGTGGAAGAATCTCTGCACCACTTTGCTTAGTTTGCTGCCACCAAGTCCCACCCTCAGATAAGCTGCAGAAGATGGATGGACGGATGGTTGGACATTAGGTTAGAGAGACTGTGTTAAACTGCACTCAACTAAAAGCATTTTAACTTAATAATTGGGATTTATGTTGAGGCTAGAAGTGGTAAATAAGAGTAGACCATATGACTAGTAGTAATAGTCAAAAGACCTTTGTTGAAAAGAAATTGGAATAAACGATCACACAGCTGTCGCACAACACATTCAACAGCCAGGCCTCAGATTAAAGTCAATATTTAATCAATAAAAATATGTAGCTGTTTGCTAACATCCTCCATTTCCCCAAGTGGCCAAGTAAATCAATCAATTTAAAAATGTAAGCAAGCACTTGCATGTGACAATGAAAATCAGAAAAAATAATCTGGATTTTGCAACAGTTTGTTAGGTTCCAGTTCTCTGTGTCATTTAGACACTTATCAGTGCATCCCTCGTTCTCGCCCACTTCACCGGAACAACAAGAAGAGAAAAGACTGCTGATAACCGCAGACATGCTGAACGTTACGTGCAGACCAACCATATTTGAAAGACATGCCATTTGGCCATATTCCTCCATGGGTTTATAGAGATGACCTTGCGTATTCATACATATCCTTTCTTTGCTTGTCATCAAGTGAGGAAGTGAAAAAAGGTTTTGTGAGAAACATCGTCGGTCACATCTTTCAGGCTCTGGTATTTTCGAAGCAAGAAAATGCATATGGTATTCAAAGATGAACTGTGGGCAGCGGATGGCTCTTCTAATTGACACTTCTCTCCCATGTGTTTACCTGGTATTTAACATGCACACTAGGGAGCTCTGCACTTGCTAAACGTTTTGTTTGAGTAGATTATTTTTCCACTCACAGCAACCACTTGTAGTAGTACAGCACCAAAATACATATGGACATTACAGGGTTATAATGTGAGACACACTGTTTTGTGACAATGTGGGTAACATTTGATCCAAAAGAAGCAAAAGAAGACTAATATTGGATAGAAATCTGTTGTATTTAGGTATTTGGATCTGTGATGCCACTAAATGACGAAAGACTGTGCCACAGCTCTCACTAATTAGCTCCGGCTCTTGAGCATGCACTTCATTTACCGTTGCATAGCAGTTAACCTTGATCACAGGGATTTGACTAGTATGTGAATAGTAAACAATGGTAACATGAAATGAATAAGAAATGTCTCCTCTGCTCTGAATACCTTATGGCCTTGGTCTTTCATGGCCATTAATTCAGTGAACAATTGGTCATGTCAACAGTGCAGGAAACATCATCCTCTGCTGAAAAGGGAACATCCAGTTTACAATCTGACAGTGGGAGAAGGACTGTCTGTCTGTCTCTCTTTATCTATCTTACCTCTGCCATTTTTAGCCTCGTCTAGACTTACCTAGATCTGCAACTATTGGCCGGATTCCACGATATTTGCTGCAGACATTCATCTTCTCCCTCGGGGAGTATTTTAACCACAATGGTGATCTCTCTTATTTGTCACCTTTAGCGCCATCAGCAGGTCAAATTTTCAACATGTTCAAGACCAAGAACAAGCTAATGTAACCATCAGTCTTAAGGCACATTTATGCTGCTGTTACATATGAAAAGGCATCAGTTTCAAACTATCTAACCCACACACTTCCTTGAGTTCTTTATTTTGGCATGGTTGTTAAGCAATAAATCCACTAGAGGGCAGTGCAGAGGGGAGAGTTTCTGACAACATTGAACAACGGCGTTAATGGAGGAGATTGTACTTGTACGGCTTCTTACGACACAGACATTGCTCTGTTTCGTCTGTTTCGTTTGTATCCCTAAGATCTCAGAATAACTTTACATACACGGACAATAGAATGCACAGAAGTCTTTTTCCGTATACATAGCTAATGTTCAGCATTCAGCAGGATTATTTTAGCATGCCGGCAATAGATCAACACACTTCTCCACACAGCTGCTGGTACGGCTGTAGACTCATTGTTATGTTGCTACAACTTTTTGTGCTTCCAAGGTGTTGAATAATACAGTAACCCTCTCGTTGTTGTTGTTGTTGTTGTCCAGACTTAATGATTAATCGCAAATGTGAGTCTTTGCAGAACCAGACATAATAATTTACACTGCGGCCACAGACAGTCCAGACATTGCTGGCTGTCTCTCTGTCTGGCCAAACTGCAGACGTCCACACTTTTCTCAGTACAATGATGAATTTTTAATGAGCCTGTATCACCATTCAGTACAGGGGCAGCAGAGAGAGCGCTAGAGCTGCTCAAGTCAATTTCAATATTCCTGGATCACTCGCTGCCATGTCCTTATTATCTCCCTTTCCTTCAATTTATTTCTATCTGCGAAGAACAAAAAGACCAGTAAATGTGGGGGAAAGGAGGGGGGAAATAATTCCTTCCTGCCTGTGCGTGGAACAGAGAAGTTTGACAGGGCATGCCGACAGGAGGCAGAGAAAACTCACACACCACAAAGAGTGTTCTTTTTTGTTTACAGCAGCCAGAGATGGACTCATTCCTCCCTTTGCTCTCTGCGTCTAGCTTAAGGCAGGAGAGAATGGAGAGTTTGAAGAGCTGACACAATGAGTCAGAGCGAGGCGAGAGTGAATATGAGGGTGAGGGAAGGGCGGTAAAGGTTCAGGCGTCGGCACTGACAGCTTTCTCCCGCAGTTTGACAGAGCTTTGTTGAGGACCCAGGGTTTCACTGCTGCTGCCGCTCCAGGGTCTCACTGATGTTGCTGCCGCAGTAAGCACCTGACCCTGACCTTTTCATGCCCACGGTACAAATATCCATCCTTGACACTGCGACCGCTTTTCCGCATCTTACCCCGACATGTCCGTATCCACGTTTATGGGAGATAAAAGGAAGTTGAGAACAGGCTGTCATGTGTTGACAGATGGCCCCCGCTGTCAGTAAAACTTCATCACAGACCACGTCTCCCACGAGGCGGTAGCTTGGTGGAGCCATGGCGAGGATGGCCATTGCCATCTGTGCCCCCGCAACAGATGCTGCAGACAATACAGAGGCCACATGTGTCACACTGTGTTTCATACACGCGGCTGACTGCGATGCCCCATGCAGGGTGTTAGTTCGGGTGTGTCAGCGCGGTGGAAATTGGCAGATTTTCTTTGTTTTGTTTTTGCTTCATCCTGCAAACCAACTCTGACATATTGAAGCTGTAAACCTCATTCTGTCTCACGCATTTCTCTTCCCTTCTGCCTGACTTTTGGGCCGTCTGTTACTCCATCATATCTATGTCTTTGTCTATTGCCATCTCTCCTCCGCTCCATTATACTGTCTTTCTCATTCTGCCACTCACCGACTGTAGTTGCGAGACAGCATGAAAAAAGATGAGCAAACGTATGGGCTGCCCCAAAATTCATTTCCGAGCCGAACGCTCTCCCGCCTTCTTCCCCATCTTTGCCTTCCCTCCACCTGCAATATTCCTCCTCCGCTGCTCCCACACAGGATTAGGCTTGAATAAGAAATGTATTGTTTCCTTCATTCACTCAAGTCAAAGAGTTATTGAGTTAATCTGTCTGGCTTCTGTCTGTCGGGGAGCAGCCGAGATTAGGGCCTCTGTTGACAGAGATGGAATCGCAGCTTTAAGAGATGGAATAAAAATGTCACCGCGTCTTTAATGACAGTCGGCTTGACATTTCCCAGTAAGCTTTTCTTAGGAACTACTCATTCAGGATATTAGTTTTTTTTCCAGTACAATAGAAGGAAATGCCATGTCATTCCAATAATTCACCGTGGGATGTCTATGACCGTTTCTGAAAATCATTACCTTTACTACTAGAGCTTATCTAGTTCTTATCTCGAAGGTATCAAATATTTGATGTATTATGTATTGACAGCAACTCAAAACTTTTGTTCAAAACACACTGTAATTATCAATTAGTTTATTTAAAGCAGGTATAGCTGCAGATACAAGGACTTTCATTGGCCTATTTTGATTATAAAAGGCATCATTATGTGCTGTACGTAGGAAAACAAAACTTCTCTGCAGCCTAAAACAAGCTAGATCGATTTTGTTGATGCATAACCAGAGGAAAATGCACACTGTCCATGACGACTGACAACCATACCAATTTTCCTGTCTAAGCAAGAATTTGCTTATCCAACCTTAACAGTAACCATGCCGACATAGCAATTGCGCCTAATGGATTTCACTGCATCATTATTGCTGAACACATAAATAGTTATGAAATGAATGCTTCATTATTTAGTCCTGAAAGACAGAAAGACCAAGTTCAGTTTTACAAGTCCTGGCAGAACAGACAGTCATGGCTGAAAGCATCGGGATTTCCTGTCTTTGTATTTATGTGTCGCTATCTGGAGACCATGCTATCTTAGGAGTAATAAGTTAGTGTTGGCTGCTAAAACATCGAGGACTGCTTTCACTCACTTGACTTAAAAAAATTCTGTTTTCACTATCTCTCTAAACATGTTTTTTGGCAATAACACACTTCATGGTGCTGTGACTTAATGCCTGTAACACCCTATTTTTTAAGGTTGTCTGTCCGTTATTGCATTCTTGTGAACGTTCACTTGGATTCATGTATGAACTGTTTTCAACAGATTTTGGGAGTCAAAAGTCAGAGATGAAGGCCAAAGCGTTTGTTTTATTTTTCTCTAGGTAGAACTTTGGGAAGATAAATATTAGTTGCGAGCACACAAGTCTGGGTAGAGCCGTCCATGCAAGGGAGGTTGCACAACTAACATGACTAAACACCTTTGCCTACACCTTTGGTATACAAATTAACGCGTATAACGTATTTTCGACATGTTGCGCTGGTCGCCCCCTCCCTCACAAACCCAGTTGTCCTCCTCAGTCAACCCTCAGCCAACACCCAGCACCTTATCGCAGAGGTGTAAGTGAAAATGAAGTAACAGTAACATACACTTACCAGCACCACACACAGACGTTCCTACTTCCCTCTCATCAACACCCACCCTGCAGCTCTCTAAACTGTAAATTATTCGACTGTTGCTGTGTTGTTTTTTCAGCGGGTTTCAATATTAAAGTTACACTGCGTTGAATGAAAAAAAGAAAAAAAATATATAATTGAATCATATCATTTAATAACAGCAACTGCTTGAAATCTATTTCCAGGTTCCTTGATCTTAAGTCAGTTGTGAATATAAATATGACTTGTGTAAAGATATGTAAAAGTTGTTTCTGTAAAATAAGCATGTGAAATATTTTGACCCCGCACTAAAGAATCGTAATCGTTAAAAGTTAAACGATACCCAACCTTAATCAGCATGGATTTCCATGGCTGGCACAAACATTCACTTGGATTCTTGTTTAAACTAATTACAATTTGTTGGTCACAGCTCAAGATCACCATCACCTCACAAAACACATTTTTGGTCGTAAATCTAGAATTCAAGGAATAAATACTATATGAAATACACGCTTTAAAATTCTTCACTACATATTACATAAGTCTGTACAGGCATGGATGACGGCCTTTGACAGATTGAGGCAAAGCAGTAATTAAATCGTTTTTCAGATGAAAGGTTTCTATGGAGTGCAATGTGTGTTTGGAAAAGAATAAATGCTTCATGTTTGACTATTTAAATCGAATTCTCCTTTAATACTGGCTGGCTGAGAGTTAGTGGGGAATACAATGTTCCGTTATCTATGTACGCTGAATTTAAAGCTACAGACAACATTCTGAGATGAAATCCACCTACACTAATAATTTGCTTCTTCCTCTTAACCCCGATTAGAGCCACATTCCTGTAGTCTTTTTCCAAAGTTGGCTGCTGAAGATGCTCCAGTCTGAACAGGACAAAGAACTGCTTCTTTTTCACAGGTAGACGAAGGAGGTGTTGCTCCAAAAGCCTCCTCTGTCTTTTTGCATTTTCACTGGTGGACAATTAATATTAATTTGCCTGAATATGAAAACAGCCAGAAGTGCTTGGTGAATAGTTATATTAGCTGTTACTCTGCCAATCCCGCTCCACCTGTCTGGCTACAGATACATCAGCATTTCCTCTTCCTATTTTCTGGGCCTTTTCTCGTGGGTTTCTGACACTGATCAGGGGGGTTGGAGCACTGCTGAGCTGAACAGTGCTGACAAAGCCAAAAGGCTCTGCACTTCAGGCTCCAGAGTGGCTGGATCGATGTAGCACCATCACCGTGGCCTGGGGGAACGGCTGCCACCATCCCTCATACTGCACTGGATGTCCTCATCTACCTCTCTGTCACCTCTCTGCCCGCGGCGCGGCAGAGATTTATGCACAGCAGACAGCTCGAGTCCAAGCATACGTTGTAGGTTAGCAAGCTACAGTGCGTGGCATTAGCATTGCTGTTGGATAGCTTCGATAGGCTCAGTATCTGACGCTGTCATCGTTTGGAGAGCTTAACACCTACACCGGCTTGAAGCTGCCAAGACACTCAAATTCAGACGTAGATTTGGCATGAAAAGGAAACCCGGCAATTAATTTGATATTTGAAGGCCTGAAGCTGTGATTGCAGCACGGCTGACTCTGTCGAACACATTCCTCCACCACAAACTTTGTTTACATGGTGATATGTGGGTTTAGATATACTTTGCACACGTACATCCATTGCTTGATATTTTTATGTTAGCACAATATGCATTTCCAGCCCGAAGGCCTGTTAGCTTGTGTTGTGTTTATAAAGAAGTATAGAGACGACTGCGTGAATGACACAAGGCCGAACACCAGGCGAGTTCTTCCAGGTGGTGAAAACATCACGCCCTGCTAAGTGCTGAGAGCATTATCATGCGGTGAAAAACAACATATTTTAAAACTGACATTTTATTTCTCCTGTCATTTTGCTGTAGACGAACTACATGGCACACACACATCCAGCAGCATTTACATATATATGTGTTTTGTCAACATTTCCTCATATTTGCAGATGCTGTTAAACTGCTAATTTAATAATCCCGCTTTGGGAAATAGGCCCTCGGTGTGCATTTGTGTTGTGTTTTCAGTTCTGTTATTTCTGGCTGGGTCTTAGAAAGCTCCCAAAGCTTTTGCTCAAGTGAAAACAAATTTACGCCAACCTCTCCAGGGCCCCAGACTAGATTTTAGAAGCCGTTTGCCAATCTGGCAACTAGCCCTCAGCTTTTGGGTGCCAAATAGACAGAATGGATGGTGTGTTTTAATTGTTTGTATTTGGAGTGGGAGATAATGGTTCAGTGTAATTATAGCCTATATTAAAGTCATGAAAAATGACACCAAGAACGATTAGACATATTTGACTTAATACAAATGACTTATTGCTTCTTTTGCTGTTGTTTGTGTTGCAGACAGATACAAAGATAGCTCATGGGTTCAAACCAAAATATTCTGCAGCTTCACATTCAAAACTGGTGACAATCTGTTCACTTGAATTATCACAGGAAATACAATATATGTTTCAGTGAGCATAGCATTTGCATACTGCTGTAATTAACCCTCTGAACATTGACATTTTTGCTTACTGTGATGTCCTTTCTTGGAATATCTTCAAATTATAAATCTGAAAATGTGTTATGAATGAAAACCCAAAACAAATATCAGACATGTGTTTTCACCAAATACTTAAAAACACATAAAACCTACTGATTCAAGCATTTGTAAATATAGAAAAACTGACAAGATTTTTCTTAACACTGAGTTATTTGAACTATGTACATTCTTCAGTTTTTGAGATTTAACAGGATCATGCAAATAACAATCTCCCGTGGACAGACGAGGGAAATCCCCTGGCACTACCACTTGTTATCTCACTTTGCACCACACTAATTAACGCAACAGAACCGTCATTACTAGCTAATAGTGTGATGAGGCGTTAGACAGACGCCTCAGCTTTCTGGTATGAAAAGAATGAATGTTCTAGAGCCATTAATGTTTTTTATTTAAGTTAGATTTAAACAGGATCAAAGATGTCAAAAAAAAAGATGGGGGCTGTCCGTGGGACGTCAAAGTTAATCAAAAATGTGTCTGTAAAACAAAAGATTGGGGTATTTTTTTGACAAGATATCAGTTTGAGGAGCATAAGCACTGAGCTCTGAGATGAAGATTTGAATGGTGCCAGGCCGCAAAGAATAACTTCAAAAGACACACTTTTATCATGCAATAAACTGATAACAAAACACGCACAGACAAGTCAAGAATTACATAAACAGCCAAAAGAAAATATACAAAGAAAGACATGAGAGTGAGAGCAGATCAGACAGCTGATCTGACTTCACAGGAGTGGGAGTCAGAAATGGCCTGTATAATAGCTTTCATGTTCATGGCTTTCATAATAATGATTATGATGAACAATATAGAAAATAATAACAATAATCATTCCTCATGACACGCCATATAAATGTGCAGTGTGGAAGAGTTATGTTAGACTTTTTGATCCCAACATATCAAAAAAGAATTGTCTTAATTGTAATTCGTAATAGTATAGCAATGCTGATATTTTAACACATTTTATCCTAAATTGATGATAAATGAAAACAACAAATACGAAGTAATAATTAATCATAAATAGTCACCGATTCAACAACTACGCTAATTACAGTAGTAAATAAAATGTAACACCAGGGGAAAGCAGAATGTTTTGCGGGGGAGTCTCTTGATTAAAACGAACAAATTAAAATACAAAACCAAAGCAAAAACATATCCAACGTAGCTACAGTTATTCCATGGCTCTGTAAGAAGATGATGAGAAAATGAAAGAGAAATGAAAACGGAAGCGATAGTGGAAATAGTGGAAAGAAAAAAGTAAACGATGTAATATAAAGGATGGTTTGTGGGAGCAAAGCGGAGGGAAAGAAAGTGAGGAGATGGGAGAAGGGGGAGTCTTAATGTGTAGGTTTGTTGTGTGTATGTTTGTATGCCAGATTAAAAACCGGTTGTTAAATGTGTGTGTAAAGTGGACTGGTAAACAGAGGCATTGGATGAAATGAATCCACAAATTATTAATTCAGGGTATGGATGAATATTATAGCCGATCATTTTAACATTGATGTGTATTTGATCAATAGATATTTCCAAAGTGTGATAGTGAATATGTTTTCTAAACGATGATTATATGTAAGGAGAGCATTCTACTGGATGTGTGGTGTGGGTTTATGTTGGATTTGTCTCCCAGTGAGCAGAGTGGAGGAGATTTAGTGGGATATATGCTGTGATATGACCAGTTCTCTCTTATCTCTCTAACAAGCACTCATGGTGGAGCCATTCATCCTGCAGTACGTTCATTTTCATCCCTGATCAATCAGCTGACAACACGTCCTGCTGCACACCTAGATGCACGGCGGCACCAACATTCAACTTTACCCTAAAAGACAACACGTAAACCACTTCCATTACAGTATAAAGTGACCTGCTTCAGAAGTGCCATTAAGTCCATTCCCATTATTTGTAGCAGTTACACGTCACACCCGTTCTCACCTGATAACCCAAACAGGCCGATTCTTTATAGATTAATGACTTGTCTCCGGCTAATGTATTTTTATCACAAGGTCATGAGTGATGTATTATCAGTTAATGAGAAATACAGAAATGTGTGGTGTGAGAGAGGAGGGCAGGAGGTAAACACACACTGAGAGACACACTCATTTGACCTTTCAGAAGGGTTTTGTCTGGCCTGCGGTGAGTTGTCCTGCAGTGATAAGAATAATGGTTTCGGCGCCATCGGCCCGCAGAGACTGACCTCCCATTCCCTCCTGGTAGATAGTTGAGCGGAGAGGTTCAGCCGCTCCTATTGTGCCTCCTACATCTCCAGCAGACAATGAGGCTTAGTGCAGCCCACTTAAGGGAGAGGCATATGCTCGTATCAAGGACCACTGCAGATTTCTCTGATAACTGTCACTAGGGGGCTTGGATAGCAAATGCTAGGAGGGACACAGTGATGGAGGGACAATGACACTCTGTATTACATTATTTATAAATCAAACTACATGAAAATTGTCTTTGGTGGCTTGAAAGACTTAACAGCATGTTCATGGAGTGATGTAATGTACCATTCGGCTGATGGGCTTTTGAGGCGCGTTGGATTCCTCCATTGAGTGTTGTGCAAAAAGAGCACAGTAGGAGCCCGCTGATATTTTTCATTATTTCATTTCACTTGAGGTCTGAGCTTCACTTGAAGCAGCGAATGAGTGTGAAAGGGTCCTTGTTGGAACCCTCCTGTCCCTATCTCTGTGATCGCAGCGTTTACACAGTGTTAGGCAATGGGGGACATCAAAGTGCTAAAAAGGAAAAGTGGAAAATGTTAGGTGCACATGTATTAGTCATGTTTTAATTGATTTGCTGGAACAGGCCAGGGTGGCTTCAAAGCAAATAGCTGTTGAAAGAAACTCAGATTTGTTTTTTTAAGAGAGGGCTGCACTCTTAAAAGCAGTTTTTGTACTTTCAAGTACCTGCACATAGACAAGCTCAAACTGGGTTTTACACTGTAATGTACTGCACAGTAATAATAAATAATAAATACAGCACGTGAGGCACTGTTCAGACCTGGTGTTCACATCTGTCCTGAGGGATCTGATCACAAGTTCACAGCTTTTAGTTTGTCTGTTCACACCTGGCAAAGTCAAGAGGTTCTGAAAGAATCAATGAGTTGTGTGCAGTACTGCAGCGTAGAAAGTGTGATCAGCGACTTAGAAAGAGTGTTGATATTGTGCCCACAAACAAATCAATGAATGTGCGCTGAGAAGCATAAAAATAGGTTTGATTCGTTGATAACTGTAGAGGTCAGCTAAGTGTTTTTGCGTCTTCCAGCTCATTGTTTGGCTGCATGACCCACGTCCTTACTTTTGGGTTTCAGTCTTAATGCTCCCTCCAATCTCCCAAAAAAACACATCTGATAAAGTCACAGCACACCAGCTGCCCATCACCAAACACCAGAAAGATAAAGTTATAGCGACTAACTCGTGAACACAGTGGAACATTTAGCAGCTAAGACACTGGATATTTCCCAGGAGTTAAGACTAAAACAGATCTAAAAAAGAAGATTAGTAGCACTACTTCAAACTGCAATTGTTGCTTCATCTCTGCTGGATGTGTAAATTGGCAACCCTTGCTAGTATTGTTGCTATGTAGGCTCAGCCCCCTACTCCAAGTGACCATACATGATACAAGGTTTACTCATTATTTTACACATTCCTTTCTATTTTCATTTAATTCCTTTTAGCTTTTTCTTTTGAAATCTGGTCGTACTTCCCCATTCCTCTAACTGTCTTTTTATTGGTTTGACACTAAATGTTAAATGTTTTCTGCTACAGCCTGAAGCACAAATGCATCGATTGCTGTTTTACTGTCCTTAGCTGAAGAACCAATTACCTTCATAGTGACGACATCAGCACCCGGCTCACAACAGTTTGTCCCTGCACTCCATGTACCCGTGCTCCTCAGAAGAACCTCATCTACTCTGGAGGAACCAACCTGCATGATAATAATGTCACCAATTACTCCATAGTTTCAGATGGCAGGAATTTGACTGAACAATCACTTCAACATCACTTCCACTACATGTTCCCATCTCAGAGTTTCCCTCCTTTCATCAGATGACTGGTAAGGCAAAGATCACTCCTTAAACAGAAAGAAGATGCCCAAATAAAGAGTAAGTAAAAGGACGCGGTGAAGCAGTTGCGGGTGTGTGATAGCAGTCGGTGTAGCTGACCTCTGAGATGGCCTTGGTCTCCTCCGAGGGAAAATATGGATGAGTGTTGTCCCTGGTCTCGCGGCCTGGAGACTAATGGCTGGCCGTGGCCTATCGCTTGCCCCAGGGGGCTTTGGAGTAGAGACAGGATTAGAGAGAAATGGATGAGAGCAGCGGATAATGAAGGAGATCTGTCTTAAGTCTAATCATTGGCTTTAGAAGACATGATCTGGGCAGGAGAGAGGGAGAGGGAGAGCGGGAGCGGGAGACGATAAGAGCTGCGTTTCTTGTTGTGATTCCACCTTTTATCAGGATTGAATGTCCAATATGTTTCCATTGTCAGAGGCTCAATGTGCTGTTTTATTCAGTCAAAGAAAACAACCCGCTCATCGATTTACATAAATGTAATGAAAGTGTAGTTCCACTAGACTCGGATAAGACACCTCATTATTGATACAAAGTGATATCACACAAATTCAGCATTGCCGTTCTCTCCGGCCTCCGTTCGCCTAAATTAGCCTGTCAGGCATAACAGATATTCCTGTTCCTGTCTAAGTGTATATTTGTAATCCTAATTAGGGCAATAGTGGTGGAATCAAATCAAGATGCTGAACACAGCGGCTAAACAATCACCGGGGAAGGATGCAAACACTTTTATGCTAATAACGGAAGGAGCGGAGAAAAAGGATTGGAGAGGAGAAAAAAAATAGAGAGAGAAGAAAGGACTGCTGGTCAGCTCAGTCGGAGAGTGAGGGTGATGGAGAGTGACAGTTGAGAGAGAGAGAGAGATAAAATGAGACAACGGAAGAGGAGAAGGGGGAGAAAATTAAAAGCTGATTACCTTGTGAGTGAGTCTTTGGTGTCTCTGAGGAGCGGGGGGGGGAGGAGGAGGGGGAGGAAGCCTGTTTTTAGTTTTAAAGTATTTATTAAGGCCACTTCCCAGGGTAATCAAGCCAGGCTAAATATAACCGGCTACAGTCATAAACACTGGACACAGGCTGAAGACTGCCTCATGTACTGTAACTGGACTCATTTAGTCACTCAGCCAAAATGTCTCTCCCATTATACTCAGGTTATTTCTGCACCAGAACACTTACTGTAATAAAAAAGTGTTATTTTAGACAATGAGAGATTAAATTGTCTCAAATTGTAGTTTTGCTCATAAAATCTGAGGTTTGTTCTCCACATTGTGCGATATGCGAAATATGGAGCAATGTGATTCATCGCAGAAAAATACAAAAAAACTTACTTGTGGAATAATGGGTTTTCATTACAGTCATTATACGGTTGAGTGAGAGTCACAGATATTTCCCAGAAGCCGCTTTCGTCCCCTGATCCTTGCCCCTAGTTTGCTCACATTCCCCTATTTGTCACTTGGCCCAGCTGAGGTCCCATCAACTCGCTTTCGGCTATGTGAAATTATTATATTGTACTGGGAGATAACAGACAGCGTGTAGCCTTGAGGCAGTCTCTCCGCTTCACCTCCTTAAAAAAGACATTGCTGTGATAAAGCGTGGCTTCTTCTCTGCTCACGCTAAATCGAAGGGAAGGCCTTGAAGGCAAGGTCTGGTGAGTGGGAGCCAGATGAAAGAAATAAAAGAAAGAATCAGTTGATATGTTTGTGTGGGCTTGTTGTGTCTCTAAAAGGAACATTTCTCATTACTGTTCAGAGAAGGGCCACCAGTTAAATCGGGGGGATTTGGAGGTGTTGCTGACATGATGTGATTTTCTGCCGAGGACGGATATTGATTAGGAGCCAGATTTCACTGACTCGGCGTTGTCTGAAATGAGTGGGTGGCTGCGGCTGGGACGGTCAGCCAAAAGGCATGCAAGAAAAAGAAAAGAAAAGTGGGTATTCATTGAAGTTCACTACACAGTACACATGAAATATATCCATATATAACATTATCTAGTTGTCAATAACTTCCTTTAAAAGTTGTGGTCATTTACAAACATGTGCCACTGTAGATGAAACAGTGTGAAATTTTCGTATCACAATTATAGTGACCACATTTATCAGTATTATGGTATTGTGAAAATGTCTGAAAAAGTTAATTTAAAGTGTTTTCTATATTATATTTTATGAAAATTAATTATTATTTTTATATTTTTAAAAAAATACAACACAATATCAAATGTTTAACACTAATATTAAAGGAAACAGGCTTTTTTAAACACTGAATACATCTCCTAATGCAGGTTTGAATAAACACAACCTGAAATAAGTAAATTAAATGTCCAAAGTTGTGCATATTGTTTTCTCAGAAGTCTCTGTATTTTTCTTGATGTGTTGGAGCAAATGTTTCTCAACCTGGATATTCAGGGACATAACAGAGACACATCATTTCAGTCATAGAACCAGCTTGTCCAGGTCACTCCTGACGTGACCTTAAAGTTACAATCAGTGTGTAGGGTTTCACAGGCTCTATTGGCCAGGATAGAAATATGTTTTTATTTCAGTATAATCAACTGAAACTAAGAATCATTGTGTTTTTGTGACCTTGGAGGTAACAAAGTCCTTTGTATCTACATAGGGAGCAGTTCCTTATCCATGGAGCCTGCCATATCATACCTCTTTCACACAAATTACCGGGTTTGTGCTGAGGGACAGAGTGGTCGTCCTCCAACCAGAAGTTTGGCGGTTCAATCCGCAGTCTTCCCCATCTGCATGCCGAAGTGCCCTTGGGCAAGATACTGAACCCCCTAAATGGCTCCTCATAGATGTTGAATGCACTAATTGTCTGCCAAATGACATGTAATGTTTTTAAATGCAGGTAAACCCTCTAAAAAAGGTGCCTCAGGGCTGGAAATGGATCTGAACCCCTCCATAAATCTAGACACAAATAGGCACAAAACACTGTAGAATACATTGTTTAGAATATATGGAGACAATCTTACCAAAGTTGAGTCAGTCTCGTAGAACAAAGGTTACATATTTTTGGAAGCCAACAGTCTCTGATCACACATCATGCCGGCTCTTGTCCGGTCCATGTATGGACACATGGTCAGTCCTACACGAATAGCTTTACATACATCATGTATTTGACACAGAGGCCCATTACTGTGCCCCAACACCAGAAAGAGAGGATCTGTATCCATAGATCATTGTGAAATACATGTGGTAAAATGATAACTCAAGTCTCAAACAACTTCCACTTCCACAACTACTTTCCCATTTCCAGAAGAAGAGTTTGCCTCCCGGTGCGTCATGAGAAACTCTCTCACCTCTGCTGTCTTGCCACATTAGCGTGTTCACCTGGCCGTCTCGTTTCCTTCACAGCCAATTGGAGTCAGAGGCGATAAAAACCTGTGTCTCCTGTGGAGTCATTTGACCCGGAGGTGAATGTTGATTAAATCCATTCCCATTAGAGACAAAAAACAGATGTTAGTGGGTTTCTTTGACCAGTGGAAAAGGGTTTTAAGACCGCCGTGTTTCTACAGTTGCCAAAATGAGACAAACCAAGCTCAGGCTCTAGAGAGGGCCTTTCGTGCGTTTGTGTTACCTGAAGACAACTATGCATTAACCTACACACTGGGACTGTGAGGGGTGAGGCGAGGGGAGACAGTTGGTCGTTATCTGCAAGATGATGCTAAATTCTACACACTGGGCATTTAAAAATAATTAATCCTGATAGCACGTATCGAGACCCACTTGTGCCCCCTAGCTGTGGTACTCTTAGGAGATAACTAATTCATAAACAAAAACCACACACACACACACACACACACACACACACACACACACACACACACACACACACACACACACACACACACACACACACACACACACACATACACATACACAGGCACTCACACTACACACGTCCACACAGAGGGTAGAAAAGCTCCTGGGCTGAATGGTGGTGTATTAATCACACTGACGCCTGGCACTGCGATCTGTGACCCAGTCTTTTAATTGCATCCGCTCTGCTTTGCTCCCTCTCTCCCTCTTTATCTTGCCTCTTTCCCCTTTCTCATTCCTCAAGCTTCCTCATGCCTGCGCCCATGAGAGCAGGCTAATGCAGAGATAAGAGCAGGGGCCGGGGATGTGCAGAACCCGAGTGCTCCGCCAATAAGTGCCCCGGCCAAAACTCACAGGACAGCAAATGCAGCACATTAACACACTGAGGTTCAAGCTGTAAAGTGGAGCTACGCTTCCTGTGTAATGTGGTGAAGTGTGAGTGATGTGTTGTGCACAGGCAAACAAATATCTGCAGGGACATTTTTATAAAATAAATTGAAATACCATGACAACCTTTGAACAGCCCCCACAGAGCACGTGGCCCACACAGCATCCTGTATTTATGTGGTTACAAACATCTGCAGTGTAAAGACTCTCTGGGTCCTGACAGGCTCAAACGCAGGAGCTCTTCCTCTGTACTCTACCTGCACAGGAAGGGGGGTGTGAGAGGGAAAACAGAGGTGTGATGGCAGAGGGAGAATGTTGGCCACATGGTTTTGACAGAGCACTAACAATGTGACAAGTTTCCATTCAGCCCAGTAAGCGAAGCGGCACCGGATAACAAGCGTGTGGTGTTGAAAACGTGGAACATGAGCGCTGACGCACACAAATGCAGGTTGACAGCACCTTGTCTTCCCACGCACACGCACACGCTGCTCTGAGGGCGCAGGGAGTCGATGACACCCATTCCCATTTATACATCAGCTGTAATAATTGTATATGCAAAGAGCTCGTGTCACACACTCCCACTCCAATGTCCCTATCCTCTCTCACTTTGTCTCTTTATCTCTCTTACTCTGGCTGCCTTGCATACATGAGCACACACAGCGACACACACACACACACACACACAGCGACACACACACACACACACACACACACACACACACACACACACACACACACACACACACACACACACACACACACACTTGAGTCGCAGTGGTTTCCCTTTTGTGAGGGCGAGCTGTCAGAGGGAACTGTGTGGGCTTTTGTTAAAACAGAGAACTGCAGAGGCAGAGAAATTCATTTCCGACTGCGGCAAAAAAAAAAAAAAAAAAAAAGATCCTTTTTAGGAAAGTCACATTGTACCTGCAGTGTTTTAAAAACAGCAGCATGTAAATTGAATTAGTTATAAGCATTCCTGTGGGGGCACAGTGGGCTGGATTTCAGAGGAGTTTCAAGGGTTTGGGATGTACTGCATGGGGCGCCCCCAGGTTTGACTACAGATTCACAAGATGCTGCACTTCATAGTTATGATAAGTGAAGATGTCAGAAAATGGATTTTACATCTTTACTTGCCAGCCGCCCATTCCACTGAAGCTACTTCACCACCCACTGGGTAAAGTGTAAACTTTTCCCATCTCTTTTGCTTCTCCTTGGTGAAAATAATATTACAGCTCAAATGTCTCCTTGAAGCGATCTTGATTTTTGCTACAATGTCACTGTCAGGCGAAGACCTTCCACTCTGAGACTTTTTCACATTAATACTTACAGTGGAGTATTACACTCACTAGTGTGAATCCGTGTAAGTGTTTGGCATCCAATCTTAAAACTGTTTCTCTAGGTCTTAAAAACCTGTCATTATGGGGATGGAACTCTGGGTTTTTGTTTCATGTGGGATTTAATTCCCTTAGTTTGCAAATTATACTTCACTATCTCATTTCACAGAGCTACATTTGATGTAGTTTATCTGTGAAAAAGGATTCAGCCTATTGCAAGTGACACTTGTTATCATAGTACTTAAAAACAAATGCATCCCAGCATTTTAGTTTTCCTTCTTAATGGTTAAACCACTGCTGCAGTTTATAATGATACACAGTCACTGTGGACCTATAACTTCTGGGACATAACCAGAACTTTAACGAATCCCACAATTCAAAGCCATATTATTATATGCCAGTGCTTCTTTAACTGGGGACCGTGAAAAAAAAGAAAAATAATACAAATATCTCAGTACGAAAAAGAGGTGCCACTTGTAGAAGACGCAGACGAAGATGTCAACTTGGAAAGAAGATGAGATTTAGGGCAGACGCCAGTGTTGTTGTGCTGTATGCAAAGATGTGATTTACGCAGCGGAATGTAAACATCATGTCCTGCCATGTTCTACCTGAGGAGCCACCCCAGGCCTGAATGTGCTGAACACTTTCCTGTGTCTGTGACCATGTCTGACCTTGACAATCTCCTGCTGTGTTCCTCATATGATCTCTGAAAACAGCTCAAGTTAAATGTGCATGACTTATGTTGGGTAAATGAACACAGAGAGAGTTGCTGGTGCTGTTGCTTTGACTTGAAACAATATTTTTGTATTAGTTTCTTGCTGAATCATTGATAATGACTGATCTGTGGGGGGTATAAAGGCTGAGAAACATTGCTGAATGCGCACATATCAGTCCAAAGTAAAAATCGATCCCAGTCGTGTTGATGCTGAGATATTTCACCACTCTTTACAGCCTCTTACATATGTTCTGTATCTGAGCGGTGCATGTTTACTTGTCAGTGGGCTCCGTGCTGCTGTCTGTCACATCCTCAGCCTGGCAAAAATACTGTTATTTGCAAATTGTGTGGGTGGCGTTGATTTTCCTGTTGGCTTGAGGAAAGCAGCGGGGCACCAGAGGGGATGTTTATTTAACACTGTGCCACAAGTGCGATGAATGGCACTTCAACAAAAGGAGCTGCATACATGTGCTCAGTCTCATTTATTTACCAGCTCCACTAAGTTTAAACCCACTGATACTTAACTTAAACTTTTCTTCACAACTGTGCTATTTAGCTACGTATTGTTTGCGGTCTATATTTAGCTGTCGTAGCTTTATTTATAAACCCTCCAAATCACAGAAACCGAGCATTTTGCAACTCATTAAAACAGATCAGATCAGGAGGAGAAGCGATGAACACAAGATGAGAAATGCAGAATAAAAGCAAGAATCATAAAAGAGAGGTCTCAGTTAGAATAGTAAAAAAGGTTGTTACATGAAAGCACATCTAAATAAAAACATCAGCTAAATCATAGAATCACTTCCAGCTATAAAGTGTAACTGACGAGATCCTGACCTTTGTTGTGATATCTTCTTTTTTTTGTCCTCTTGTCGCTATTTTGTGCCATTTTCTCAGCTCACTTTTACAGGTGTAATAACTGACCCTTCAGGGTGCCCATTTTTTATATCTGGCTGTGCCGTCGGCTCAGACTGGCTGTCCTAGTTTGCATGGGGGACAAAGTGCCTCAGTCTGCAGGGATTAGGAGGAGGAGAAGGAGGAGGAGGAGGATATATGAGGACAGGTGCATGGGGAGGGTTAAACAGGGAGGAAATAAGGACAGAAAGAAAAGGAGGAGCTGTGACGCTTGAGAACGGGGAAGCCGAGAGAAGACGGTAAAGGAGACGAGGCAGTGACAGGAGGAGAAGAGGGGAGGTGTGCACGGTCGACAGGTGGACACAAGGCGTGGGCGGATGCAGAGGGATGAGGGAGGCAGGCTCCATGAGGATGCACAAAGCAGACAGAGTTACAACCTGCCATCTGCATTATGCCCATGTAATATTTCCATACAAGAGCTGCTTTGGCCTCCTCCAGGGTATTGTTGTGGATCTACAAGCAGGATGAGACAAAGGGCATAAGCGTGTCTGTGTATAAGTGTTTGTGTGTGTGCATCTGTGTGTGTGTGGAGGACTCGGTGGTCGGCGGTCACGGCTGCTTGCCCGCTCTGTTGTAGCCGTGTCTGTGCTGCACTGTAGCCTATCTGTTGGACAGCATGTTCTCTGCCGTACGAGTCCAGAGAAGAGCAGCCGAGCAGAATGACACCAGCCTCAGCAGCCTGCCAAGCACCGCTGTGGATGGCAGGACACACTCTGGCACACAGAGACACAACACACACACACACACACACACACACACACACACACACACACACACACACACACACACACACACACACACACACACACACACACACACGAGCATGCATACTCGTATTCACTCAGATAATCTTATCAAGGAACACACATAGTCAGAGCCTCACACATACGCACATTTTCACATTTCTAGACTACACAATAGAAGAACAGAATGCATATGCAGTAAACACACACACACACACACACACACACACACACACACACACACACACACACACACACACACACACACACACACAGTCATGTCTGCATCACTTCAGAGGACATTACATTGACTTACATTACATTGACTTACATTAACTATAGTAATTCACCATGGTTACTACTTGCCCTACCCTAACACTTCCCCTAACGTTAACCTAAACATAAACTTAACCTAACATTAAAACATGTCTTCACCTTAAAATGCAATGATTTACATTATGGAGACCTGCTTTTTGTCTCCATAAGGGAGACAAGTCCCCATAATTTGACTGTGTAAACAGATTTCATGTCCCCACAACACGGGTATTGCCTGGACCACACACATGCGCGTGCACACACACATACACACACAGTGTGGTGGTTGAATATCCCTGATATTTTCCACATCAAGGTAAAGCTCAGGGACACACGCACACATTCAGACATCCATATAGGAAAAGGAAGGAAAAGGAAGGAAATTGACCTTTGAGTCAGAAGGTTGTTCTCATTACCAGCCAGGCACAACATTTCATATATTTTTTACACACATGTAAGCTGTAGGCTGCAAGGTCTTGTAAACTTGAGCAGCGCAGCAGAAATATCAACCCAAGCTTGTTATTATCAATTAAGAAACATCTCCAAGATCAGACACCTGCGCATTTTTAAAAAGCTTTTATATCATCATGCCTGGAAAACTGCGTGTAACTCTCTTTTTATCTGCTTAAATTCCTACTCAGTCACTCAACTGCAACTTATCCAGATCTCTGCAGCCAGATTATTAACTAAATCTAGGAGATTTACATCACCTCGGTTTTGGCTTCACTGCACTGGCACCCCATTCAATTAGATTCGATTTTAAAGTTGTATTAATCACCTTTTTGGCCATCCACACCCTGGCCCCAGGATATGATAAAAAGCTTTCAACTCCGTACAGCCCAACAAAGGCCCCTGAACTCAGCTGGCCCCTCTTCTCTGGAACAGCCTCGACTCAGAGGGAGATCTGCAGAATCCACTGTCTGACGACTCACCTCTACTACATGACCTACACTGAGGAATGTCTTGTCTAAGATATTCCTATTCTTGTGTGTTTGACTTAGTTTTATCTAGTGAGTGTATTTAACTTTTTTCGTCTTCATAAATCAAGATATTACTTGTTTACGAATCATTTCTGTACTTAAATGAGCTTTTATATAAATTCAGAATATATTCACTTCATATTAGATTATCTTTTAATTGCATTGTACCTCAGTTCTTGAAACACATTTAATTTATTTATTTATAGTCATTTTTTAGCCAAACCTCTCTTATTTTATCCTTTTTTATGTATGACTTTATGTACTTGAGCATCCATTTGTCCAAAATGCTGATTTTGTATATCTTATAAGGAGGTTTCATGGCTTGCAGATTGTTACTCTCCTTTTACTTGGAAAGTACTGTGTTTTCTAAATCAGTTAGAAACTTGTTGAAAGAAGCTAACTTTGAATAACAGTCTATGGAGAGGCCATACCATCACTTTGGTTGTGACTTAAGGCTGAGTGGGTCTATTGGCTTCGAGTTGTTGAAATAAAAAAACAATTTGTTCAAAGCTTTTTTTGACAAATAAGTAATATTTATAAAAGATGGCTGGGGAATGAAGCTGCCTGTAGATGTCTGGCAGCAGACTGGGATGTCCTTGTGTCAGTGTCAGACATTATCATTGAATCTGAGCATCTATAAACACTGTCTGTAATAAGATGTGCACCGACAAATGAATACAGACGCTACACGATGTGTCGGGTTGTGAAATTATTATATGCAGAACTCAGTCTTGCCCTCTGTCTGTGGTGTTTCAGAGGGGCTGACCAGGAGATTAAGTCCAGTGGCAGCATTGATTGAAGCTGCGGTAAAATATGGATGTGATTTTCTTGATTATGACATAGTTGAAGGACTGTGGTTTTACTGACCTTCAGGGCCGTCAGCTCAGAAAATGCCCGAGAGCCTCATCTTTGTTTATTCATTTCAAGATCAATTTTTCATACAAAGGGGAGCTGCAGTTTGCCAAGCGTAAGATGACAAAAGAACTTACATGCGCTGCGGAACAATAACAGGAAATAAACTCAGATTAGTCATCAACAGTGTCACTGTTTCTATCTCTATGATGCGACAGCAGTGAATAGACTCCAAAGCATTGTTTGTGCATTATCTCTCCTTGTCTTAAAACTTTTTATAAGGCAGTTAAAATTGTTCCAATTAGTGTTTAGTCTTATAAATGTTGTGATATATCTCTATATCTTTTTTTTTTTTGCATAGCACAGTATCTGCTGCTTATCTGCCGCATTCTTTTATCCCACCATCTCCCTCTCTCAGACATCCGCGCATAGTTTCTCTTTCAGTATCTAGTCCCAGCGTCTCCTTCTGCTTTCATCTCCATTCAGCAGCGTGTCAGATGAGATCCCAGCACCTGATTTGAATGTGCTTTGTTAACAGGATTTTTAATGAATAGAGGAGCCTTTATGAATACCTCAGCACTAAATATGTGTGTCAGGAATCGGGGTCAGGGTCCCAGACTCTTGTGGGTGCTAATGGTAAACGGAGAGACGTCCTCTTACAAAGACTTTGCACAGCGGCGGCGCCTTGCAGACCACCTCAGTTCCCATGCCAACTGGCACCGCCGCAGCACGCGAGGCAGCAGACAGTCCCACAGACACCTCGCTGGTTTTTATTGCAGAATTAACATCAGAACTAATAGAGGTGAGGAAGACACATTACCGAACTGGCTGTACTTTGAACTTAGTCCTACACGTATGTGCACGCAGGCGGGAACACGCGCACGCATGCACACACGCCTTGTTTCTCCAGCTGCGCCACAAGAGAGCTGTCTCTAAGTGACAACAATTAGCCTGCTCAGTTCAGGCTAATTGAAGTCATTTACATAATACATGCCTGCCATCACAATTCATCTGTGGACAATTCAAGCAGGTCTGTGTCATGCTGTCACAACCTAATGTTAACCTCCCCTCCCCCTCCCCACGCCTTGATAAATGATCCCCAAAGGAAGAACCATAATGTGGCACAAAGCTTATCACTCACAGGAGGACGTCCTCCGCGGGGCTGAGGTTTATTTTTTTTACAATGAAAATATGGATTGCGTTTGCCAACACAGACAGATGCGCACATTGTCAAAACTGTGTTTACCATCCATCCCATTACGCATGCAATTACTCAGAGGTTGAAAACAAGTGGCCTCATTTGTGGGATGCTAAGCTGCAATGGCTGAGGAGATCTAATTCTTTATTAGCCCGTTGTTTGGGAGCGTCTCTTGACAGGATAGTGGGCGATGAATTAAATAGATGGCTTGATAAAAAGCTGGCTTTGCAGAATTTCGTCATGCTGGATTTTTGGGAGAGAGAAAAGTCATGCCGCCATCGCTCATAACATGAGATCTGCTGCTTCTGTGGTTTATGAAATCAGTTTGTCTTTTTGGCATCAGCCAGAGTTTGTGAGATGAGATCAGAGCACACGCATCTTAACTCGGGGGGGGGGGGTAGAGGGAGACAAGAGGTGGTGTGTGTGTGTGTGTGTGTGTGTGTGTGTGTGTGTGTGTGTGTGTGTGTGTGTGTGTGTGTGTGTGTGTGTGTGTGCGTGTATGTGCATGTGTGTGTTGTGATGTCATTGCATCATGCTTTGAATCATAAGATAATGATTCATCGAGTGTTGATTAAATTTGGCAATGGGATGAAAGGATTTTCCAAATGATCGTGTCTGAGAGTCTGTTTTGTTTGGTGTATTCATGTCAGCTGTCACTGGAGAATCTGCACTGATGCACTCAGCAGTCCAACACTCTCTCTCTCTCTCTCTCTCTCTCTCCCTCCCTCTCTCTCTCTCTCTCTCTCTCGTGTCCAAACCCCTTTAGTGTAAAGACATCAGACATCACATGCCCCCTGTACCCAAACCACCCTCCCACACTTTTAATACAGACACATGTGTGACTTAACTAAATAGCAGTTTGTGTGTGTTCACGTGCAAACACGAGATTCCTCACACCCCTCTCTCTTTTGTCTCAGTCAAGCAGAAATGTCCAAATGTCATTCAAGACTGTGCTCCGTGTGCTTGGCAGCAAAGCATGCAGCGCCACTGGCCCAGTCAGCCTAACATGCTTTAGACCTTCTTTTCATGCTTTCCCTGGAGAAGCCAAGGAAAATTCTGTTTTGACATTGCTATCCGTCTAGTTTGGGGAAAGAATGATATGAGAAAGAATTAGCACCACCCCCCCCCCCTCCCTCGCATGTATTCTGGTTCAGGAACAGATAAGTAGTTTGTTTTGCCAAAGACGTCAAAGCGGGGAATCACAGTTGACAGCAGAGGGGATGAGATATTTCAAGATACGTCGTGATGGATGCGGGTTAATCTTAAGCCTGCCAGATGTGTCAAGGATTTGCGAATACCTCATGGAGTAAATCTCACTGTGCTGCTTTCTGATTTTGTTCCCCCCCTTTGCCCTTTTTCTGTCTGTCTCTGCAGTGAAGTTTGAGGATTGCCAGCGCAGCAGAGAGGTGGGCTTTGTCAGCAGCGACCCCAATTTCAGTGTGAGACCTGACGGGGAGGTGTATGCAGAGCAGGAAGTGGCCAACCTGTCAGAGCCCGTCCAGTTCATGGTGACGGCCCGGGGGCTCCATGACCCCCACATCTGGGAGACCACCGTTAAGCTGGCCTTGGCTGGACACCCCCATTCTCTACAACTTACAAAGGTAATTAGACTTGACGTAACTCGATGAATGCTACTGTACATCACAGGGGTAAAGTGACGGAAATTATTCTTCATGACTTGATAATCAAATAATTCAATTTTATTAACCGGGTTTCTGCCACTAAAATGTCTGTTTTACCATTATTAGAAATGATCTTAACTCATCTGGCCATTGTCTCAAAAAACATTCCAGAGGTTAAAGGTGACAACAGTATTTCGCTTTAATTACCCAGGCAGCAGCGACCCGCTATATTCTAATTTGTCCTGCCATGATTTCATAATAAAACCAAATTATTTGTGACACTTCTCATATTAACGTAATAGATCTCTAACCTGCCGTTTTGCTGGATTGCTGCATTGTATCGCAGTGTGCAGCGCCACTGGCTGCATGCTCGAGCGGCCGTCCATAAAGTTTTTATTGTCCACACAGTCAGACTTCATAGTTTCAGCTGCAGTTGTGAGTGTACCCGCAAGTGGCAGCGATGCAGCTCTCTCTCTCTCTCAGGGGAACTTGGCTTTCACTCTTTTGTACCTATCAATCGGAATCTGTGTACATTCACCCCCCAAATTCTGTGGGAAACGCTGGTGGTAAGGTTATGTACGGTTTTGCCGTTGTAATGAAATCATTTTATATGGCTAGATTGTAATTAGGTTGTTTTATTTTTAGATTACCGTAGCTAATTTGGGATCTGGTTCCTGATTGGCTAAGTACCGCATTTACAAAGCTCTGGCAAATCTTATAATTCTTGTTTGCTCCTTTTTTGTAAGCAAAGGACAATCTAGAAGACATTAAGGCAGCAGGCAGCTCATTTTTAGTGAGCGCTGATTGCTGGTTAAAATGACAAACGCCGGCATAAAAGGCTTCTGTTGGCTTTAGCAAATTAGTATTTACTCCACAATGGCTAAAATAATGTGTTTTACTATTGTCTGGTTAATGTGCTCTCTGCATGGCTACTCAGCCACAGATCATCTTACTAATTGCATCATGTCCAGATGCATATTATAACAATATTTGAAGATGATCGGCTTACTAATTCTGCATCAGGACGTCAGTATTTGGATCAGTTAGTAATACGTAGGTATCACTTTAGTGTATGAGATGCATTTAATCAACATTTCACACAGTGTCATCTGCTGTATCATCTCATATTTGTAGAGTTAAATATTTTAAAACTTGGTGGCCAATTAAAAGTGTTTCTGCCTAATCAGCAGCCAACAAATGATGATCACAGATCCTTGCTTTTGTTATTTTCAACTTTTCCTACTTGTAAATGTTGAAAGTGAAAACTAATTATATTTGATAAGAAATTATTCAAAGAGGATTTAGATTTGATGAGAAGAGTTTGAAACTGGATTTGGCTTCAGTACACAGCTATTAAAACCCAATTCAGTTTTTTCTTCTGATTAGACATGCTTCAATTTTCGGTGCAAAAAGACTTAATAAACAGATTAAATATGAAGTGGGTGAAATGTAATGAAGCAAAATCCTCTGAACAGTAACACTGCCTATTCTCAGAGTCCTTCCTTTCACATTACAGTAAGGACACTTTTCCCTGAGTCTCCCTGATGCTGCATGTACATACAGCAAGTGGACAGCAGTTACAGTCTATCTTCACCCCTGAGTTTTGGGTGGAGTGTCTCTCCCTGGAAATTCAAAAACTGCCCGAGAACGTGGGGCTGAGACACGTTACAAATGTAGGTCTAAGCTCCAAGAAGATTTTGAAACACCGGGTTGCGTTATGAAATCAGTATTTCTATAGTCTTTTGATATAGTTACGCTCAAACAACACATTTAAGTTTGCAGCATCACTTTAAGATGCAGTGTTTCTTTGCATGTTAGAAGAGAGACATGAAATATATGACATATGAGACATGACATGTTTCTCTACCAAGGCTCTATTAGCTAACAGAGGCTACACAAGTACACAAGGCGAACTGTATAATACCGCATATATATAACCACTGTTAGTGACTACACTACCAGGCTGCACTTTGTTGAGGGACAAACCCATTACCAGTTTTCCTGCACTACTTGTTGAACACCACTGGGCTTAATGTTCACTCATGTTTATAATCATGACAAAAAACCCAGGACTTGTGTAGCTAAAGCAATTGCAGCGTAGGGATTAAAATTCTGCCCACTCCTCGCAGTGCAATAATGGAGACTGGGAAATAATTGACATTGATTGAGCTAATGTTCCACTCCGACGGAGTCTGCGAGTACCAGGTGATGTAGTTTGGGCGTATAATTATGTTCTTCCACATTGTGGAGAGAGAAAGATTCAATAATCGAACAAGAAATAAATGTGTTTTCTCTAATCACATGGAAATTTGAAAACCAGCTTTTACACGTACAGTAGAGTATGCCATTGTTCCTGTGTTCTTGTCATCTTTTTTTCCCCTCAGATAAATAGGTACGGCTGTAGAATTTACAGTTCCAGTCTCCTGAGTGGAAAATTGCTGATACTCCCTGAGGAGGAAATTAAAATAAATACTTGTTTCATTAAGAGCAGAGTCATTAAGGATGCAATTATTGGAATTAATTGTAAAGACAACAGGACAACGGAACATCTATTTAAAGGACCAAAGAAAAACAACTTTGGTTGGTGATTGATTCAATTTATATATTGTTTATATCTGGTGCTTGCTTCATATTGTACAGTCCAACATTGAAAGTATTAAAACTACATCAAATAAAGGATTTTTTCTGTGACAGCCTCCACAGACTAATTAAATCAGCAGTTTTGTCTTTACTAACATCAACTAGGTATGACTTGAGTGGGAAGGGTGACATTTACAAGTGATTATAGTTTTATTGTAGACTTCTTATTTAGTTTATTTATTTTCTTACATTTTCTACTCTCCGGAATTGAATTGAATCAAAATTCAACTAACAAGCCTCAACATTGAAGGCAGAACATGACTCCAAGCAGAGCTGCAGATAGAGAAGTTCCGATATACAGATTTCTGGACATTGTGTTTAAGCCAATATCGAGTACCAATCCCACACAGTGCATTTGAAAATATTAAAAACGTACATGTTAAATTGTATGTTAACAGTTGAATGCCACTAACCCTGTTTAGAAGTGATGACAGCTTTCGTTATTGTATGGCCTGTTGCCAGCGTTGTCATTGGCAACACTAGTGCCACCCATCAAAAGAGAAATCTTGCATATGTTACACGTCGCCATTTTACTTATGGAACTTTCCAGTGTGAAATACTGCAAAACTGCCGATACTTAAGCTAGCTGTAGCCAACGAAAAATCATTTCATTTCTTCTTTGCCGATCTGAAAACAGATAGCAGTACAGCGAAACTGTACTTGGAGAGTTAAAGAGGAAATTATTTCTGGTAGAAGGAATTTGCAGCTATATCTGGAAACTAATAGACTTTAAAGAAGTGGTATCGGATCGGTAAAGACTTGCGCACTCGTCGATGCCTGAACTGGCATTTTCAGCTGCATCGGAGGCATTCCCGATGCTGGTATCGAAACATCTCTTTTAGCAGAGTCTCTGTCCTGCTGTCAAACTGCCCCACAGACAAGGCTTTGTCGGTTCTGTTCCCCCGCAGCCGTCCTTGTTTTACTCCTTCAGTGTGAATGTTTGTTAATTGATAAAACACAGAGCTCATATTTTCCCGCTA